>NW_028297109.1:5000-337132 GCF_055798465.1 Pogonomyrmex barbatus
CTAACCTAACCTAACCTAACCTAACCTAACCTAACCTAACCTAACCTAACCTAACCTAACCTAACCTAACCTAACCTAACCTAACCTAACCTAACCTAACCTAACCTAACCTAACCTAACCTAACCTAACCTAACCTAACCTAACCTAACCTAACCTAACCTAACCTAACCTAACCTAACCTAACCTAACCTAACCTAACCTAACCTAACCTAACCTAACCTAACCTAACCTAACCTAACCTAACCTAACCTAACCTAACCTAACCTAACCTAACCTAACCTAACCTAACCTAACCTAACCTAACCTAACCTAACCTAACCTAACCTAACCTAACCTAACCTAACCTAACCTAACCTAACCTAACCTAACCTAACCTAACCTAACCTAACCTAACCTAACCTAACCTAACCTAACCTAACCTAACCTAACCTAACCTAACCTAACCTAACCTAACCTAACCTAACCTAACCTAACCTAACCTAACCTAACCTAACCTAACCTAACCTAACCTAACCTAACCTAACCTAACCTAACCTAACCTAACCTAACCTAACCTAACCTAACCTAACCTAACCTAACCTAACCTAACCTAACCTAACCTAACCTAACCTAACCTAACCTAACCTAACCTAACCTAACCTAACCTAACCTAACCTAACCTAACCTAACCTAACCTAACCTAACCTAACCTAACCTAACCTAACCTAACCTAACCTAACCTAACCTAACCTAACCTAACCTAACCTAACCTAACCTAACCTAACCTAACCTAACCTAACCTAACCTAACCTAACCTAACCTAACCTAACCTAACCTAACCTAACCTAACCTAACCTAACCTAACCTAACCTAACCTAACCTAACCTAACCTAACCTAACCTAACCTAACCTAACCTAACCTAACCTAACCTAACCTAACCTAACCTAACCTAACCTAACCTAACCTAACCTAACCTAACCTAACCTAACCTAACCTAACCTAACCTAACCTAACCTAACCTAACCTAACCTAACCTAACCTAACCTAACCTAACCTAACCTAACCTAACCTAACCTAACCTAACCTAACCTAACCTAACCTAACCTAACCTAACCTAACCTAACCTAACCTAACCTAACCTAACCTAACCTAACCTAACCTAACCTAACCTAACCTAACCTAACCTAACCTAACCTAACCTAACCTAACCTAACCTAACCTAACCTAACCTAACCTAACCTAACCTAACCTAACCTAACCTAACCTAACCTAACCTAACCTAACCTAACCTAACCTAACCTAACCTAACCTAACCTAACCTAACCTAACCTAACCTAACCTAACCTAACCTAACCTAACCTAACCTAACCTAACCTAACCTAACCTAACCTAACCTAACCTAACCTAACCTAACCTAACCTAACCTAACCTAACCTAACCTAACCTAACCTAACCTAACCTAACCTAACCTAACCTAACCTAACCTAACCTAACCTAACCTAACCTAACCTAACCTAACCTAACCTAACCTAACCTAACCTAACCTAACCTAACCTAACCTAACCTAACCTAACCTAACCTAACCTAACCTAACCTAACCTAACCTAACCTAACCTAACCTAACCTAACCTAACCTAACCTAACCTAACCTAACCTAACCTAACCTAACCTAACCTAACCTAACCTAACCTAACCTAACCTAACCTAACCTAACCTAACCTAACCTAACCTAACCTAACCTAACCTAACCTAACCTAACCTAACCTAACCTAACCTAACCTAACCTAACCTAACCTAACCTAACCTAACCTAACCTAACCTAACCTAACCTAACCTAACCTAACCTAACCTAACCTAACCTAACCTAACCTAACCTAACCTAACCTAACCTAACCTAACCTAACCTAACCTAACCTAACCTAACCTAACCTAACCTAACCTAACCTAACCTAACCTAACCTAACCTAACCTAACCTAACCTAACCTAACCTAACCTAACCTAACCTAACCTAACCTAACCTAACCTAACCTAACCTAACCTAACCTAACCTAACCTAACCTAACCTAACCTAACCTAACCTAACCTAACCTAACCTAACCTAACCTAACCTAACCTAACCTAACCTAACCTAACCTAACCTAACCTAACCTAACCTAACCTAACCTAACCTAACCTAACCTAACCTAACCTAACCTAACCTAACCTAACCTAACCTAACCTAACCTAACCTAACCTAACCTAACCTAACCTAACCTAACCTAACCTAACCTAACCTAACCTAACCTAACCTAACCTAACCTAACCTAACCTAACCTAACCTAACCTAACCTAACCTAACCTAACCTAACCTAACCTAACCTAACCTAACCTAACCTAACCTAACCTAACCTAACCTAACCTAACCTAACCTAACCTAACCTAACCTAACCTAACCTAACCTAACCTAACCTAACCTAACCTAACCTAACCTAACCTAACCTAACCTAACCTAACCTAACCTAACCTAACCTAACCTAACCTAACCTAACCTAACCTAACCTAACCTAACCTAACCTAACCTAACCTAACCTAACCTAACCTAACCTAACCTAACCTAACCTAACCTAACCTAACCTAACCTAACCTAACCTAACCTAACCTAACCTAACCTAACCTAACCTAACCTAACCTAACCTAACCTAACCTAACCTAACCTAACCTAACCTAACCTAACCTAACCTAACCTAACCTAACCTAACCTAACCTAACCTAACCTAACCTAACCTAACCTAACCTAACCTAACCTAACCTAACCTAACCTAACCTAACCTAACCTAACCTAACCTAACCTAACCTAACCTAACCTAACCTAACCTAACCTAACCTAACCTAACCTAACCTAACCTAACCTAACCTAACCTAACCTAACCTAACCTAACCTAACCTAACCTAACCTAACCTAACCTAACCTAACCTAACCTAACCTAACCTAACCTAACCTAACCTAACCTAACCTAACCTAACCTAACCTAACCTAACCTAACCTAACCTAACCTAACCTAACCTAACCTAACCTAACCTAACCTAACCTAACCTAACCTAACCTAACCTAACCTAACCTAACCTAACCTAACCTAACCTAACCTAACCTAACCTAACCTAACCTAACCTAACCTAACCTAACCTAACCTAACCTAACCTAACCTAACCTAACCTAACCTAACCTAACCTAACCTAACCTAACCTAACCTAACCTAACCTAACCTAACCTAACCTAACCTAACCTAACCTAACCTAACCTAACCTAACCTAACCTAACCTAACCTAACCTAACCTAACCTAACCTAACCTAACCTAACCTAACCTAACCTAACCTAACCTAACCTAACCTAACCTAACCTAACCTAACCTAACCTAACCTAACCTAACCTAACCTAACCTAACCTAACCTAACCTAACCTAACCTAACCTAACCTAACCTAACCTAACCTAACCTAACCTAACCTAACCTAACCTAACCTAACCTAACCTAACCTAACCTAACCTAACCTAACCTAACCTAACCTAACCTAACCTAACCTAACCTAACCTAACCTAACCTAACCTAACCTAACCTAACCTAACCTAACCTAACCTAACCTAACCTAACCTAACCTAACCTAACCTAACCTAACCTAACCTAACCTAACCTAACCTAACCTAACCTAACCTAACCTAACCTAACCTAACCTAACCTAACCTAACCTAACCTAACCTAACCTAACCTAACCTAACCTAACCTAACCTAACCTAACCTAACCTAACCTAACCTAACCTAACCTAACCTAACCTAACCTAACCTAACCTAACCTAACCTAACCTAACCTAACCTAACCTAACCTAACCTAACCTAACCTAACCTAACCTAACCTAACCTAACCTAACCTAACCTAACCTAACCTAACCTAACCTAACCTAACCTAACCTAACCTAACCTAACCTAACCTAACCTAACCTAACCTAACCTAACCTAACCTAACCTAACCTAACCTAACCTAACCTAACCTAACCTAACCTAACCTAACCTAACCTAACCTAACCTAACCTAACCTAACCTAACCTAACCTAACCTAACCTAACCTAACCTAACCTAACCTAACCTAACCTAACCTAACCTAACCTAACCTAACCTAACCTAACCTAACCTAACCTAACCTAACCTAACCTAACCTAACCTAACCTAACCTAACCTAACCTAACCTAACCTAACCTAACCTAACCTAACCTAACCTAACCTAACCTAACCTAACCTAACCTAACCTAACCTAACCTAACCTAACCTAACCTAACCTAACCTAACCAGACTCGACCTGACTTGTACTCGTCCTGACTTGTTCTCGACCTGACTTGTACTCGTCCTGACTTGTACTCGTCCTGACTTGTACTCGTCCTGACTTAAAAAATAAATGAAAAAAAAAAAAAAGTAACTTAGAAAAATTTTCAAAAAAAAAAAAAGTCAAAATCTGGTTCTCCACGGTGGACGATAGAGCTCGACCGGAGCTACCATTTTGGTCCTCTGACCCACCCCCTTATCGTCCCGCCCTTCCCAGTTACCGTCGCTCAAAGTAGAGTCCCACTCTTTACGCCGTAACTTTTTTGTTTATGAATTCTTAACGACGAGCCTGCGCTCGTTCGACGCGGCTGACCGACCGCTACGAGACCCCACAGGGCCGTCCCTTAATACCCGCTGGTTGGGGAGTTATGGTAAAAAAAGTAAAAAAAAAAAAAAAAAATTTCACGCTTCGAGACGAGGGGTGGGGCCATGCCGTAGAGCTCGACGAGACCTGCCACTTTGGTCCTGCGACCCGACCCCCTATCCCCCACCGTTTCCGAGCTACGACGGGTCGATGCTCCCCGGAGTGGGGATCCGTATCTCGAAAACTATTGGTCGGATCGTAAAAAGTCATAGGACTTATTTGTAGAGCTCGACGAGCCCTTTCGAACGAGCCGTGGCTCGTCGTTAAGAATTCATAAACACCGGAGATACGGCGTCTCGAAGTTTCGACGAGAACCCCACCACCCGGTAGCTAACGGAGGGGGAGGGGTGGAGGGGTGGGGGTGGGGGTGGTTCAAGGTCTCGCCGAGGGGAACCCAGCCGCACACCCCCCATCCCCCTCCATCACCTCGTTTAGTGGCTACGGGGGAGGACCGAAACTTCCCCCCTCCCCCCCCAAACCAATATGGCGGTCGTCATCCTCGGACCCTCCCCTACCACCACCCGAAGTATGAACGTTAACTTCGAAAAAAATTTTTTCCCAAAAATAATGCAGAAACGTGTAACCTAACCAGACTCGACCTGACTTGTACTCGTCCTGACTTGTTCTCGACCTGACTTGTACTCGTCCTGACTTGTACTCGTCCTGACTTGTACTCGTCCTGACTTAAAAAATAAATGAAAAAAAAAAAAAAGAAACAGAAAAATTTTCAAAAAAAAAAAAAAAAAAAATCAAAATCTGGTTCTCCACGGTGGACGATAGAGCTCGACCGGAGCTACCATTTTGGTCCTCTGACCCACCCCCTTATCGTCCCCCCCTTCCCAGTTACCGTCGCTCAAAGTAGAGTCCCACTCTTTACGCCGTAACTTTTTTGTTTATGAATTCTTAACGACGAGCCTGCGCTCGTTCGACGCGGCTGACCGACCGCTACGAGACCCCACAGGGCCGTCCCTTAATACCCGCTGGTTGGGGAGTTATGGTAAAAAAAGTAAAAAAAAAAAAAAAAAATTTCACGCTTCGAGACGAGGGGTGGGGCCATGCCGTAGAGCTCGACGAGACCTGCCACTTTGGTCCTGCGACCCGACCCCCTATCCCCCACCGTTTCCGAGCTACGACGGGTCGATGCTCCCCGGAGTGGGGATCCGTATCTCGAAAACTATTGGTCGGATCGAAAAAAGTCATAGGACTTATTCGTAGAGCTCGACGAGCCCTTTCGAACGAGCCGTGGCTCGTCGTTAAGAATTCATAAACACCGGAGATACGGCGTCTCGAAGTTTCGACGAGAACCCCACCACCCGGTAGCTAACGGAGGGGGAGGGGTGGAGGGGTGGGGGTGGGAGTGGTTCAAGGTCTCGCCGAGGGGAACCCAGCCGCACACCCCCCATCCCCCTCCATCACCTCGTTTAGTGGCTACGGGGGAGGACCGAAACTTCCCCCCTCCCCCCCCAAACCAATATGGCGGTCGTCATCCTCGGACCCTCCCCTACCACCACCCGAAGTATGAACGTTAACTTCGAAAAAAATTTTTTCCCAAAAATAATGCAGAAACGTGTAACCTAACCTAACCTAACCTAACCAGACTCGACCTGACTTGTACTCGTCCTGACTTGTTCTCGACCTGACTTGTACTCGTCCTGACTTGTACTCGTCCTGACTTGTACTCGTCCTGACTTAAAAAATAAATGAAAAAAAAAAAAAAGTAACTTAGAAAAATTTTCAAAAAAAAAAAAAGTCAAAATCTGGTTCTCCACGGTGGACGATAGAGCTCGACCGGAGCTACCATTTTGGTCCTCTGACCCACCCCCTTATCGTCCCGCCCTTCCCAGTTACCGTCGCTCAAAGTAGAGTCCCACTCTTTACGCCGTAACTTTTTTGTTTATGAATTCTTAACGACGAGCCTGCGCTCGTTCGACGCGGCTGACCGACCGCTACGAGACCCCACAGGGCCGTCCCTTAATACCCGCTGGTTGGGGAGTTATGGTAAAAAAAGTAAAAAAAAAAAAAAAAAATTTCACGCTTCGAGACGAGGGGTGGGGCCATGCCGTAGAGCTCGACGAGACCTGCCACTTTGGTCCTGCGACCCGACCCCCTATCCCCCACCGTTTCCGAGCTACGACGGGTCGATGCTCCCCGGAGTGGGGATCCGTATCTCGAAAACTATTGGTCGGATCGTAAAAAGTCATAGGACTTATTTGTAGAGCTCGACGAGCCCTTTCGAACGAGCCGTGGCTCGTCGTTAAGAATTCATAAACACCGGAGATACGGCGTCTCGAAGTTTCGACGAGAACCCCACCACCCGGTAGCTAACGGAGGGGGAGGGGTGGAGGGGTGGGGGTGGGGGTGGTTCAAGGTCTCGCCGAGGGGAACCCAGCCGCACACCCCCCATCCCCCTCCATCACCTCGTTTAGTGGCTACGGGGGAGGACCGAAACTTCCCCCCTCCCCCCCCAAACCAATATGGCGGTCGTCATCCTCGGACCCTCCCCTACCACCACCCGAAGTATGAACGTTAACTTCGAAAAAAATTTTTTCCCAAAAATAATGCAGAAACGTGTAACCTAACCAGACTCGACCTGACTTGTACTCGTCCTGACTTGTTCTCGACCTGACTTGTACTCGTCCTGACTTGTACTCGTCCTGACTTGTACTCGTCCTGACTTAAAAAATAAATGAAAAAAAAAAAAAAGAAACAGAAAAATTTTCAAAAAAAAAAAAAAAAAAAATCAAAATCTGGTTCTCCACGGTGGACGATAGAGCTCGACCGGAGCTACCATTTTGGTCCTCTGACCCACCCCCTTATCGTCCCCCCCTTCCCAGTTACCGTCGCTCAAAGTAGAGTCCCACTCTTTACGCCGTAACTTTTTTGTTTATGAATTCTTAACGACGAGCCTGCGCTCGTTCGACGCGGCTGACCGACCGCTACGAGACCCCACAGGGCCGTCCCTTAATACCCGCTGGTTGGGGAGTTATGGTAAAAAAAGTAAAAAAAAAAAAAAAAAATTTCACGCTTCGAGACGAGGGGTGGGGCCATGCCGTAGAGCTCGACGAGACCTGCCACTTTGGTCCTGCGACCCGACCCCCTATCCCCCACCGTTTCCGAGCTACGACGGGTCGATGCTCCCCGGAGTGGGGATCCGTATCTCGAAAACTATTGGTCGGATCGAAAAAAGTCATAGGACTTATTCGTAGAGCTCGACGAGCCCTTTCGAACGAGCCGTGGCTCGTCGTTAAGAATTCATAAACACCGGAGATACGGCGTCTCGAAGTTTCGACGAGAACCCCACCACCCGGTAGCTAACGGAGGGGGAGGGGTGGAGGGGTGGGGGTGGGAGTGGTTCAAGGTCTCGCCGAGGGGAACCCAGCCGCACACCCCCCATCCCCCTCCATCACCTCGTTTAGTGGCTACGGGGGAGGACCGAAACTTCCCCCCTCCCCCCCCAAACCAATATGGCGGTCGTCATCCTCGGACCCTCCCCTACCACCACCCGAAGTATGAACGTTAACTTCGAAAAAAATTTTTTCCCAAAAATAATGCAGAAACGTGTAACCTAACCTAACCTAACCTAACCAGACTCGACCTGACTTGTACTCGTCCTGACTTGTTCTCGACCTGACTTGTACTCGTCCTGACTTGTACTCGTCCTGACTTGTACTCGTCCTGACTTAAAAAATAAATGAAAAAAAAAAAAAAGTAACTTAGAAAAATTTTCAAAAAAAAAAAAAGTCAAAATCTGGTTCTCCACGGTGGACGATAGAGCTCGACCGGAGCTACCATTTTGGTCCTCTGACCCACCCCCTTATCGTCCCGCCCTTCCCAGTTACCGTCGCTCAAAGTAGAGTCCCACTCTTTACGCCGTAACTTTTTTGTTTATGAATTCTTAACGACGAGCCTGCGCTCGTTCGACGCGGCTGACCGACCGCTACGAGACCCCACAGGGCCGTCCCTTAATACCCGCTGGTTGGGGAGTTATGGTAAAAAAAGTAAAAAAAAAAAAAAAAAATTTCACGCTTCGAGACGAGGGGTGGGGCCATGCCGTAGAGCTCGACGAGACCTGCCACTTTGGTCCTGCGACCCGACCCCCTATCCCCCACCGTTTCCGAGCTACGACGGGTCGATGCTCCCCGGAGTGGGGATCCGTATCTCGAAAACTATTGGTCGGATCGTAAAAAGTCATAGGACTTATTTGTAGAGCTCGACGAGCCCTTTCGAACGAGCCGTGGCTCGTCGTTAAGAATTCATAAACACCGGAGATACGGCGTCTCGAAGTTTCGACGAGAACCCCACCACCCGGTAGCTAACGGAGGGGGAGGGGTGGAGGGGTGGGGGTGGGGGTGGTTCAAGGTCTCGCCGAGGGGAACCCAGCCGCACACCCCCCATCCCCCTCCATCACCTCGTTTAGTGGCTACGGGGGAGGACCGAAACTTCCCCCCTCCCCCCCCAAACCAATATGGCGGTCGTCATCCTCGGACCCTCCCCTACCACCACCCGAAGTATGAACGTTAACTTCGAAAAAAATTTTTTCCCAAAAATAATGCAGAAACGTGTAACCTAACCAGACTCGACCTGACTTGTACTCGTCCTGACTTGTTCTCGACCTGACTTGTACTCGTCCTGACTTGTACTCGTCCTGACTTGTACTCGTCCTGACTTAAAAAATAAATGAAAAAAAAAAAAAAGAAACAGAAAAATTTTCAAAAAAAAAAAAAAAAAAAATCAAAATCTGGTTCTCCACGGTGGACGATAGAGCTCGACCGGAGCTACCATTTTGGTCCTCTGACCCACCCCCTTATCGTCCCCCCCTTCCCAGTTACCGTCGCTCAAAGTAGAGTCCCACTCTTTACGCCGTAACTTTTTTGTTTATGAATTCTTAACGACGAGCCTGCGCTCGTTCGACGCGGCTGACCGACCGCTACGAGACCCCACAGGGCCGTCCCTTAATACCCGCTGGTTGGGGAGTTATGGTAAAAAAAGTAAAAAAAAAAAAAAAAAATTTCACGCTTCGAGACGAGGGGTGGGGCCATGCCGTAGAGCTCGACGAGACCTGCCACTTTGGTCCTGCGACCCGACCCCCTATCCCCCACCGTTTCCGAGCTACGACGGGTCGATGCTCCCCGGAGTGGGGATCCGTATCTCGAAAACTATTGGTCGGATCGAAAAAAGTCATAGGACTTATTCGTAGAGCTCGACGAGCCCTTTCGAACGAGCCGTGGCTCGTCGTTAAGAATTCATAAACACCGGAGATACGGCGTCTCGAAGTTTCGACGAGAACCCCACCACCCGGTAGCTAACGGAGGGGGAGGGGTGGAGGGGTGGGGGTGGGAGTGGTTCAAGGTCTCGCCGAGGGGAACCCAGCCGCACACCCCCCATCCCCCTCCATCACCTCGTTTAGTGGCTACGGGGGAGGACCGAAACTTCCCCCCTCCCCCCCCAAACCAATATGGCGGTCGTCATCCTCGGACCCTCCCCTACCACCACCCGAAGTATGAACGTTAACTTCGAAAAAAATTTTTTCCCAAAAATAATGCAGAAACGTGTAACCTAACCTAACCTAACCTAACCAGACTCGACCTGACTTGTACTCGTCCTGACTTGTTCTCGACCTGACTTGTACTCGTCCTGACTTGTACTCGTCCTGACTTGTACTCGTCCTGACTTAAAAAATAAATGAAAAAAAAAAAAAAGTAACTTAGAAAAATTTTCAAAAAAAAAAAAAGTCAAAATCTGGTTCTCCACGGTGGACGATAGAGCTCGACCGGAGCTACCATTTTGGTCCTCTGACCCACCCCCTTATCGTCCCGCCCTTCCCAGTTACCGTCGCTCAAAGTAGAGTCCCACTCTTTACGCCGTAACTTTTTTGTTTATGAATTCTTAACGACGAGCCTGCGCTCGTTCGACGCGGCTGACCGACCGCTACGAGACCCCACAGGGCCGTCCCTTAATACCCGCTGGTTGGGGAGTTATGGTAAAAAAAGTAAAAAAAAAAAAAAAAAATTTCACGCTTCGAGACGAGGGGTGGGGCCATGCCGTAGAGCTCGACGAGACCTGCCACTTTGGTCCTGCGACCCGACCCCCTATCCCCCACCGTTTCCGAGCTACGACGGGTCGATGCTCCCCGGAGTGGGGATCCGTATCTCGAAAACTATTGGTCGGATCGTAAAAAGTCATAGGACTTATTTGTAGAGCTCGACGAGCCCTTTCGAACGAGCCGTGGCTCGTCGTTAAGAATTCATAAACACCGGAGATACGGCGTCTCGAAGTTTCGACGAGAACCCCACCACCCGGTAGCTAACGGAGGGGGAGGGGTGGAGGGGTGGGGGTGGGGGTGGTTCAAGGTCTCGCCGAGGGGAACCCAGCCGCACACCCCCCATCCCCCTCCATCACCTCGTTTAGTGGCTACGGGGGAGGACCGAAACTTCCCCCCTCCCCCCCCAAACCAATATGGCGGTCGTCATCCTCGGACCCTCCCCTACCACCACCCGAAGTATGAACGTTAACTTCGAAAAAAATTTTTTCCCAAAAATAATGCAGAAACGTGTAACCTAACCTAACCTAACCTAACCAGACTCGACCTGACTTGTACTCGTCCTGACTTGTTCTCGACCTGACTTGTACTCGTCCTGACTTGTACTCGTCCTGACTTGTACTCGTCCTGACTTAAAAAATAAATGAAAAAAAAAAAAAAGTAACTTAGAAAAATTTTCAAAAAAAAAAAAAGTCAAAATCTGGTTCTCCACGGTGGACGATAGAGCTCGACCGGAGCTACCATTTTGGTCCTCTGACCCACCCCCTTATCGTCCCGCCCTTCCCAGTTACCGTCGCTCAAAGTAGAGTCCCACTCTTTACGCCGTAACTTTTTTGTTTATGAATTCTTAACGACGAGCCTGCGCTCGTTCGACGCGGCTGACCGACCGCTACGAGACCCCACAGGGCCGTCCCTTAATACCCGCTGGTTGGGGAGTTATGGTAAAAAAAGTAAAAAAAAAAAAAAAAAATTTCACGCTTCGAGACGAGGGGTGGGGCCATGCCGTAGAGCTCGACGAGACCTGCCACTTTGGTCCTGCGACCCGACCCCCTATCCCCCACCGTTTCCGAGCTACGACGGGTCGATGCTCCCCGGAGTGGGGATCCGTATCTCGAAAACTATTGGTCGGATCGTAAAAAGTCATAGGACTTATTTGTAGAGCTCGACGAGCCCTTTCGAACGAGCCGTGGCTCGTCGTTAAGAATTCATAAACACCGGAGATACGGCGTCTCGAAGTTTCGACGAGAACCCCACCACCCGGTAGCTAACGGAGGGGGAGGGGTGGAGGGGTGGGGGTGGGGGTGGTTCAAGGTCTCGCCGAGGGGAACCCAGCCGCACACCCCCCATCCCCCTCCATCACCTCGTTTAGTGGCTACGGGGGAGGACCGAAACTTCCCCCCTCCCCCCCCAAACCAATATGGCGGTCGTCATCCTCGGACCCTCCCCTACCACCACCCGAAGTATGAACGTTAACTTCGAAAAAAATTTTTTCCCAAAAATAATGCAGAAACGTGTAACCTAACCAGACTCGACCTGACTTGTACTCGTCCTGACTTGTTCTCGACCTGACTTGTACTCGTCCTGACTTGTACTCGTCCTGACTTGTACTCGTCCTGACTTAAAAAATAAATGAAAAAAAAAAAAAAGAAACAGAAAAATTTTCAAAAAAAAAAAAAAAAAAAATCAAAATCTGGTTCTCCACGGTGGACGATAGAGCTCGACCGGAGCTACCATTTTGGTCCTCTGACCCACCCCCTTATCGTCCCCCCCTTCCCAGTTACCGTCGCTCAAAGTAGAGTCCCACTCTTTACGCCGTAACTTTTTTGTTTATGAATTCTTAACGACGAGCCTGCGCTCGTTCGACGCGGCTGACCGACCGCTACGAGACCCCACAGGGCCGTCCCTTAATACCCGCTGGTTGGGGAGTTATGGTAAAAAAAGTAAAAAAAAAAAAAAAAAATTTCACGCTTCGAGACGAGGGGTGGGGCCATGCCGTAGAGCTCGACGAGACCTGCCACTTTGGTCCTGCGACCCGACCCCCTATCCCCCACCGTTTCCGAGCTACGACGGGTCGATGCTCCCCGGAGTGGGGATCCGTATCTCGAAAACTATTGGTCGGATCGAAAAAAGTCATAGGACTTATTCGTAGAGCTCGACGAGCCCTTTCGAACGAGCCGTGGCTCGTCGTTAAGAATTCATAAACACCGGAGATACGGCGTCTCGAAGTTTCGACGAGAACCCCACCACCCGGTAGCTAACGGAGGGGGAGGGGTGGAGGGGTGGGGGTGGGAGTGGTTCAAGGTCTCGCCGAGGGGAACCCAGCCGCACACCCCCCATCCCCCTCCATCACCTCGTTTAGTGGCTACGGGGGAGGACCGAAACTTCCCCCCTCCCCCCCCAAACCAATATGGCGGTCGTCATCCTCGGACCCTCCCCTACCACCACCCGAAGTATGAACGTTAACTTCGAAAAAAATTTTTTCCCAAAAATAATGCAGAAACGTGTAACCTAACCTAACCTAACCAGACTCGACCTGACTTGTACTCGTCCTGACTTGTTCTCGACCTGACTTGTACTCGTCCTGACTTGTACTCGTCCTGACTTGTACTCGTCCTGACTTAAAAAATAAATGAAAAAAAAAAAAAAGTAACTTAGAAAAATTTTCAAAAAAAAAAAAAGTCAAAATCTGGTTCTCCACGGTGGACGATAGAGCTCGACCGGAGCTACCATTTTGGTCCTCTGACCCACCCCCTTATCGTCCCGCCCTTCCCAGTTACCGTCGCTCAAAGTAGAGTCCCACTCTTTACGCCGTAACTTTTTTGTTTATGAATTCTTAACGACGAGCCTGCGCTCGTTCGACGCGGCTGACCGACCGCTACGAGACCCCACAGGGCCGTCCCTTAATACCCGCTGGTTGGGGAGTTATGGTAAAAAAAGTAAAAAAAAAAAAAAAAAATTTCACGCTTCGAGACGAGGGGTGGGGCCATGCCGTAGAGCTCGACGAGACCTGCCACTTTGGTCCTGCGACCCGACCCCCTATCCCCCACCGTTTCCGAGCTACGACGGGTCGATGCTCCCCGGAGTGGGGATCCGTATCTCGAAAACTATTGGTCGGATCGTAAAAAGTCATAGGACTTATTTGTAGAGCTCGACGAGCCCTTTCGAACGAGCCGTGGCTCGTCGTTAAGAATTCATAAACACCGGAGATACGGCGTCTCGAAGTTTCGACGAGAACCCCACCACCCGGTAGCTAACGGAGGGGGAGGGGTGGAGGGGTGGGGGTGGGGGTGGTTCAAGGTCTCGCCGAGGGGAACCCAGCCGCACACCCCCCATCCCCCTCCATCACCTCGTTTAGTGGCTACGGGGGAGGACCGAAACTTCCCCCCTCCCCCCCCAAACCAATATGGCGGTCGTCATCCTCGGACCCTCCCCTACCACCACCCGAAGTATGAACGTTAACTTCGAAAAAAATTTTTTCCCAAAAATAATGCAGAAACGTGTAACCTAACCAGACTCGACCTGACTTGTACTCGTCCTGACTTGTTCTCGACCTGACTTGTACTCGTCCTGACTTGTACTCGTCCTGACTTGTACTCGTCCTGACTTAAAAAATAAATGAAAAAAAAAAAAAAGAAACAGAAAAATTTTCAAAAAAAAAAAAAAAAAAAATCAAAATCTGGTTCTCCACGGTGGACGATAGAGCTCGACCGGAGCTACCATTTTGGTCCTCTGACCCACCCCCTTATCGTCCCCCCCTTCCCAGTTACCGTCGCTCAAAGTAGAGTCCCACTCTTTACGCCGTAACTTTTTTGTTTATGAATTCTTAACGACGAGCCTGCGCTCGTTCGACGCGGCTGACCGACCGCTACGAGACCCCACAGGGCCGTCCCTTAATACCCGCTGGTTGGGGAGTTATGGTAAAAAAAGTAAAAAAAAAAAAAAAAAATTTCACGCTTCGAGACGAGGGGTGGGGCCATGCCGTAGAGCTCGACGAGACCTGCCACTTTGGTCCTGCGACCCGACCCCCTATCCCCCACCGTTTCCGAGCTACGACGGGTCGATGCTCCCCGGAGTGGGGATCCGTATCTCGAAAACTATTGGTCGGATCGAAAAAAGTCATAGGACTTATTCGTAGAGCTCGACGAGCCCTTTCGAACGAGCCGTGGCTCGTCGTTAAGAATTCATAAACACCGGAGATACGGCGTCTCGAAGTTTCGACGAGAACCCCACCACCCGGTAGCTAACGGAGGGGGAGGGGTGGAGGGGTGGGGGTGGGAGTGGTTCAAGGTCTCGCCGAGGGGAACCCAGCCGCACACCCCCCATCCCCCTCCATCACCTCGTTTAGTGGCTACGGGGGAGGACCGAAACTTCCCCCCTCCCCCCCCAAACCAATATGGCGGTCGTCATCCTCGGACCCTCCCCTACCACCACCCGAAGTATGAACGTTAACTTCGAAAAAAATTTTTTCCCAAAAATAATGCAGAAACGTGTAACCTAACCTAACCTAACCTAACCAGACTCGACCTGACTTGTACTCGTCCTGACTTGTTCTCGACCTGACTTGTACTCGTCCTGACTTGTACTCGTCCTGACTTGTACTCGTCCTGACTTAAAAAATAAATGAAAAAAAAAAAAAAGTAACTTAGAAAAATTTTCAAAAAAAAAAAAAGTCAAAATCTGGTTCTCCACGGTGGACGATAGAGCTCGACCGGAGCTACCATTTTGGTCCTCTGACCCACCCCCTTATCGTCCCGCCCTTCCCAGTTACCGTCGCTCAAAGTAGAGTCCCACTCTTTACGCCGTAACTTTTTTGTTTATGAATTCTTAACGACGAGCCTGCGCTCGTTCGACGCGGCTGACCGACCGCTACGAGACCCCACAGGGCCGTCCCTTAATACCCGCTGGTTGGGGAGTTATGGTAAAAAAAGTAAAAAAAAAAAAAAAAAATTTCACGCTTCGAGACGAGGGGTGGGGCCATGCCGTAGAGCTCGACGAGACCTGCCACTTTGGTCCTGCGACCCGACCCCCTATCCCCCACCGTTTCCGAGCTACGACGGGTCGATGCTCCCCGGAGTGGGGATCCGTATCTCGAAAACTATTGGTCGGATCGTAAAAAGTCATAGGACTTATTTGTAGAGCTCGACGAGCCCTTTCGAACGAGCCGTGGCTCGTCGTTAAGAATTCATAAACACCGGAGATACGGCGTCTCGAAGTTTCGACGAGAACCCCACCACCCGGTAGCTAACGGAGGGGGAGGGGTGGAGGGGTGGGGGTGGGGGTGGTTCAAGGTCTCGCCGAGGGGAACCCAGCCGCACACCCCCCATCCCCCTCCATCACCTCGTTTAGTGGCTACGGGGGAGGACCGAAACTTCCCCCCTCCCCCCCCAAACCAATATGGCGGTCGTCATCCTCGGACCCTCCCCTACCACCACCCGAAGTATGAACGTTAACTTCGAAAAAAATTTTTTCCCAAAAATAATGCAGAAACGTGTAACCTAACCAGACTCGACCTGACTTGTACTCGTCCTGACTTGTTCTCGACCTGACTTGTACTCGTCCTGACTTGTACTCGTCCTGACTTGTACTCGTCCTGACTTAAAAAATAAATGAAAAAAAAAAAAAAGAAACAGAAAAATTTTCAAAAAAAAAAAAAAAAAAAATCAAAATCTGGTTCTCCACGGTGGACGATAGAGCTCGACCGGAGCTACCATTTTGGTCCTCTGACCCACCCCCTTATCGTCCCCCCCTTCCCAGTTACCGTCGCTCAAAGTAGAGTCCCACTCTTTACGCCGTAACTTTTTTGTTTATGAATTCTTAACGACGAGCCTGCGCTCGTTCGACGCGGCTGACCGACCGCTACGAGACCCCACAGGGCCGTCCCTTAATACCCGCTGGTTGGGGAGTTATGGTAAAAAAAGTAAAAAAAAAAAAAAAAAATTTCACGCTTCGAGACGAGGGGTGGGGCCATGCCGTAGAGCTCGACGAGACCTGCCACTTTGGTCCTGCGACCCGACCCCCTATCCCCCACCGTTTCCGAGCTACGACGGGTCGATGCTCCCCGGAGTGGGGATCCGTATCTCGAAAACTATTGGTCGGATCGAAAAAAGTCATAGGACTTATTCGTAGAGCTCGACGAGCCCTTTCGAACGAGCCGTGGCTCGTCGTTAAGAATTCATAAACACCGGAGATACGGCGTCTCGAAGTTTCGACGAGAACCCCACCACCCGGTAGCTAACGGAGGGGGAGGGGTGGAGGGGTGGGGGTGGGAGTGGTTCAAGGTCTCGCCGAGGGGAACCCAGCCGCACACCCCCCATCCCCCTCCATCACCTCGTTTAGTGGCTACGGGGGAGGACCGAAACTTCCCCCCTCCCCCCCCAAACCAATATGGCGGTCGTCATCCTCGGACCCTCCCCTACCACCACCCGAAGTATGAACGTTAACTTCGAAAAAAATTTTTTCCCAAAAATAATGCAGAAACGTGTAACCTAACCTAACCTAACCTAACCAGACTCGACCTGACTTGTACTCGTCCTGACTTGTTCTCGACCTGACTTGTACTCGTCCTGACTTGTACTCGTCCTGACTTGTACTCGTCCTGACTTAAAAAATAAATGAAAAAAAAAAAAAAGTAACTTAGAAAAATTTTCAAAAAAAAAAAAAGTCAAAATCTGGTTCTCCACGGTGGACGATAGAGCTCGACCGGAGCTACCATTTTGGTCCTCTGACCCACCCCCTTATCGTCCCGCCCTTCCCAGTTACCGTCGCTCAAAGTAGAGTCCCACTCTTTACGCCGTAACTTTTTTGTTTATGAATTCTTAACGACGAGCCTGCGCTCGTTCGACGCGGCTGACCGACCGCTACGAGACCCCACAGGGCCGTCCCTTAATACCCGCTGGTTGGGGAGTTATGGTAAAAAAAGTAAAAAAAAAAAAAAAAAATTTCACGCTTCGAGACGAGGGGTGGGGCCATGCCGTAGAGCTCGACGAGACCTGCCACTTTGGTCCTGCGACCCGACCCCCTATCCCCCACCGTTTCCGAGCTACGACGGGTCGATGCTCCCCGGAGTGGGGATCCGTATCTCGAAAACTATTGGTCGGATCGTAAAAAGTCATAGGACTTATTTGTAGAGCTCGACGAGCCCTTTCGAACGAGCCGTGGCTCGTCGTTAAGAATTCATAAACACCGGAGATACGGCGTCTCGAAGTTTCGACGAGAACCCCACCACCCGGTAGCTAACGGAGGGGGAGGGGTGGAGGGGTGGGGGTGGGGGTGGTTCAAGGTCTCGCCGAGGGGAACCCAGCCGCACACCCCCCATCCCCCTCCATCACCTCGTTTAGTGGCTACGGGGGAGGACCGAAACTTCCCCCCTCCCCCCCCAAACCAATATGGCGGTCGTCATCCTCGGACCCTCCCCTACCACCACCCGAAGTATGAACGTTAACTTCGAAAAAAATTTTTTCCCAAAAATAATGCAGAAACGTGTAACCTAACCAGACTCGACCTGACTTGTACTCGTCCTGACTTGTTCTCGACCTGACTTGTACTCGTCCTGACTTGTACTCGTCCTGACTTGTACTCGTCCTGACTTAAAAAATAAATGAAAAAAAAAAAAAAGAAACAGAAAAATTTTCAAAAAAAAAAAAAAAAAAAATCAAAATCTGGTTCTCCACGGTGGACGATAGAGCTCGACCGGAGCTACCATTTTGGTCCTCTGACCCACCCCCTTATCGTCCCCCCCTTCCCAGTTACCGTCGCTCAAAGTAGAGTCCCACTCTTTACGCCGTAACTTTTTTGTTTATGAATTCTTAACGACGAGCCTGCGCTCGTTCGACGCGGCTGACCGACCGCTACGAGACCCCACAGGGCCGTCCCTTAATACCCGCTGGTTGGGGAGTTATGGTAAAAAAAGTAAAAAAAAAAAAAAAAAATTTCACGCTTCGAGACGAGGGGTGGGGCCATGCCGTAGAGCTCGACGAGACCTGCCACTTTGGTCCTGCGACCCGACCCCCTATCCCCCACCGTTTCCGAGCTACGACGGGTCGATGCTCCCCGGAGTGGGGATCCGTATCTCGAAAACTATTGGTCGGATCGAAAAAAGTCATAGGACTTATTCGTAGAGCTCGACGAGCCCTTTCGAACGAGCCGTGGCTCGTCGTTAAGAATTCATAAACACCGGAGATACGGCGTCTCGAAGTTTCGACGAGAACCCCACCACCCGGTAGCTAACGGAGGGGGAGGGGTGGAGGGGTGGGGGTGGGAGTGGTTCAAGGTCTCGCCGAGGGGAACCCAGCCGCACACCCCCCATCCCCCTCCATCACCTCGTTTAGTGGCTACGGGGGAGGACCGAAACTTCCCCCCTCCCCCCCCAAACCAATATGGCGGTCGTCATCCTCGGACCCTCCCCTACCACCACCCGAAGTATGAACGTTAACTTCGAAAAAAATTTTTTCCCAAAAATAATGCAGAAACGTGTAACCTAACCAGACTCGACCTGACTTGTACTCGTCCTGACTTGTTCTCGACCTGACTTGTACTCGTCCTGACTTGTACTCGTCCTGACTTGTACTCGTCCTGACTTAAAAAATAAATGAAAAAAAAAAAAAAGAAACAGAAAAATTTTCAAAAAAAAAAAAAAAAAAAATCAAAATCTGGTTCTCCACGGTGGACGATAGAGCTCGACCGGAGCTACCATTTTGGTCCTCTGACCCACCCCCTTATCGTCCCCCCCTTCCCAGTTACCGTCGCTCAAAGTAGAGTCCCACTCTTTACGCCGTAACTTTTTTGTTTATGAATTCTTAACGACGAGCCTGCGCTCGTTCGACGCGGCTGACCGACCGCTACGAGACCCCACAGGGCCGTCCCTTAATACCCGCTGGTTGGGGAGTTATGGTAAAAAAAGTAAAAAAAAAAAAAAAAAATTTCACGCTTCGAGACGAGGGGTGGGGCCATGCCGTAGAGCTCGACGAGACCTGCCACTTTGGTCCTGCGACCCGACCCCCTATCCCCCACCGTTTCCGAGCTACGACGGGTCGATGCTCCCCGGAGTGGGGATCCGTATCTCGAAAACTATTGGTCGGATCGAAAAAAGTCATAGGACTTATTCGTAGAGCTCGACGAGCCCTTTCGAACGAGCCGTGGCTCGTCGTTAAGAATTCATAAACACCGGAGATACGGCGTCTCGAAGTTTCGACGAGAACCCCACCACCCGGTAGCTAACGGAGGGGGAGGGGTGGAGGGGTGGGGGTGGGAGTGGTTCAAGGTCTCGCCGAGGGGAACCCAGCCGCACACCCCCCATCCCCCTCCATCACCTCGTTTAGTGGCTACGGGGGAGGACCGAAACTTCCCCCCTCCCCCCCCAAACCAATATGGCGGTCGTCATCCTCGGACCCTCCCCTACCACCACCCGAAGTATGAACGTTAACTTCGAAAAAAATTTTTTCCCAAAAATAATGCAGAAACGTGTAACCTAACCTAACCTAACCTAACCAGACTCGACCTGACTTGTACTCGTCCTGACTTGTTCTCGACCTGACTTGTACTCGTCCTGACTTGTACTCGTCCTGACTTGTACTCGTCCTGACTTAAAAAATAAATGAAAAAAAAAAAAAAGTAACTTAGAAAAATTTTCAAAAAAAAAAAAAGTCAAAATCTGGTTCTCCACGGTGGACGATAGAGCTCGACCGGAGCTACCATTTTGGTCCTCTGACCCACCCCCTTATCGTCCCGCCCTTCCCAGTTACCGTCGCTCAAAGTAGAGTCCCACTCTTTACGCCGTAACTTTTTTGTTTATGAATTCTTAACGACGAGCCTGCGCTCGTTCGACGCGGCTGACCGACCGCTACGAGACCCCACAGGGCCGTCCCTTAATACCCGCTGGTTGGGGAGTTATGGTAAAAAAAGTAAAAAAAAAAAAAAAAAATTTCACGCTTCGAGACGAGGGGTGGGGCCATGCCGTAGAGCTCGACGAGACCTGCCACTTTGGTCCTGCGACCCGACCCCCTATCCCCCACCGTTTCCGAGCTACGACGGGTCGATGCTCCCCGGAGTGGGGATCCGTATCTCGAAAACTATTGGTCGGATCGTAAAAAGTCATAGGACTTATTTGTAGAGCTCGACGAGCCCTTTCGAACGAGCCGTGGCTCGTCGTTAAGAATTCATAAACACCGGAGATACGGCGTCTCGAAGTTTCGACGAGAACCCCACCACCCGGTAGCTAACGGAGGGGGAGGGGTGGAGGGGTGGGGGTGGGGGTGGTTCAAGGTCTCGCCGAGGGGAACCCAGCCGCACACCCCCCATCCCCCTCCATCACCTCGTTTAGTGGCTACGGGGGAGGACCGAAACTTCCCCCCTCCCCCCCCAAACCAATATGGCGGTCGTCATCCTCGGACCCTCCCCTACCACCACCCGAAGTATGAACGTTAACTTCGAAAAAAATTTTTTCCCAAAAATAATGCAGAAACGTGTAACCTAACCAGACTCGACCTGACTTGTACTCGTCCTGACTTGTTCTCGACCTGACTTGTACTCGTCCTGACTTGTACTCGTCCTGACTTGTACTCGTCCTGACTTAAAAAATAAATGAAAAAAAAAAAAAAGAAACAGAAAAATTTTCAAAAAAAAAAAAAAAAAAAATCAAAATCTGGTTCTCCACGGTGGACGATAGAGCTCGACCGGAGCTACCATTTTGGTCCTCTGACCCACCCCCTTATCGTCCCCCCCTTCCCAGTTACCGTCGCTCAAAGTAGAGTCCCACTCTTTACGCCGTAACTTTTTTGTTTATGAATTCTTAACGACGAGCCTGCGCTCGTTCGACGCGGCTGACCGACCGCTACGAGACCCCACAGGGCCGTCCCTTAATACCCGCTGGTTGGGGAGTTATGGTAAAAAAAGTAAAAAAAAAAAAAAAAAATTTCACGCTTCGAGACGAGGGGTGGGGCCATGCCGTAGAGCTCGACGAGACCTGCCACTTTGGTCCTGCGACCCGACCCCCTATCCCCCACCGTTTCCGAGCTACGACGGGTCGATGCTCCCCGGAGTGGGGATCCGTATCTCGAAAACTATTGGTCGGATCGAAAAAAGTCATAGGACTTATTCGTAGAGCTCGACGAGCCCTTTCGAACGAGCCGTGGCTCGTCGTTAAGAATTCATAAACACCGGAGATACGGCGTCTCGAAGTTTCGACGAGAACCCCACCACCCGGTAGCTAACGGAGGGGGAGGGGTGGAGGGGTGGGGGTGGGAGTGGTTCAAGGTCTCGCCGAGGGGAACCCAGCCGCACACCCCCCATCCCCCTCCATCACCTCGTTTAGTGGCTACGGGGGAGGACCGAAACTTCCCCCCTCCCCCCCCAAACCAATATGGCGGTCGTCATCCTCGGACCCTCCCCTACCACCACCCGAAGTATGAACGTTAACTTCGAAAAAAATTTTTTCCCAAAAATAATGCAGAAACGTGTAACCTAACCTAACCTAACCTAACCAGACTCGACCTGACTTGTACTCGTCCTGACTTGTTCTCGACCTGACTTGTACTCGTCCTGACTTGTACTCGTCCTGACTTGTACTCGTCCTGACTTAAAAAATAAATGAAAAAAAAAAAAAAGTAACTTAGAAAAATTTTCAAAAAAAAAAAAAGTCAAAATCTGGTTCTCCACGGTGGACGATAGAGCTCGACCGGAGCTACCATTTTGGTCCTCTGACCCACCCCCTTATCGTCCCGCCCTTCCCAGTTACCGTCGCTCAAAGTAGAGTCCCACTCTTTACGCCGTAACTTTTTTGTTTATGAATTCTTAACGACGAGCCTGCGCTCGTTCGACGCGGCTGACCGACCGCTACGAGACCCCACAGGGCCGTCCCTTAATACCCGCTGGTTGGGGAGTTATGGTAAAAAAAGTAAAAAAAAAAAAAAAAAATTTCACGCTTCGAGACGAGGGGTGGGGCCATGCCGTAGAGCTCGACGAGACCTGCCACTTTGGTCCTGCGACCCGACCCCCTATCCCCCACCGTTTCCGAGCTACGACGGGTCGATGCTCCCCGGAGTGGGGATCCGTATCTCGAAAACTATTGGTCGGATCGTAAAAAGTCATAGGACTTATTTGTAGAGCTCGACGAGCCCTTTCGAACGAGCCGTGGCTCGTCGTTAAGAATTCATAAACACCGGAGATACGGCGTCTCGAAGTTTCGACGAGAACCCCACCACCCGGTAGCTAACGGAGGGGGAGGGGTGGAGGGGTGGGGGTGGGGGTGGTTCAAGGTCTCGCCGAGGGGAACCCAGCCGCACACCCCCCATCCCCCTCCATCACCTCGTTTAGTGGCTACGGGGGAGGACCGAAACTTCCCCCCTCCCCCCCCAAACCAATATGGCGGTCGTCATCCTCGGACCCTCCCCTACCACCACCCGAAGTATGAACGTTAACTTCGAAAAAAATTTTTTCCCAAAAATAATGCAGAAACGTGTAACCTAACCAGACTCGACCTGACTTGTACTCGTCCTGACTTGTTCTCGACCTGACTTGTACTCGTCCTGACTTGTACTCGTCCTGACTTGTACTCGTCCTGACTTAAAAAATAAATGAAAAAAAAAAAAAAGAAACAGAAAAATTTTCAAAAAAAAAAAAAAAAAAAATCAAAATCTGGTTCTCCACGGTGGACGATAGAGCTCGACCGGAGCTACCATTTTGGTCCTCTGACCCACCCCCTTATCGTCCCCCCCTTCCCAGTTACCGTCGCTCAAAGTAGAGTCCCACTCTTTACGCCGTAACTTTTTTGTTTATGAATTCTTAACGACGAGCCTGCGCTCGTTCGACGCGGCTGACCGACCGCTACGAGACCCCACAGGGCCGTCCCTTAATACCCGCTGGTTGGGGAGTTATGGTAAAAAAAGTAAAAAAAAAAAAAAAAAATTTCACGCTTCGAGACGAGGGGTGGGGCCATGCCGTAGAGCTCGACGAGACCTGCCACTTTGGTCCTGCGACCCGACCCCCTATCCCCCACCGTTTCCGAGCTACGACGGGTCGATGCTCCCCGGAGTGGGGATCCGTATCTCGAAAACTATTGGTCGGATCGAAAAAAGTCATAGGACTTATTCGTAGAGCTCGACGAGCCCTTTCGAACGAGCCGTGGCTCGTCGTTAAGAATTCATAAACACCGGAGATACGGCGTCTCGAAGTTTCGACGAGAACCCCACCACCCGGTAGCTAACGGAGGGGGAGGGGTGGAGGGGTGGGGGTGGGAGTGGTTCAAGGTCTCGCCGAGGGGAACCCAGCCGCACACCCCCCATCCCCCTCCATCACCTCGTTTAGTGGCTACGGGGGAGGACCGAAACTTCCCCCCTCCCCCCCCAAACCAATATGGCGGTCGTCATCCTCGGACCCTCCCCTACCACCACCCGAAGTATGAACGTTAACTTCGAAAAAAATTTTTTCCCAAAAATAATGCAGAAACGTGTAACCTAACCTAACCTAACCTAACCAGACTCGACCTGACTTGTACTCGTCCTGACTTGTTCTCGACCTGACTTGTACTCGTCCTGACTTGTACTCGTCCTGACTTGTACTCGTCCTGACTTAAAAAATAAATGAAAAAAAAAAAAAAGTAACTTAGAAAAATTTTCAAAAAAAAAAAAAGTCAAAATCTGGTTCTCCACGGTGGACGATAGAGCTCGACCGGAGCTACCATTTTGGTCCTCTGACCCACCCCCTTATCGTCCCGCCCTTCCCAGTTACCGTCGCTCAAAGTAGAGTCCCACTCTTTACGCCGTAACTTTTTTGTTTATGAATTCTTAACGACGAGCCTGCGCTCGTTCGACGCGGCTGACCGACCGCTACGAGACCCCACAGGGCCGTCCCTTAATACCCGCTGGTTGGGGAGTTATGGTAAAAAAAGTAAAAAAAAAAAAAAAAAATTTCACGCTTCGAGACGAGGGGTGGGGCCATGCCGTAGAGCTCGACGAGACCTGCCACTTTGGTCCTGCGACCCGACCCCCTATCCCCCACCGTTTCCGAGCTACGACGGGTCGATGCTCCCCGGAGTGGGGATCCGTATCTCGAAAACTATTGGTCGGATCGTAAAAAGTCATAGGACTTATTTGTAGAGCTCGACGAGCCCTTTCGAACGAGCCGTGGCTCGTCGTTAAGAATTCATAAACACCGGAGATACGGCGTCTCGAAGTTTCGACGAGAACCCCACCACCCGGTAGCTAACGGAGGGGGAGGGGTGGAGGGGTGGGGGTGGGGGTGGTTCAAGGTCTCGCCGAGGGGAACCCAGCCGCACACCCCCCATCCCCCTCCATCACCTCGTTTAGTGGCTACGGGGGAGGACCGAAACTTCCCCCCTCCCCCCCCAAACCAATATGGCGGTCGTCATCCTCGGACCCTCCCCTACCACCACCCGAAGTATGAACGTTAACTTCGAAAAAAATTTTTTCCCAAAAATAATGCAGAAACGTGTAACCTAACCTAACCTAACCTAACCAGACTCGACCTGACTTGTACTCGTCCTGACTTGTTCTCGACCTGACTTGTACTCGTCCTGACTTGTACTCGTCCTGACTTGTACTCGTCCTGACTTAAAAAATAAATGAAAAAAAAAAAAAAGTAACTTAGAAAAATTTTCAAAAAAAAAAAAAGTCAAAATCTGGTTCTCCACGGTGGACGATAGAGCTCGACCGGAGCTACCATTTTGGTCCTCTGACCCACCCCCTTATCGTCCCGCCCTTCCCAGTTACCGTCGCTCAAAGTAGAGTCCCACTCTTTACGCCGTAACTTTTTTGTTTATGAATTCTTAACGACGAGCCTGCGCTCGTTCGACGCGGCTGACCGACCGCTACGAGACCCCACAGGGCCGTCCCTTAATACCCGCTGGTTGGGGAGTTATGGTAAAAAAAGTAAAAAAAAAAAAAAAAAATTTCACGCTTCGAGACGAGGGGTGGGGCCATGCCGTAGAGCTCGACGAGACCTGCCACTTTGGTCCTGCGACCCGACCCCCTATCCCCCACCGTTTCCGAGCTACGACGGGTCGATGCTCCCCGGAGTGGGGATCCGTATCTCGAAAACTATTGGTCGGATCGTAAAAAGTCATAGGACTTATTTGTAGAGCTCGACGAGCCCTTTCGAACGAGCCGTGGCTCGTCGTTAAGAATTCATAAACACCGGAGATACGGCGTCTCGAAGTTTCGACGAGAACCCCACCACCCGGTAGCTAACGGAGGGGGAGGGGTGGAGGGGTGGGGGTGGGGGTGGTTCAAGGTCTCGCCGAGGGGAACCCAGCCGCACACCCCCCATCCCCCTCCATCACCTCGTTTAGTGGCTACGGGGGAGGACCGAAACTTCCCCCCTCCCCCCCCAAACCAATATGGCGGTCGTCATCCTCGGACCCTCCCCTACCACCACCCGAAGTATGAACGTTAACTTCGAAAAAAATTTTTTCCCAAAAATAATGCAGAAACGTGTAACCTAACCAGACTCGACCTGACTTGTACTCGTCCTGACTTGTTCTCGACCTGACTTGTACTCGTCCTGACTTGTACTCGTCCTGACTTGTACTCGTCCTGACTTAAAAAATAAATGAAAAAAAAAAAAAAGAAACAGAAAAATTTTCAAAAAAAAAAAAAAAAAAAATCAAAATCTGGTTCTCCACGGTGGACGATAGAGCTCGACCGGAGCTACCATTTTGGTCCTCTGACCCACCCCCTTATCGTCCCCCCCTTCCCAGTTACCGTCGCTCAAAGTAGAGTCCCACTCTTTACGCCGTAACTTTTTTGTTTATGAATTCTTAACGACGAGCCTGCGCTCGTTCGACGCGGCTGACCGACCGCTACGAGACCCCACAGGGCCGTCCCTTAATACCCGCTGGTTGGGGAGTTATGGTAAAAAAAGTAAAAAAAAAAAAAAAAAATTTCACGCTTCGAGACGAGGGGTGGGGCCATGCCGTAGAGCTCGACGAGACCTGCCACTTTGGTCCTGCGACCCGACCCCCTATCCCCCACCGTTTCCGAGCTACGACGGGTCGATGCTCCCCGGAGTGGGGATCCGTATCTCGAAAACTATTGGTCGGATCGAAAAAAGTCATAGGACTTATTCGTAGAGCTCGACGAGCCCTTTCGAACGAGCCGTGGCTCGTCGTTAAGAATTCATAAACACCGGAGATACGGCGTCTCGAAGTTTCGACGAGAACCCCACCACCCGGTAGCTAACGGAGGGGGAGGGGTGGAGGGGTGGGGGTGGGAGTGGTTCAAGGTCTCGCCGAGGGGAACCCAGCCGCACACCCCCCATCCCCCTCCATCACCTCGTTTAGTGGCTACGGGGGAGGACCGAAACTTCCCCCCTCCCCCCCCAAACCAATATGGCGGTCGTCATCCTCGGACCCTCCCCTACCACCACCCGAAGTATGAACGTTAACTTCGAAAAAAATTTTTTCCCAAAAATAATGCAGAAACGTGTAACCTAACCTAACCTAACCAGACTCGACCTGACTTGTACTCGTCCTGACTTGTTCTCGACCTGACTTGTACTCGTCCTGACTTGTACTCGTCCTGACTTGTACTCGTCCTGACTTAAAAAATAAATGAAAAAAAAAAAAAAGTAACTTAGAAAAATTTTCAAAAAAAAAAAAAGTCAAAATCTGGTTCTCCACGGTGGACGATAGAGCTCGACCGGAGCTACCATTTTGGTCCTCTGACCCACCCCCTTATCGTCCCGCCCTTCCCAGTTACCGTCGCTCAAAGTAGAGTCCCACTCTTTACGCCGTAACTTTTTTGTTTATGAATTCTTAACGACGAGCCTGCGCTCGTTCGACGCGGCTGACCGACCGCTACGAGACCCCACAGGGCCGTCCCTTAATACCCGCTGGTTGGGGAGTTATGGTAAAAAAAGTAAAAAAAAAAAAAAAAAATTTCACGCTTCGAGACGAGGGGTGGGGCCATGCCGTAGAGCTCGACGAGACCTGCCACTTTGGTCCTGCGACCCGACCCCCTATCCCCCACCGTTTCCGAGCTACGACGGGTCGATGCTCCCCGGAGTGGGGATCCGTATCTCGAAAACTATTGGTCGGATCGTAAAAAGTCATAGGACTTATTTGTAGAGCTCGACGAGCCCTTTCGAACGAGCCGTGGCTCGTCGTTAAGAATTCATAAACACCGGAGATACGGCGTCTCGAAGTTTCGACGAGAACCCCACCACCCGGTAGCTAACGGAGGGGGAGGGGTGGAGGGGTGGGGGTGGGGGTGGTTCAAGGTCTCGCCGAGGGGAACCCAGCCGCACACCCCCCATCCCCCTCCATCACCTCGTTTAGTGGCTACGGGGGAGGACCGAAACTTCCCCCCTCCCCCCCCAAACCAATATGGCGGTCGTCATCCTCGGACCCTCCCCTACCACCACCCGAAGTATGAACGTTAACTTCGAAAAAAATTTTTTCCCAAAAATAATGCAGAAACGTGTAACCTAACCAGACTCGACCTGACTTGTACTCGTCCTGACTTGTTCTCGACCTGACTTGTACTCGTCCTGACTTGTACTCGTCCTGACTTGTACTCGTCCTGACTTAAAAAATAAATGAAAAAAAAAAAAAAGAAACAGAAAAATTTTCAAAAAAAAAAAAAAAAAAAATCAAAATCTGGTTCTCCACGGTGGACGATAGAGCTCGACCGGAGCTACCATTTTGGTCCTCTGACCCACCCCCTTATCGTCCCCCCCTTCCCAGTTACCGTCGCTCAAAGTAGAGTCCCACTCTTTACGCCGTAACTTTTTTGTTTATGAATTCTTAACGACGAGCCTGCGCTCGTTCGACGCGGCTGACCGACCGCTACGAGACCCCACAGGGCCGTCCCTTAATACCCGCTGGTTGGGGAGTTATGGTAAAAAAAGTAAAAAAAAAAAAAAAAAATTTCACGCTTCGAGACGAGGGGTGGGGCCATGCCGTAGAGCTCGACGAGACCTGCCACTTTGGTCCTGCGACCCGACCCCCTATCCCCCACCGTTTCCGAGCTACGACGGGTCGATGCTCCCCGGAGTGGGGATCCGTATCTCGAAAACTATTGGTCGGATCGAAAAAAGTCATAGGACTTATTCGTAGAGCTCGACGAGCCCTTTCGAACGAGCCGTGGCTCGTCGTTAAGAATTCATAAACACCGGAGATACGGCGTCTCGAAGTTTCGACGAGAACCCCACCACCCGGTAGCTAACGGAGGGGGAGGGGTGGAGGGGTGGGGGTGGGAGTGGTTCAAGGTCTCGCCGAGGGGAACCCAGCCGCACACCCCCCATCCCCCTCCATCACCTCGTTTAGTGGCTACGGGGGAGGACCGAAACTTCCCCCCTCCCCCCCCAAACCAATATGGCGGTCGTCATCCTCGGACCCTCCCCTACCACCACCCGAAGTATGAACGTTAACTTCGAAAAAAATTTTTTCCCAAAAATAATGCAGAAACGTGTAACCTAACCTAACCTAACCTAACCAGACTCGACCTGACTTGTACTCGTCCTGACTTGTTCTCGACCTGACTTGTACTCGTCCTGACTTGTACTCGTCCTGACTTGTACTCGTCCTGACTTAAAAAATAAATGAAAAAAAAAAAAAAGTAACTTAGAAAAATTTTCAAAAAAAAAAAAAGTCAAAATCTGGTTCTCCACGGTGGACGATAGAGCTCGACCGGAGCTACCATTTTGGTCCTCTGACCCACCCCCTTATCGTCCCGCCCTTCCCAGTTACCGTCGCTCAAAGTAGAGTCCCACTCTTTACGCCGTAACTTTTTTGTTTATGAATTCTTAACGACGAGCCTGCGCTCGTTCGACGCGGCTGACCGACCGCTACGAGACCCCACAGGGCCGTCCCTTAATACCCGCTGGTTGGGGAGTTATGGTAAAAAAAGTAAAAAAAAAAAAAAAAAATTTCACGCTTCGAGACGAGGGGTGGGGCCATGCCGTAGAGCTCGACGAGACCTGCCACTTTGGTCCTGCGACCCGACCCCCTATCCCCCACCGTTTCCGAGCTACGACGGGTCGATGCTCCCCGGAGTGGGGATCCGTATCTCGAAAACTATTGGTCGGATCGTAAAAAGTCATAGGACTTATTTGTAGAGCTCGACGAGCCCTTTCGAACGAGCCGTGGCTCGTCGTTAAGAATTCATAAACACCGGAGATACGGCGTCTCGAAGTTTCGACGAGAACCCCACCACCCGGTAGCTAACGGAGGGGGAGGGGTGGAGGGGTGGGGGTGGGGGTGGTTCAAGGTCTCGCCGAGGGGAACCCAGCCGCACACCCCCCATCCCCCTCCATCACCTCGTTTAGTGGCTACGGGGGAGGACCGAAACTTCCCCCCTCCCCCCCCAAACCAATATGGCGGTCGTCATCCTCGGACCCTCCCCTACCACCACCCGAAGTATGAACGTTAACTTCGAAAAAAATTTTTTCCCAAAAATAATGCAGAAACGTGTAACCTAACCAGACTCGACCTGACTTGTACTCGTCCTGACTTGTTCTCGACCTGACTTGTACTCGTCCTGACTTGTACTCGTCCTGACTTGTACTCGTCCTGACTTAAAAAATAAATGAAAAAAAAAAAAAAGAAACAGAAAAATTTTCAAAAAAAAAAAAAAAAAAAATCAAAATCTGGTTCTCCACGGTGGACGATAGAGCTCGACCGGAGCTACCATTTTGGTCCTCTGACCCACCCCCTTATCGTCCCCCCCTTCCCAGTTACCGTCGCTCAAAGTAGAGTCCCACTCTTTACGCCGTAACTTTTTTGTTTATGAATTCTTAACGACGAGCCTGCGCTCGTTCGACGCGGCTGACCGACCGCTACGAGACCCCACAGGGCCGTCCCTTAATACCCGCTGGTTGGGGAGTTATGGTAAAAAAAGTAAAAAAAAAAAAAAAAAATTTCACGCTTCGAGACGAGGGGTGGGGCCATGCCGTAGAGCTCGACGAGACCTGCCACTTTGGTCCTGCGACCCGACCCCCTATCCCCCACCGTTTCCGAGCTACGACGGGTCGATGCTCCCCGGAGTGGGGATCCGTATCTCGAAAACTATTGGTCGGATCGAAAAAAGTCATAGGACTTATTCGTAGAGCTCGACGAGCCCTTTCGAACGAGCCGTGGCTCGTCGTTAAGAATTCATAAACACCGGAGATACGGCGTCTCGAAGTTTCGACGAGAACCCCACCACCCGGTAGCTAACGGAGGGGGAGGGGTGGAGGGGTGGGGGTGGGAGTGGTTCAAGGTCTCGCCGAGGGGAACCCAGCCGCACACCCCCCATCCCCCTCCATCACCTCGTTTAGTGGCTACGGGGGAGGACCGAAACTTCCCCCCTCCCCCCCCAAACCAATATGGCGGTCGTCATCCTCGGACCCTCCCCTACCACCACCCGAAGTATGAACGTTAACTTCGAAAAAAATTTTTTCCCAAAAATAATGCAGAAACGTGTAACCTAACCTAACCTAACCTAACCAGACTCGACCTGACTTGTACTCGTCCTGACTTGTTCTCGACCTGACTTGTACTCGTCCTGACTTGTACTCGTCCTGACTTGTACTCGTCCTGACTTAAAAAATAAATGAAAAAAAAAAAAAAGTAACTTAGAAAAATTTTCAAAAAAAAAAAAAGTCAAAATCTGGTTCTCCACGGTGGACGATAGAGCTCGACCGGAGCTACCATTTTGGTCCTCTGACCCACCCCCTTATCGTCCCGCCCTTCCCAGTTACCGTCGCTCAAAGTAGAGTCCCACTCTTTACGCCGTAACTTTTTTGTTTATGAATTCTTAACGACGAGCCTGCGCTCGTTCGACGCGGCTGACCGACCGCTACGAGACCCCACAGGGCCGTCCCTTAATACCCGCTGGTTGGGGAGTTATGGTAAAAAAAGTAAAAAAAAAAAAAAAAAATTTCACGCTTCGAGACGAGGGGTGGGGCCATGCCGTAGAGCTCGACGAGACCTGCCACTTTGGTCCTGCGACCCGACCCCCTATCCCCCACCGTTTCCGAGCTACGACGGGTCGATGCTCCCCGGAGTGGGGATCCGTATCTCGAAAACTATTGGTCGGATCGTAAAAAGTCATAGGACTTATTTGTAGAGCTCGACGAGCCCTTTCGAACGAGCCGTGGCTCGTCGTTAAGAATTCATAAACACCGGAGATACGGCGTCTCGAAGTTTCGACGAGAACCCCACCACCCGGTAGCTAACGGAGGGGGAGGGGTGGAGGGGTGGGGGTGGGGGTGGTTCAAGGTCTCGCCGAGGGGAACCCAGCCGCACACCCCCCATCCCCCTCCATCACCTCGTTTAGTGGCTACGGGGGAGGACCGAAACTTCCCCCCTCCCCCCCCAAACCAATATGGCGGTCGTCATCCTCGGACCCTCCCCTACCACCACCCGAAGTATGAACGTTAACTTCGAAAAAAATTTTTTCCCAAAAATAATGCAGAAACGTGTAACCTAACCAGACTCGACCTGACTTGTACTCGTCCTGACTTGTTCTCGACCTGACTTGTACTCGTCCTGACTTGTACTCGTCCTGACTTGTACTCGTCCTGACTTAAAAAATAAATGAAAAAAAAAAAAAAGAAACAGAAAAATTTTCAAAAAAAAAAAAAAAAAAAATCAAAATCTGGTTCTCCACGGTGGACGATAGAGCTCGACCGGAGCTACCATTTTGGTCCTCTGACCCACCCCCTTATCGTCCCCCCCTTCCCAGTTACCGTCGCTCAAAGTAGAGTCCCACTCTTTACGCCGTAACTTTTTTGTTTATGAATTCTTAACGACGAGCCTGCGCTCGTTCGACGCGGCTGACCGACCGCTACGAGACCCCACAGGGCCGTCCCTTAATACCCGCTGGTTGGGGAGTTATGGTAAAAAAAGTAAAAAAAAAAAAAAAAAATTTCACGCTTCGAGACGAGGGGTGGGGCCATGCCGTAGAGCTCGACGAGACCTGCCACTTTGGTCCTGCGACCCGACCCCCTATCCCCCACCGTTTCCGAGCTACGACGGGTCGATGCTCCCCGGAGTGGGGATCCGTATCTCGAAAACTATTGGTCGGATCGAAAAAAGTCATAGGACTTATTCGTAGAGCTCGACGAGCCCTTTCGAACGAGCCGTGGCTCGTCGTTAAGAATTCATAAACACCGGAGATACGGCGTCTCGAAGTTTCGACGAGAACCCCACCACCCGGTAGCTAACGGAGGGGGAGGGGTGGAGGGGTGGGGGTGGGAGTGGTTCAAGGTCTCGCCGAGGGGAACCCAGCCGCACACCCCCCATCCCCCTCCATCACCTCGTTTAGTGGCTACGGGGGAGGACCGAAACTTCCCCCCTCCCCCCCCAAACCAATATGGCGGTCGTCATCCTCGGACCCTCCCCTACCACCACCCGAAGTATGAACGTTAACTTCGAAAAAAATTTTTTCCCAAAAATAATGCAGAAACGTGTAACCTAACCTAACCTAACCTAACCTTCGACATCAACGCCAAAGTCCAATATCCACGCCAAGAAGGTTTTGCTCTGTATCTGGTGGGATTGGAAAGGTATGTTGTATTACGAGTTGTTATCGGGTGAAACAATCATGGCAGACCGCTACCAACAACAATTGACCAATTTGAGCGATGCATCAGAAGAAAAGAGGCCATTTACTGGCCAAGGATGTCGTAAAGTAATCTTGCTTCATGACAATGCTCGATCACATTGCGACTCAGGACCATATCTTTGCGTTAGGCTGGGAACTTCTCCCGCACGCGGCGTATAGCCCAGACATGGCGCCTTCCGATTACTACCTATTCCGGTCGCTGCAGCGATTCCGTTCGTGGATACGGGAAAATCATCCTGTAACTGAAGTGGACAGTGACATGATGAAGTGATGTGGTGGCTTCGTGGGCAAGAAGTGAATGCTCAAGATGTGTCAGAGTGAATTTCCTGGTGAATTTCCTGGCTCGGTAAAACGCGACGAGTCTCCCTCGTCGCGACCTAGACGCAGCGACGATTTGGAGGAGATGGAAGAGATAAGACGTCTCCTGTCATGTCATCGATGGGGTCGAGCGATCAGGCCCGAGGATGTCCCTATACAACACTCGGGACCATCCGGACTAGACTATCAACGAGGTGGTGGCCGGGCAGAGCTTCTCGACGCGTGGGCAGAGCTTCTCGACGTTCATCGACGTTATGGATGTAATCTCCACCAGTGAATTTAAATTCCCCCTCATTTTCCCTTTTTTCCCCTTTTAGGGTGCTCTTACTAGGTTATCGAATAGTTAGGTAATTAAGTTATCATAATCGTTTATGCGTATCATTCCTTCTCTTCTCCGGTTATTTTCGGGTGGGATTAATTATTGATTTTAATGATCGATTGTTTTAATATGCGATTTTCGTAATCAGTTAGGGTGCACCAATCGACTGTTTTTCTTTATACGAATTCTTACATTATTTTTGTTCAATATTTCTAACACCTCGTGAGATTCAGTGTATTGATCTCTGAATTTTCCTGGTTTAGGCCCTTTTAATAAAAATACATAATCTCCGGATTTGAAAATCTTCGGGTTGATTTTCTTATCATAATGCCTCTTTGATTTAAATTTTGCTTCAACATTTTCCCGAGCGTTTGTTTGTATCAAATGTGCGTAACTAAATTTATTAAATAATCGTTGTAACTTATTAAATGTTTTTTGGGAGCTAAGGGTTCATGTGATGGAATCCTTGCTATTTTCCCAAAAACTTCATATGAGGTTCATATGGGGTGTGCTTGGTAGCCTCGTGCACGCTAGTATTGTAATTAAACATCGCGAGTTCCATCTATCGATCCCATTCTTTGGCGTATTGTTTTAAATATTCTCCCAGGAGTGGTCTCTTCAAAGATCTCTTCATAGATTGAGGATGGAAAGAGGTTGTTCATAACTTACAGATTTTAAATATTAGCGAGCTTCTTCATTAGCTCGCTAATAAAATTTCTCCCTTGATCCGTTAATATCCTTAAATGCTCTTAGTACGCAAACAAATCTGTCTACGAAAGCTTCCGCTATTGTTTCGGAAATTTGATCTGGCACCAGTATTCCCATACAAAATTTAGTTAGCTAGTCTTGCAATGTTAAAATATACTCGTTTCCTCTCTCGGTTTTTTATAAAAGCCCGATAATATTCATCTACCTTGTCGAAAGCAGTTCCCGGAGTGTCGGTAATTATGGATTGTTTCGTTTTAATGCGTACTAACTTCTTCAATTGACATTGTAGGCATTGCTGAATATACCGTTGGATATCAGATTTCATATTTTCCCTATAGTAATTGTGCTTAATTCTGTTGTACGTTTTAGTAATGCCTCTATGTCCACCTGTATTTCGCCTATTATAGAAAGACGAAGATCTTTCGGAAAATATTTTACCATTACAAATAATTAGTTTAATTAGTGAGCCGAGAAAAGTCATTTGCATTTTGTGCTTTGATATTGTTCTACAATGTTGCAAATAAAATCCGTTTTAGTTCTAATTTTAATTCCTCTGTTATTTTTCACAATTCAATCAGAGTTTGCGTTATATAATTTAAAATCATGTTCGGGGGCTCGAGCCATGCTTGATACAATCTCTTCTGTCGTGCTCCAGAAGAATTATTTGTATATATTTGCCAATGGCATTGGAGGGTGTCGCCGTTGCAGTCCTTCATCGAAAGAATAGGACCATCATCTTTCTGGAGTACCGGTTGTGGGGATTCGAAAGAAGAATGATACATGTATATATGTATATTGTAATATACGTATATATATGTATCATTGTATTGTTGACGTGTTATTCTAAATACGTTATTTGCGATAAATATCGTCACATGTCTCGATAGTCGAAGGGATAAGATGCTTGCCCGGTAAGCAGAAGATCCAGGTTCGATTCCTGGCGGAGGTATTTTTTTCGCAAAATAATTACGAGTTTTCACGACTGGTTCGTGGTCGGACCCCGTGACGCACACACTCCCTTCTTATTTAACAGTTTTGGAGCAACGCAGTAAGTAGGCGATGGTACTTGATTCTCATTGTTGAAAAATTTTATTCATTTAATAAGTAATATATAATCATAATTCATTTTATAGCGTTTTTAATTTATTTTGTTATTATTGTTTTCAAGTCAAATCTAAGTATAAGAGAAAAAGAATTAAAGAAAAAAGATAGAAAAAAATGTGATAACGAAAAAATGCTAGAGATAAAAAGAGACAGAACTGATTCGAGTTGAGTCGAGTTGGCAAATTGAAAATGATACAAGAAATAAGCCATTTTTTTACAAACTCGAAGTCACTTGTCTTTATACTTATGTCCATGCTTCTATATCATGCTGTGATTATTTGCTCAGATTTAATTAATTATTCATTCATTATTACAAAATTTGCAAAATGTCACATAACTTTTCTGCTCAATTTAATCTATTCTAGTTTCAGATGAGCACTTGACGAAAGAGTTCCAGACATATGTCACGTCCCAGCGCCGAGAGTATCTCTAGTCATGTCTAATGTAAATTTTTTCAAAATTTTTAATTATTTATGACTGACTGTGTTAGAAGACAGCACCGTCAGGCCTTTAATATACACATAATAAAAGAATATACCGCTTAAAGTTATTTAAAAGCTTATACAAAATGGCCGCTCCTTACCACAACCTTATGGCGCTACTACAGCCTTAATGTTCCTAGTAAATTTTCCCTAGAACCTCACTAACAAAAAACAGAACATACTGAAATCACTTCTCCAGACTGTTCAGTAAAGAAAATAGAGCTTAATATCGCATCCTTATATAAGCATTTCCACATTAACAACAAAATCTCAACAAATAGTAAATAATGAATAAAAACAAATGTAGGAAATAAACCCTCGCCCACGTAATGCACGAAAACTATAACGAAACATTTACACAATTACACAATTATCGGTACATTGTAATATCTTTATTATCAATTAATAAACAAAATCATATAATTATATAAATAACAAAATACCAACCAATTTCTTTATATCGTCAAATATAATTTCAGAAATTAAGAAACTCTTGTATATCAAACACTTTCACTTTTGTTCCATTTTAATAATAAATATAAAAGTTAATAACAAAACTAATAATAATAGAAAGGATATGAATAAGGAATAAAAGTCATAATGACAATATAACAAAATCCATGACAAAACATTTATTCAACAGTTCACCTGATACATATCCTTATTTCAAGGATAAATTTTGTTGATGTCCTTATATGGATATCTTTTCCTTACATGAATACATTCTCCATCAAAAATCATTTCGAAAATATAATTATAGTTTGTGGTTACGATTCTTAATTCTCAAGATATAAACAAAATTAAGGGTATATGAAAGCACACACACATGTATACATATATACATACATTATACATTTCCTTATAAGATATAGTTTTCTTTATGAAATTATATAAACAACCCGGATAGAAACATATTTTATCTCAGAAAAGAAATTTTACGATTTAAATTTCGTTTAATAAAATTTATAAATAAATAAATTATTATATTAACAAATAATTATTATGAAAGATTTGGACAACACATAGGAAATCCTGCAACTTACCTCATTACACATACCTACCTAACTCGCACCGTTTAGAAGATATTTAAACAATTATAAACTTCCTTACATACACTTACTTCAAAAACTCAAATCAGTTCAGCAGGCAAATCTCCGTATATAAACCAGTTCAACTTGTAGAAACCTTCATCCTAGACTTATATTTATAATTGTTACTTCCCTTTTTTCATTAACACTAATCCTATGGCTATGACAAAAATCTTGAATATTAATATGCATGGAAAACTACCCTAACAATTCAACCAATCACAATCAGAGCCATTTTGTATCTAAAAACATTTAATAAATAATGTATTACAAATGTAAAAAGAGTTATACTGATATATTTTAGATATACTAATTATATGATGTAATCATTATTATTATAAAAATTGTAAAGTATATCTAAAACGATATTGCGATAAAAGTTTAAATTCAAGCAAACTATATGAAAGGAATTATTATAACGAAGTATAACTCTTTGAAAACAAAATAGGTCGACCGAATAGTCATAAGTATGACTCATGATCAGTTTGAAAGCAAAAATAAGCCAACGTTAAATGTCAAGGGCGCCATAATATTTTAATACCACGAGTCATCGCTGACTCATAGCAAATGTAGACTAAGTCGACCAATAGAAAACTATGTCAAGGACAACTAGAAGGTCTTAAATGCGTGAATCATAGCTGACTCATAATGAAAGGCTTTATTCAGACCTGTAGAATCATAACATTGGAATTTAGGTCACCCCTACTTCCATGTTTTGGCAAAATATAAAAACCTCAAGCGACGATACCTTGGGGCCTCTTTTTCGCGCAGGCATTCACGCATTCATTCATTCGTACCCACTCGCGATTCACATCCACGGACACTTACATTTTGTTCGCATTCTTGTACGCGCACGTACATTTTTGCACTTGTACTTCCACTCGCATTCGCTAAATATATATATATATATATATATATATATATATATATATATCATTTATAACAGTGAATAAATTCCAATTCAAATACCACAAGTGTGATATATTATTCCTTATTCCCAAAATCGAAAACTCTTTCCTGAAAATAAAAGTCATTTCGACATTCCTGTTACCTATTTCCTTCGCAGTATCTAATCCTGAGGTTTTACCCTCTTAACCGCATGGAAAAGAATCTCACAAATAACGTGTGAGTGTAGCTGTCGAGGATCTGTTGACTTCGGCCCCGTCCGATCTACCAGGACCTCCCAGGACGTCACACATATTGTATTATAATAATAATAGAAAAAAAGCAAGAGAAGTTTATATTTAGAAAAATTATTGTAAAAGTTTATAGTTAGAAAAATTATTGCACGTGATGTTTTTGTTTGTTGTAATAAATTTGTTACTATAATATATTCACAATACAACTTTATTCCTTCTATTATTAGTTCAATTATTTATATTTATATTGAATCTTAAGTTATATGTTTAATACTAGGTATAATAATTAAAGACAATTATGAAAAGTAAATAGATCGTAAATTTTGAAATCTATAATTTAAAAAACGTAACAAATAGATAGTTTTATGGAAAAATAAATCTGTGACTCTGTGCTTTATGTACATTACAATCTGAATCGTTCCACATTGCTTTTTCTATTTTTACAATTAAAATGGATTTCTAAAGAGCAATTTTTGGCAACTAATAAAAATTTATCAGATCAGGAAAAAATCACAATTCTTGATTTATAAACACGATCAGCGAATTAGAATGGATCAAAAGTGAAATGTAAAAACGCACTGCTAAACCATCAAAAAACTGTAATGCTTTGCCAAGTATATGTACTCCCGAGAAGGTGGATTATAAAGTAGATTAAAGAGTGTGTAAATTTTGTGTATATTTTCTATAAACCGTTTTATTGTGAAATCCTATATGTAAAACTTCTTACAGTAGCTGAAATATTTTTTGTTTTACTGATTTAATTGAATTCTATATTAGAATAGGGTATAATGTGTGACGTGGTCACCTCGCTCGACGCTCGGATCGGTTCGTCGGTGTTCAGATTCGAGAGGAGGGGAGACTCAAGCGTACGCGAACACAAGTGGCGGCGAAAAGATCGCTTATTGGTAGAAAGGTAGATATAAAGTGCAGAGCCGGGTAATGTCGCAGTGTCGCTGGTAGCAAAGCGGAGACGCAACGGTTGGCGTAAGGCGATGAGATGCGCAGGATGGGTGCGGCGTGCGGTCGACAATGGTCTATTTACATGGCGCGGTTACCACTAGGGATCTTAGGATTACTGACTTATAACTAGCGGCCTTAATCTCTATCGCATGCACTTACGAGCTAATGTCAGGCGGGACGGTTAGGTATTGCGGGCAAGGTCGAGTGCCACGTCGAACCCTGCCTTCGCAACGGAAACCGGCGAAATCCGGTGGAGCTGAGTGAAACCTCAGCCCGTGAAGCGGTGACAGGAGTCGGCGAAACCCGACAGAGCTGAGTGAAACCTCAGCCCGTAGGTAGAGAAAGCCGGTGAAACCCAGTAGAGCCAAGTGAAACCTTGGCCCCGAGAGGTAGTAGGTATTGGTTAGGACGGGAGTCGGATCGCAGGATAGGATCTGGTCTCGATGTCTCGGCCGGCCGGGCTTATATACCCGGCTGGCGTTCCCCATTGCGCGCCGTTGGTCCGGTGGCGGGGAGTCGGTATTGCGTGGGGACACTGCGAGTGAGATAGCGTGAGCGAGACGGCGCATGCGACCTATAGGCAAGTGACTGCGATAGCGCAAGCGGTGTATGTGCAAGCGGGATGGGTAGTGCAGGGTAGTAAGCCAAGCGTTTCTCTATATGTATATATTTATGTATATGTATATATATATATATATATGTATATGTATATATATATATGTATATATATATATATATATATGTATATATATATGTGTATATATATATATATATATATATATGTATGTATGTTCGTAACGGCCCTGCCGTTACATCACCCCCCCCTTTTGGTCATGTCGTTGGTGCGGCGTAGGCGGCTGCTTCGGAGAGTCCCGTCCGTATTGAACCGGAGAGTCCACTGACCCGTCGGTACCGCCGTGAGGTGTGTACCGCGTGGTGCGGCACGTGGAGCATGGTCCCTGCGGCGACCCTGACCTCTACTGGCCCGGGATTGCGTGGTCCCACTGCATGGAGCGACGGGACGATCGGTCGGCTCGTCGCTGGCGGCGGTGCCTTTGGCGCCGGGATACGCGGCAGCGTCGGCCTTGGTCCGGTTTGCCGGGCCTCGGTGTTAACGTGCCTCGGTGCGCTCGGCGCCGGTGTTGCCCGGACTACTGCGCAGGCGGTCGGAACGGGTCGCGTGGTCCTGGGCCTCGGCGGTGGCTTCCGCCCTTGTGTTCGCCGTCGATCCGGTGGTGGCGGCGGTGGGGTCAACAGAAGGAGGGCCTTCCTTCTGCGATCGGCGTCGGAGCGCTGTATGATGGTCCCCATCCGCGGGGGTAGTCGCCGGGGTGGCTCGGTCACTCGCTCCGGTGCGCCGCGTGGTGGTCTAGTTGCTGCTACTCTCGATAGATCCAGGAGGCCATCGACCGCCGGACCCGTGCCCGAACAACTCCTCGAGCTGCTTCTTTTCCGCGTCGGTCGGCATTGTTGCGGACTGACTGATTGCTCGGCTATCCAATGCATGGTCTTTTATACGCGAACGTGGAATGTTCGGCATGCGGCGCACGTTGTTTTCGTGTGCTTGCCTCGGAACACGGCGCACGTTGTTTTCGTGTGCTTGCCTCGGAATGCGATGCACGTTGTTTTCGTGTGCTTGCCTCGGAATGCGGCGCACGTTGTTTTCGTGTGCTTGCCGCGGCGCACGTTGTTTTCGTGTGCTTGCCTCGGAATGCGGTGCACGCTGTTTTCGCGTGCTTGCCTCGACGCGTGGATAAGTCGGTGGTGCCCTCGGCCGTTGTCCGTGTGTTTCGCCTGTGCGGACATTCTCGGTCGGTAACCGTGACTCCACCGACCAGTCGGTGTTGCATTAGCGCAGTGGGGCCGGGTGCGCCTTCAGGTCCTGTACCATGGACCTGTCGGTGCCAGCGCCCGCGGGTGTCCCGTAGGTCGACGATGACAGGCGAGATGATCCTCCGGACTTCCAAGGGCCCCACGAATTTTGGGGCCAACTTGGCGTTGAACGCCTTAGCCTTGTCGGACAGGACGTGGTTTCTCTTCCATATCAAATCCCCGACCTTTGGCTTCCATTCCCGATGACGCAGGTTATAATGTCGTTCTTGACGTTGGAAGGCCCGTGCCAAGTTCACCCTCACGAGGTCGTAGGCCTCTTGCAACCGTCGGTGCGTTGTCTCGGGAGTCGGCGTGTTTGCCAGGTGCCGTCGGTCCTCCGGATGAGGTCGAGCGAGCTCCCTGCTATGGTTGAGGTAGGCAGGAGTGTCCCGTGGCCTCGCTCCAGGTCGTGTTAAAAGCATATTGGAGGGCGGTGATGTGCTCATCCCACGTCTTCTGGCTCCGGCCCACATATTGAGCGATCATGGTCTTCAGTGTCCGGTTGGCCCGCTCGACCGGATTACACTGTGGCGTGTATGGCGATGCGGTGCGATGTTGGATGCCGAAGGCGGTCAGCAGCTTCCCTAGCTGTTTGGACTTCAATTGCGTCCCATTGTCCGTTATTATCCGCTGTGGGCACTCATGTCGGTACACGACCTGATCGGTGAAGGCCCTGGCGATATTTGCTGCAGTGGCCTTCCGCAATGGCGTGACTTCGAGCCACTTCGTGAATCGGTGAGGCATCCTGCATCGTGAGGATCCACGTATGTCCACGGTTGGAGCGGGGTAGTGGTCCGACCAGGTCGATGGCGACCTGCTGCCACGGCGCAGTGACCGGGGTCGTGTGGAGGGTCCCGGCGGGTCGCGGTTGTGACACCTTGTGGGTCATACAGGTTGCGCAGGTGCGGACGTACCGTGCGATTTCCCGGAGCATCCCCGGCCAGTAGTACTGCTGGGCGACGCGAGCCATAGTTTTGGCGGTCCCCAAGTGTCCGGATGCGGGGTCGTCGTGCCATCGTCTGAGCAGGGCGGCACGCTTGGGTGTTGGCACACATCGCTTCCATTGCTCGTCGGCGGGCATCTCCCGGAAGTCTAGGTCATGGAGGATGTGCCGGTACAGGAGTCCATCCCGCATCTGGTAGTCAGACCGGTCGGCTCTGGACTTCTCGATTGATTCGGTGATACCAGCAGGACGGCGTCTGTTGTGCCGTGGTGACCTCGGGTTGACGGGAGAGCGCATCGGCCACTTGATTTTGGGTGCCTCGACGGTATTCGATTTCGAAGTCATGTTGTTGTAATTCGAACAGCCGACGGGCCAATCGGCCCGACGGGGCTTCCAGGCGTCGGAGCCATCGGAAGAACTGGTGATCGGTGAGCACAGTGAACCGATATCCCTCCAAGTAGTCCCGCATCCGGCGAATCCCCCAGACTACAGCGAGGCATTCCAGCTCAGTGGCGCTGTAGTTCCGCTCGGCGGGGTTCAACGTGCGGCTGGCGTACGCAATGACCCGTTCTCCTTCGGCCAGTCGTTGCGTTAGGACAACGCCTAACCCGTGCGTGCTGGCGTCGGTCTGCAGGATGAACGGCAACTCGAAATTGGGGTACGCGAGTACCGGAGCGGACATTAGAGCGTTCTTGAGGCGTTGGAAGGCCTTGTTCTCGATGGCGGTCCAGGTCCAGCGGGCGTTTTTGGGGGTCAGGCGTGTGAGGGGTGCGGTCACGGCGGAGAAGTCCGCGATGAAGCGTCGATACCACGACGCCATGCCCAGGAACTGACGAACTTGCCGGAGGTTGGCGGGCGGTGGTCAATTGACGATGGCGCTCACCTTGGCCGGATCGGTGCGGATTCCGTGGCGGTCAACAAGGTGACCCAAGTAGCGGAGGCTGTCCCGGCAGAAGTGGCACTTGTCGGCGTTGAGTCGGAGTTTGGCAGCTCGCAGGCGCCGAAAAACCTCGGCCAGGTGTTCTAGATGTTTCTCAAAAGTTGGGCTGGCCACGATGATGTCGTCCAGATACACAAGGACGTTGGGCTCGAGCTCTGGCCCCAGGATAGAGTCCAGGAGGCGTTGGAACGTGGCGGGAATCGAATGTAGTCCGAACGGCATGGTTCGGAACTGCATGAATCCCCTCCCCGGCACGGTGAACGCGGTGATTGGTCGGCTTTCGGGTGCCAGCGGGACTTGCCCGTTTTTAAGATCCAACGTGGTGAGATATTTGGCACTGCGCAACTTATCGAGTGTAGTCGCAATATGTAAGGGATAGGCGTCCTTTTGCGTGACGTCGTTCAATTTCCGGAAGTCGATGCAGAAACGATACGTGCCATCCTTCTTTCTGACGAGCACCACCGGGGAGCTCCAGGCGCTTTGAGACGGTTCGATTACGGCGGCTTCTTCCATCTTGCGCACTTCCTGATCTATTACGGTCTGCATGGCTGGATTACGCGGTCAGTACCGCTGTTTAATTGGTTGGTCGTTAGGCGGGTACGATGCTCGATACGGTCGGTCGGGCCGCGTATGGTCTCAAAGGCAGCTAGCTCTCGGTGTAGAAATTCTCGTAGCTGCTGGTCTTCGTCCGTGATGCGTGGCGTTAGCCCGGCCGAGATCTCCCCTACCACGGGTTGGTCGCAGGTCTTGGTGATCGGGGGTGCGGGGAGGGCGACCCCGAGTTTAGTCCAAAGATCAATGCCGATGAAGATCGGCCCGCTGAGGTTCGGCATGACTTGGAACGTGTGGATCACGGTACGATCGATAATGATGATCGGTAGGTCCACCGTGTGGGTAATGGGGACCGTGGTGCCGTTGGCCAAGTTGATCTGTTGGGTTACCCCCCGAGGGGGTGGTCGCAGTACCGGGCTCGCTTGGCCGTGGCGGGACTCACGAACTAGACCTCGGAGTCGGAGTCGAACAGCCACAGATGCCGACCGAGTAGCTGGATCTTCAGCTGCGGCCTAGGCGTGAACTTTATGGCGTTCTGTCGGGGCGGGCGGCGGCCGCTGGTTCCCCGGCCCGTATGCCGTTTCCCGACGGTGGGTGGGAGTCTCGGGTGAACACGCCGTCCTTGCCACAGCGAGAGTAAAACTTGCGCGATGGCTTCTTACAGTCGAGGCGTGTGTGGCCTCGCTGCTTGCACCGCCAACAGCATTCTTCTCTGTTGTAGGCGGCGGCTGCGACCAGCGGGCTCCGAGTCGAAGGCTGTTCTTCCTTTTGTCGATGGAGTATCCTTTCAAGTTCGGCTGCCCTGGCGCTTAATCCCGCGATGCTGATGGCTTCTGTCGATCGGATGTATAACTGGAGTTTAAGTTGTTGTATAGCAGGCGGGCTTTCTCTTGTGGCGAGTAACCCCCAACGCGCCTCATCATGGTCAGCAGGTCCGTGGCGTACTGGTCAAAGGGTTCCCCTGGTTTTTGCCTTCGGGCCTGAACATCTTGCCGTAGTTAGTCTTGGTAGTCGGGTGGGAAGTACTTCAGTCGGAAGGCGGTGCAGAAGGCGTCCCAGGTGGTCCAGTCCTCGTAATTGTTGCGATACCACAACAATGAATTTCCGCGTAGCATCTCTGGTAGCCCTAGCAGGAACAATTCGTCGGCGTAGCGGTAGGATCGCCTCAGCTCCTCTAGACGTTCGAGGAATGCGAACGGGTCTTTGCCATCGAAGCAGAGGCCCCACTTTCAGATTCGATCTAGGATTGCAGTGGGGTCGAGTGACATTGGCTCAACCCGGGCAGGGGCCGGCTCGGGCGGTCCCGGCGTCGCTTTTTCCTCGGTTGGCATGTCAGCGCTGTCTTGTTCGACGAACAGCTCCAGGTTTTGGATTACGAATTGGCGTAATCGATGTCGTAACGTGTCGGTACTACTGATATTGTCAAGGCCGTGCGTGGCTAGTTGAGTAGCGAGCTGAACCTTCAAAAGACCGTATATCCAAGAGATTTTCATCGGAGTGCGCACGCAAGCCAGAGTCTCTATTGGGCAGGTCCCTGTTCGGACGCCATGTGACGCGGTCACCTCGCTCGACGCTCGGATCGGCTCGTCGGTATCCGGGTTCGAGAGAAGGGAGACTCAAGCGTACGCGAACACAAGTGGCGGCGAAAAGATCACTTATTGGTGGAAAGGTAGATATAGAGTAGTGCAGAGTCAGGTGATGTCGCAGTGTCGCTGGTAGCAAAGCGGAGACGCAACCGGTTGACGTAAGGCGATGAGATGCGCAGGATGGGTACAGTCGACAACAGTCTATTTACACGGCGCGGTTACCACTAGGAATCTTAGGATTACGAACTTATAACTAGCGGCCTTAATCTCTATCGCATGCACTTACGAGCTAATGTCAGGCGGGACGGTTAGGTATTGCGGGCAGGGTCGAGTGCCACGTCGAGCCCTGCCTTCGCAACGGAAACCGGCGAAACCCGGTGGAGCTGAGCGAAACCTCAGCCCGTGGAGCGGTGACAGGAGTCGGTGAAACCCGACAGAGCTGAGTGAAACCTCAGCCTGTAGGTAGAGAAAGCCGGTGAAACCCGGAAGAGTCAAGTGAAACCTTGGCCCCGAGAGGTAGTAGGTACTGGTTAGGTCGATATCGGGAGTCGGATCGCAGGATAGGATCTGATCTCGATGTCTCGGCCGGCCGGACTTATATACCCGGCCGGCGTTCCCCACTGCGTGCCGTTGGTCCGGTGGCGGGGAGTCGGTATCGCGTGGGGGCATCGCGAGCGAGATAGCATGAGCGAGACGGCGCGTGCGACCTATAGGCAAGTGACTGCGATAGCACAAGCGGTGTACGTGCAAGCGGGATGGGTAGTGCAGGATAGTAAGCCAAGCGTTTCTCTATATGTATATATTTATGTATATGTATGTATACATATATATATATGTATGTATGTTCGTAACGGCCCTGCCGTTACAAATGAGAGCACAGCGCAGTACTAAGAGCGCGTAAAATTTAATAGTAATCAACATAATCGAAATAACATAAAGCGGACGTTTCGGCTGATCTTTCAGCCTTCTTCAGCGCAAGAGATAAAAAATACAAATAGATCTACTTAGACGGTGAACGGTTAAAAAATCCGTGCAAATTTTTTAACAATTTTTTGGTTTTCATTATGTTCCGCATCCTTGAAGGGACAGGATGTTAATGTATTATTGTTCTCGTGCTTGAAATTATTTATTGTCCAATGTGTCGTCTTATATACAAAAAGCAAAACATATGTAACATGGATTATTCATAATCATTCGAATGCCGATGCAGTTTATGCGAATCATTACGAAACGTTGAAAATCATGATTTACATTTACATAATTTTAAAATATAATTTTCTTATTAATTTTGTTAATTCTATTATATCGAATACGTAAAATCCAAATTTCACACTAATAATTTTGTTGAAACAATCATTGAAACACATTTTAAAATTTAGTAAAACCAAAATAATACGTACTTAAATATGACTTCTTAAAAATAAACGTGAAATAAATAAAATTGTATATTTTTTATCAAGCGTTTATATTAAAATTTTTCTTATAAATTTTTCTCATAAATGATAAATTACTTTCCGATATTTGATCCTGAAGATTCCGCGCAAGCGCCATTGCAATTAAGATTCCTTGCGAGTAAACAAAACCCAATCTTACCGCGTGGTTTCAATCAGTCAAACGGTGCTTCGACTTGTCGAAGGAATCTGTGGCGTTTGATGAGGAGCGTTGTCCACGATGTGATGAATTTGATGACGGAAAAAAGATGTTGGCCGCGGTGGGATTCGAACCTAGATCCTCAGATGTCTAAGACTTGACGCTCTACCACTGCGCCATGCGGGCCATGGTGCTTTTTCGTGAATGTTTTTGCTAGGTATTAGTTGTGTGAGCGGGAGACCACAAATCTCTTGGTATTCTTGAAATCATTGTATCTGTTTTCAATCGGAAGACTCGCAAGTTCGCGTTGTTGATCATGACTCGTCAGGATTTCCTGCAACGAGAAGAGCGCGCGTGATCAGCGTTGCTTCATGATTTGGAAATTGGATTAAAAATCTCGATTAATAAATAACGATTTAGAGGAATTCATGCAAAATTATAGTTCGTTTCAAGTGACACGAGACCATAAAAGATTAACTTCAAGAATATAACATCAGGATTGAATCAATGAGGAGAAATAATTACAATTCCTTGAATTGATATGATTTCGCGTTAAAACTTACATGTTTTAATTAATTAATTAATTAATTAAATTTATTTTTTTTTTAAAAGTTGTACGTAAAATAATCATGTATATCTGTGTAACAATTGTAAATATATAAATATAAAAAAATATTGCACAAAAATAATATAGCAAAAATTTAGTAAATTTTCTCAAATCACAAATTTTGTTTTTTATTTATATGATCTAATTTTAATGATCTAATATTCTTAAATATTTTTATCAGTAATAAAATTAGTATAAAAAAGTTTGTAAAGTATAATGTTATTGTTATTTTATTGATATTTTATTGATATTTTATTGATAAAGAATTACAAAATTTTATATTTATCAAGGTACTATTCAGTTTTTTTGAAATGCATACATAACAGATTGGTTAACATGGTGAGAACCACGGCTAATCATACAATTTCACTATTTCCATTTATATATTATGTACATATGTTAGATATGTACACCACCTAGATTCAATAATTTTCTTTTCTGTTCTAAAGCGCGTGTAAATAAACAAATTTACAATATTACAATATGTTTAGTTAAAAATATTTATTATGTCACTAAACTACGTAACACTACTTTATTTTATATTGTATTTTGTACAACTTATTATCATGGAATTATTATTTACAAATATTTTAATTAAAGATCCATCACAAGAAATAAAAATATACTATTACTTACATGAAAAATTATTTATTTTTCTATACACAATATAGAGAAATATATTTGATTATATGTAGAATTTCTTTTCTAAAATATTTCTAAATTCCTTGTTTAAAAATGAATTAAAATCTTTATGCAATTTCTACGATCTGGCGTATGATGAATGATGCATCGAGTGCAACATACTAGTATTGACCTGCAAGAAGGTTGATTATTTTTCAGGATGCGTAATCGCAGTCACATGCAGATCACTGCAAACAGTGGCGTGAAATTACGAAAAATCATATTTTTCAAAAAATATCATAATTCACATATGTAACTATTATATATACGCGAATTTTCCGTGAGGTATATAATGCAACATTGTTTTCAAAGATACGTATATATAGATGCGTTTCATCAGAATAAGAAATTTCGTCGCTAAAGAGAAATAAGACTATTAATATAGTAAAGAAAAGATACGCTGATTAATTGATCGATTTACTAACACAGTGTGAGAAGTGCAGTCAAGTTAGAAGTAATGTACAGACATCAGAGTCAATAGCACAGAATAAAATTATGCGGTTCATACAAGGTTCATACAACGCAATAAAAATGAGAAAAATCCCAACCTAAAATCAAAATTTCAAATAAAAACTGATAGTTTTTACGATCGGTTTTCAAATTTAAATTCTGCTGCGAATCAATTATATTTTACAGAATATGAGTAAGAAGAATTTTAAAGACAAACTGCATAAAAATTGAAATATTTTAAAATATTTTAACAAATTTTTAGATATTGTATGTATTAAATGCTTGAATTAAATCTGTAACAATATCAATAAATAATTAATGTTTTATTTTAATGTTATAAAAATTTTTTTAACAACTTAATGTATTTTTAGGCAATTTAATTTTTATTATATAAAATGTAACTAAATTTTTTTATAATAACCAAAAAATTAATATCACAACATGAAGAGTGTCATTAAAATATGATCACGAACAGAAAAATTTGGAAACCGATGTTTATAAATATAAGAAATATATAATGAATTTGTATGTATCATTTGTATGTATCAGTATATTTATTATAATTGTTTTATTATGGCATAACATTAATCATCACGTTGCAGAATTGACGATACAAATGTGCTTTCTAAATTTAATGTTTATTTGACATATTAATATAAATTTTTTTAATTAATACTACTAACGCATAATTGTTCAATAATTACGAACATAATTAAATTAAAAACAGTGTATTAATAATAATGTATTATTATTAATAAGAATGATGTATGTATTTGAACATCGATCACTGTCAGTTCTGCATTTTATCACAGAAAGCATATCTACATAATTTTCTATTAAACGTTAATGATAACAAAAAAATTAAATTCAAAATTTTAATGCATTGAAACGCAAGGTTTTCATGGAAAGGACTTGTCTGCAGGCTGATCAAGTCCCTGTTTTAAATAATCGACATTCACTGATGAAAAACGTACAGCAAGTTACTCGTTCCCGCGAATACTAATAGTACCTGGATGCTCGACAAAAGCGAGCACGCGGGATACTTTCAAACTTCATTTGGCTCCAGTCCGACCAGTCTCCGAGCCTTACATTCCCCCTCCCCCTCTTACACCTTTGAGTTGAAACTTATGTCAATACACACATTTTCTGACCTGGATATATACTGTTTTAATTATTTATAGCAATAAAACATATATATAATTAATTATCCATAAATGTTACAAATTAAAAATATTATTTTATTTCAGTATTTATTTTTTATTAAAGATACTTTTTACCATAATATTAAAATGAATAAACATTATTAGATAGCAACTTTTTTAAAAAAAATTATTTAACATTATTTATTTTAAATAATTATTTATTTTAAACTTAATTATAAATATAACTAACTTTATCATAAGATGCTAAAAGATAAAAACATTTAATAAACCGAAGAGATATTTCACATTTTATACTTCCTTTTCTATTTAATTTTTTATTTAACCTTTTACATTGTTTTACTTTAAATTAAAATGATATTTTCCTTAATTAAATGTAAAGTTTCAATATTAAAATTAATGAAATATAAAATTATACAATTAAACAATCAAATTCTAAATGTTAAAGAGAACTTACTGTAAAGACAGCCCTGTATGTCTCACCAAGTTTCAGGCCCTGGAACAGGCCACACACGGAACAAGTTCGATGCAAAGCTACGAGTTAATCTTGGCAAAGTGCCGGTGATCCATTCGGATATAAAATGATAATGGGACTGATATGCGTCCATTCAAAAACGACCAAATCAATCGCACTAGTTGAACATTTGCTCGAAGAGCATTAAGCGAAGAGCGCTAAAGAACTTGGAAAGTTCATTGCTTCCGAAAATTAATTTAAATGTTGCTTAACAAAAAAGAAAATGAGAGAAAAAGAGAGAGAGAGAAAGAAAGAGGGGATAGAGGGGGGAGAGAGAGAGAGAGAGAGAGAGAGAGAGAGAGAGACCATGCAAAGGCCGAGAGTGAGTCAAGGTTTAACGACTGAGCTTTACTATTTTATGGAACATCAAATTACATTCGTTGAATCAGGAATTATTTCAACGATTCCCATTGTACTTCCAGTAATATCACTCTCTATTAAATCACGTTGTTATAAAAATATTCCATAAAAACATAATGAAAAATGTACTTAGCTCTTACGGGAAAGTCCCATCTTTAGAATCAAGAGACACGGGTGGTGTCTCGACGCCAAGTTCAGGCGCAGCGAAGTTCGCGTAGAACGGCGGCGAGACGCCCGTGGTTCTATTTACGCGAGACTCTGGGATGAACTCGATCTACAATGACTGCAATGACTGCAATGTCAGCAATGACTGCATTAATTAAGTTTTAATTACGCTTAATCGATAGCTGAGTATCAAATTATATCAGAAAAGTGTTTTTATTTTTCTTCGTGTTCTACAAACTGAGATATCGCGACGCAATCGTGACGCAAAATTCAAATGGGTAAATTTAAGAAACGTCCTGGTCGTCGGCGTGACTTTCCTTTTTTTGTCGCAAGAGGCACTAATGAATGTCTTTGTATGACAGTTCTTGCAGCGCTCATTTTTTTGATTTGATATGTTTTTGACAAATGTTCTTCGTATGAAGTTGTATGTATTGATTAATAAAATTGATTAATAAAAAAGAAGATGTAACGTCACGAAGATATGTGTCACATATAATAGTAAATAATATTATAATAATATTATATATAATATATTGAAGAAATAGAATAAGAAATAAAAATAGAAATAGAATTAGATTTTACAACAAATTATTGACAATAAATGTATTATATTTTTACAAAATTCTTATATAAATACATATAAAAAATTTCATTAATTATACTTTTTTTATTAATTTAAAAATGAAAATAGAATCATAACTAATTAATTTTAATATTATCAATTACCATAAAATATTTATATTTGTATTGTAGTAATTGTTGATGTGATTGCGTGGTGGTGTATGAAACGTGTTGCACACTATGCGTCTCGAGCGAATGTGTGGCCTGTAGTAATGCGTCACCCGCAATCGGCTGGTGAAAACTGGTTCTTAGCTCAAGGGAAATGTCCTGTCCTCAACCAACTGTGTGGCAGATTAACGGTGCGAGTGTCGGCACCAAGCAAAGCGGAAGGTTCAGCAGCCAATTGTCGCTATGCGTTTTGTAACGGGAGCGCAAGCTAAAGAATACGTGCGGGATGTGAAAGTTGCATGCATGCTCACAATCAAGGAACTCAGAGTTAATAGAAAGCCATAATATATTCTCGCAACAAAAAAAATAAATACAAGCGCTATCGGGACTGCGTTTGGGGCCCGCGAGAATAACGCGTGGGCGAGTCTGTCGCGTCTGTTTCTGCGCGTGCGCGCGCGAGCTCTTGGAACCGCTCTCTTCGCCTCTCATGAGCCTCGGCTCCTCCTCGGCGCGGCCGGGCCGGCGGCAGTCCTTCGGTCTGCGAGGCGGCTTCCGCGTATAAGCGGCGAGTGTCGCGGCGGCCGATGCTGGACGTGGCCGAGCTCTATGGCGCAAAGGCGCCACGGCCTGTCCTGTTGGGCTGAGCTCTAAAAAGCAGCCAGGAGTGATCGCTCGGGTGCGGTCGAGTCCGTGGAGATCGAAGACCTCGGCGTATCCTCCTCGTGCGGAGTCGGCGGCCGGGGCAGGCTATCCTCCAAGGAGGAAGCTGACCCAAACAGGTCCAGGAGCCGTTGCTTGAAGCGACCGGACGGGCGCCTGGATCGTCGTCCGAAAGCTCGTTCCTCCTCGTCGATGCACGGCAAAGGAGGTGCGCGCTCAGGCGGCGGCGTAAATGGCAGCGAAGTCAGCGGCAGCGAGCGTCGTGGTGCTGATGACTGCCGGATGGGCACTGTCGATCGTCCCGGAGACGACGAGTCGTCGTGGGCGGCTCCTACAGAGAATGCACGCCGAGGTCCTCATGCTGCGCAGCGTCTCTCCGAGTCGGTTGAGATCAGCGTGCGGAGACTGCGGCCTGGAGCAGGTCGCCCGGACACGGGCGGATTGGGCGGCGTCGCTGGCCGCGAAAGCCCTTCTCGGACGTGGTGGATCTGCGGCATTCACGGCCGACAGGAGCATATCCGTAGGAAAGGCCAGATGGATATGGCGGCGTTCACAGCCGTCAGAGGTAAGGCCAGATGGCGGCGTTCACGGCCGTCAGAGGTAGGTCGAATGGATTGCCATGGCGTTAATTGTCGCGGGGAGTACGACTGAAGGCTGATCGGTAATTTCCAGCAGGAGAAACTGCCGTGTACAAGAGCAATAAGGCCAGGGCTGGCCTCCAGAGCTCGGAGGATGTCGCAGTGCAGCTGGTAGCCTTTAATTGGCTGGAGGCGATTAAGGCGAAGAGCAGTGCTGGGCGTCGCTCTTATATAGTCCCGATGAGGCGTTTCGCACACGAGAAGATGATTCCCGGACTCGCCATCTAGTGGCGAGCGCGCGAACCATTGTGCTACGCGGGACCGTGCGCTAGTGTGTGGCGTGATCGTGTGGCAGCGACCGCCACAATATTTATTTATTTTTATTTATTTTTATTTATATTTATTTTATTTATATTTATTTATATTTGTAACGGAGCGCATCCCTCCGCTCCGTTCCTCCTCCGATTTTCCCCCGACTGACCATCCGTCGGGGACCGCTGAACAACAGGCGGAGTGCGGCAGTGGCCGCAAGAGAGATTTATGCCTCCTTTTTTTTTAAGTATCACGATACGCGAACTCCGAAACGTCGGAGAATACCACGAAAACATGTGTTATTTCCTCGCACCGCGCCACACGTCGCGCCACCAAGCGCTAACGCACTCCGCACCGCACCACGCACCGTACCACCGAGCGTGAATGCGTCCCGCGCCGCACCGACGCCGCGCCACGCAAGCGAGCGAGCATCCCGCACCGCGCCACGACCGCGTCTACAAGCGCGTGACCACCCTCGCATCGCGCCGTTACCTTCCCACCGAATTCCTTTCCTACCCTTAATCATCCCCCGCTCCTATTCCTTCTAATCCCCAAAAAACCAATTATACCTGATCCTTTTTTCCGCTCCTGGGGAGAGGGATGCTAACCCCGAGATCGACCAATTCGACCGATCCGACCGAAAATACCGAGGTCGATCTCGGGTATAAAAAGGCATCGCTCTCCACAGGAACTCACTCCTCATTGACTCTTGTTCCTAGCTCGTTTTCTGAGAGCCTGTCTCAAGGAAGCGAGTATCCGAAATCGGTAGCAAGCCTGAGTTTTGTTGGAGCCCTTCCCAACGCGCCAAGTTCGCTTGGCCTGGCCAAAAGCCGTCTCCGTATCTCGCACAGCAAACCGAGAGTTGCTGGGGTCTCCCCAGCGCGTCGAGTTCGCTCGATCCGACTCCGCCGTTCCCGAGATTTCTTCGCCGGGCATCGGGGTCCTCCCCGATACCATCTCTCCGAGCACCACAATACGCCCTGGTCGGCCGAGTACACTCGGCACTGCCACCTTCTTCTCCGCACACAGCTGGGACTCTCCCCGGCTGGCCGAGTTCAGCATTCACCAAGACAAACGAGGGGCGCACCCTTCGTCAGCTGAGCCCTCTCGACAGGGAACGGGCACACCCGTTCTCCGATCTAAATGATCCGACGATCGAGAATATCTACCCTCACGACAACACCAGCCACACACGTGCACGTTTTAAATCACCGCTGATTTAAAGGTCCGCGACGAACACGTGCGACACCGCCGCCGACCGCCAGAGCGATACCTCATTTTGTATCCAAACCTTATCCGCGCGTCAATCGCCGTCTCGCCCGCCCACGGCCACGAACAGTGACGCGAAGATTTGGTGCATTCCATCGCACCACTGTTAATTGAATAAATCATTGTTATTTCTTATAATTATCGCCTAACAACTCGATAACCAACTTTCTGTCTCCAACGTCCTCGCTTACCCTCCTGGTAATCGACTGACCGCTCTCCGCGCGGGAAAGCGAGACCGTTTTATATTTATATTATTTATATTTATTTTATTTTATTTATATTTATATTATTTATTTATATTTATATTTATTAATAATTAAATTATTAACATTTATTGATAATTATTAACAAATAATATTAACAAATTATTACATAATTAACATAACATATATAACACAAATAATATGTAACATAAATTTAATAATATATAATATAATACATTGAAGAAATAGAATAAGAAATAAAAATAGAAATAGAATTAGATTTTTACAACAAATTGACAACAAATGTATTATATTTTTACAAAACCCATTCTTATATAATACTTATGTAAAAAATTTCATTAATATAAACTAATATATATATAATGTTATTTATATTAATTAAATTTTTTTTATTAATTTAAAAATGAAAATAGAATCATAACTAATTAATTTTAATATTATTACCATAAAATATTTATATATATATTATATGTATAATATTTATATGTATTTATATATATATTATTTATATGTATATGTTTATTTATTAATTTTTATTTATTTTTATTTATATTTATTTTATTTATTTTATTTTATTTAGATTTATATTTATTTATGTTTATATTATTTATTTATATTTATATTTATATTTTTATTTATATTTATTAATAATGAAATATATTTATTATAAAATATTATTTATTAATATATAACTTATAACATAATTAACATATAACATATACATATATTACACATATATATATATATATATATGTATATATTTATACATTTATATATAAATTTATTTATATATATTTATATATTAAATAAATTATATATATTAATAAAAAAATTAAATAAATAAATAAATAATAAATAATTTTAATAATAAATAATTTTATTTAAATTATATACGAGGGTAGTCTGAAAAGTTTTGAGCTTTAACATGAAGATGACGTTACTCGTCAAAACCATTTTAGTACTACAATAGTATATGCTTTGAAAGATTTTGTGAAAATTTCAGCCATTTTGGACGCTCAGTTGTTGTTTGACAGTCGTTTGTGTCAGTCGATGTCAGTGTTTTTGTAAAAAATTGAATATCGTGATTTTGAAAAAAACTGAATATCGTGATTTTAGAAAAAATTGAATATCGTGCCTGATTAAATTCTTACATTTAAAAGGCAATACGCCTGCGCAAATTAAAATCGAGTTGAACGCTGTTTACGGGGACTCTGCCCCATCATTTGCCACCGTAAAAAGATGGGCAGCTGAATTTAAACATGGTCGTATCAGCTTGGCTGATGATGAGCGTTCGGGACGGCTAAAAACTGCGATAACATCGAAAATGTTCACCAAATGATATTGGACGACCGTTGAATCAAGGTTAAAGAGTTAGCAGGGACTATGGGCATATCGAAAGAACACATTTGTCATATATTGACTGAAGAATTGGATATGCGCAAGCTATCCGTGCGTTGGGTGCCGCGCTTGCTCACTTTGGACTAAACATGAATTCGAATGAACATTTCCAAAGTCCTGTTGGAGCGGTTCAAGCGAAACGAGTCAGATTTTTTGCGTCGATTCATAACTGTAGATGAAACTTGGATCCATCACTACACTCCAGAGACAAAAGAACAGTCAAAACAGTGGACTGCAAAGAGTGAACCTGCTCCGAAAAAGATGAAGACGGTTCCATCAGCTGGGAAGATAATGGCGACTGTTTTTAATTGTTTTTTGGGATAGTCACGGAATTGTGTGTATCGACTCTTGAAAAAGGTAAAATAATAACGGGAGAGTATTACGCATCATTACTTGATAAGCTGAAGGCAGAAATTGCAAAAAACGGCCGCATTTGAAAAAGAAGAAAGTGCTGTTCCATCAAGACAACGCACCTGCTCACACTTCGGCGGTCGCCATGGCCAAAATTCACGAACTGCACTTCGAATTGGTTGACCACCCACCGTATTCACCAGATCTGGCCCCCAGCGACTTTTTCCTGTTTCCTAAGCTTAAAGTTTCGCTTAGAGGACAGAGATTTTCATCGAATGAGGAGATCATCGCATATGTAAACGCTTATTTTGCAGAGCAAGACGTCAACTACTATTTGGAGGAGTTAAAAAGGTTAGAGTATCGATGGAAAAAGTGTATCGATTTAAAAGAAGATTATGTTGAAAAATAAAACTTTATTTGACCGAAAAAATACTTATTTCTATGTTAGGCTCAAAATTTTTCAGACTATCCTCGTATATATAATTATATATATTTATTATTTATTTATTTATATACATATATTTATATATTTATATATTATTTATTTATTTATTTATATTATTTATATATTTATATTTATATTTATATACTTATATATTTATATATATATTTATATATTTATGTATTTATTTATTTATATTTTTATTTTATTTTATTTATATATTTACATATTATTTATTAATATATAACATATAACATATATAAGTAACATAAATTTAATAAAAATTTAGTGCTCCTCTTCTTTCTCTTTCTTCTCTTCCTCCTCTTCTTCCTCTTCTTCCTCTGCAATAAATACAGGAGAGTTGATATAAAAATCTTATAAAAATTTTCCTGCTGTCTTCGTGCCGGCTCGTCTTCCTCTAGGCCTTCTTTCTGCAAAATAAAATATTTAATTATATCTTATAAAACAATATATTTATTATATTAGACAGAAGGGGGAAGGGAGAGAAAGGGGAGGACAGAGAGAGAGAGAGAGAGAGAGAGAGAGAGAGAGAGAGAGAGAGAGAGAGAGAGAGAGAGAGAGAGAGAGGAGGGAAAGTAAGAGTGAGAGAACGAGAGAAAAAGCGAAAGAGTGCGAGAGAAGAGGGAAAGCAAAAGCGAGAGAATATGAAAAATTGAGAGAGTGCGAAAGAGCATTACCTTTGACGGGAATGTCAGCAAGAGCGACAGCAGGAGCGGCGGCAGGAGCGGCGGCAGGGACGGCGGCGGGAGCGGAGACAGGAGCGGAGGCAGTAATAGTGGGATTGACGGTGGCAACTGGATTAGCGACGGTGATAGCAGGAGTGGCGGCGGCGGCAAAACTGTAATCCGTTTCCTCCGCCGCAGCAATTAACGAATTTTCGAATTCCATGCCAAAATCTATCTCCATCTGTAAATTTGAATAATATTTATTAAATATATATAATATATATAAATAATATTAAAAAATATTAAGAATTAATAAAAATAATAAAATAATAAAATAATAAAATAATTAAATAATATTAAGAAATTCTTTGTTATTTTGAATTTGAATATTTGAATAAAGTAACAGTTTGTCAGGAATTGGTGTCCGTTATTTCAAATACTGTCCGTTCGATTAATACGTGCACTCACAGAGGAGTTGACCGTCACGTGATGGATAATGGAGCAAGCACAATAACTTGTAGGCAATTTATCAATATAATACTGAGAATGTATTTTCACTGACAAGCTCTGCTCGAAATACAACAATAATGTTATAATATCGATTCACATGACTCGACTACGACTATGACTAGATTTCAACTATCCGACTTGAACTCTCTTGACACGTCTGTCTAATCCGCCGATTGAGGAGAGAGTGTCCATCGCCCACTGCTCCGAACAATTGGAGCACGTTCGATGATTTTAAAACAAATACCGATTGCATCAGCCTTTTTCTGATTGGTCGTCTCGATGTATCGCACGACAGCGGTGTGGTCGATCGAGAAGTGTTCTTTTTGGTCGCCGAACAGTACTCTTGGCGCCATCCACCTTGGTTGCCTTAGGAACTTCTTATAACTCGGCCATCTTGCATTTATGTTCGTCCCCGAAGATATATATTTAACACACAAATATGGTCATATTTATCGGTCGCACTTTTATTATCATAGGTAAGTAGACGTATCACTTATTTACACTTATATTGCTTACAAACAACGCAGTGTCTCTTGTTTTCTTAACCCTATAATTAAACAATTGTTAACTTAAATCTTATTTTAACGTAATCAGTCTGCAATGAACTTATATTACCCTTATACTAATCCTTATTATTACTATGTATGTATATATATATATATATTTTTTATATTTATAACACTCATGTAGTACTTAAGTAAGTATGTCTAATACAATTCGCTATTATTGCCAACGTTTGAGGCGATCGGACGAAAGAATTGTGTTAAATGGATGCGTCGTCAAGTTAAAACCAGGTATGTCCTGCACTACGTAACGATGATTGCCTAGTATTTTTCCTATCATATACGGGCCCTTGTATTTAGCTTTTAACTTCACGTCCGGTTTTGTTTGTGTGTCTTGTACTAGTATGTATTCACCTGGTTCGAACTTGGACGGAAATCGTTCGTCGCAATACTCCTTATTATATTGACATATTTTGTCTGTTGCTGTCAGTGCCATATCACAATGTTTCTTTTTTTCAGCTTCTATATCGACATCGATTGACATCAATTTACGAGTAAATTTTGCAAGCGGATAATATGTATGGGATCGCTGACTGTATCCCAACACCAGCTTTGTCGGAGACGTTTTTGTTACGGTATGGTAAATGTTATTTATAATATACTATATGTCTTTAATCCTATCTTTCCATTCCGACGAATTATTTATTAACTTAGCCAAGGAACTCTTGATAAATCGATTCACTCTCTCGACAATTCCATTAGTCCAAGGGGCAGCTACTGCAACTTTCCTATGTTTAATTTGATTGGACTCGACAAATTCACGAAACTCATTTGAAGTGAATGCCGTTCCACGATCAGTTACAACTTCAGGATTTCCAAACGTTGCAAAGATATCTCTTAATATACCGAGAACTTCTCGAGTCGATGTGGATTTGACTGCATTTAACCAAGTGAAGCGAGAAAATGCATCGACTATGTTATAGTATAGTAGTACTCCACGACTTTTTTCCCGTTCATTTCTCTTGAACGACCGACACGACTTTGGAGTACTACCCCCGACTTTTTCCGTTCACTCCTGAACGATCGACTTGTCAGGTAACATAGGTTGAATCTTCTCTGAGGTAACATAGGCTGAATCCCACTTCTGAGATTGAAAGATATCTATTAGATTCGGAAAAAATTAACGGAGACCGACTGGATTTGAACTCGGGATCCCTCGTCTACCAATCCGACACTTAGTCTGCACGACCACGACGGCTCCTGTTTATATTTATCACCAGTTTCTTCAGTAACGGACCGAAATGATCAATGTGAATTATTTCCATTACAGATGTTGGGGACGGATACAGTGATGTCTCCCCCTCGAAACGATTCGTGGAGTCATTATCCATTAAACAAGTAATACAATTTTCTATATAATTATTTATGCGTTTACGCATACCGGGAAACCAAAAATATTCTTTTATCCTTTGTAATGTTTTAACCCTGCATGCGCCATTTCATCGTGATGAGCCAGATATCATTAGTTCCGGAACTAATGTTTTTGAATTTTATATCCTCGTTTTCTTTTCTATAAACTAGACCGTCTATCAATTTAAATTTGTCATCGTCTTCATTCTCTAATTTATTTGCTATCTCTTGAATTTTAGGATCTGCCAGCTGCCGAGCATATACTGCCAGCTATCTCTTGAATTTTAGGATCTGCCAGCTCTCTTTCAATAGGGCGTTCATCTACATAGCCTACGGGACTGAGAGCATCGACGTGTTACATCTTATTGTCCAGACGATGAATAACTTTGAAATAATAATTTTGTAAAGCAAGCGTCCACCGCGTAATTCGCGGATTCAGATTTGCTTTATTCACGGCATAAACTATCGCGTTACAGTCGGTAACTATAGTAAAACGCAACTCATAAAGATATAAATGAAATCTCTACCGCCTTACCATGGCTAACATCTCTAACTCGTAACTATGATAATTCCTTTCCTTTTAGCATGGTTCGTAGTCTGGCTGAAGAAAGCTATTGCTGCCCAATTGCTATTATGCTGCTTCTGTAGCAGTATGGCTCCAAGGCCTAAATGACTGGCATCTGTATGCAGCTCAGTCTCAGCTGCTGGGTTATACAAGCTCAACACAGGAAATGTGGTAAATTCTTTCTTTAAATTTTCAAATGCGTTAATACACGGTTCATCGAAATCAAATGCAACTCCTTTTTTGAGAAGATTTTGCATCGGTCCGGCTTTCATCGCAAAGTGTCTAATAAATTTTCTAAAATAACCGGCTAGGCCTAAAAATTTGCGTACTTCGTGAACGTCGTTAAGTTTAAAATTTCGTATTGCTTCGGTATGCCGCGGGCTAAGAGTGATCCCGTTTTCAGAAATTATGTAGCCTAGGAATTCTATTTCTTGACGTAAAAATTGACACTTTGTATAATTCAGTTCGAACTTATATTTTTTTAGGCAAGTTAACGTCTCGTTCCAGATTTTAGATAGCCAGATTTTGGTCTACAGTTTCCGATGGAATAAGAATATCGTCAATATAAACGATAACTTTGTCTTATTGTATGAGCGAATCAAGAATTTGTAAAAGACGCTTTTGGAACTCCGCAAGAGCTTCTGAATGGTAAATATTTATATTCGTATTGCCCATTAGGCGTAGCGAATGCGAAATACTTTGTACATTCTTCATGTACTTTGATATGATGAAATCCATCCTTCAAGTCTAATAATGTAAACATTGATTTTCCATAAAGTCTTGACAAATAATCCTCGATCACCGGAAAAGGATACTTTTGTTTTATTACTCGACTATTTAACGGTTTCAAATCGACACATAAGCTAATCGCGCCGTTTTTCTTTTTAATAGGTACGATCCGTGCGCAATACGGCGAGATACTTGGCTGGATGATCCCTCGACTCAACAGGTCATCAACGATTTTTCTTATTTGAAGCCGTTCGACATGAGCAAATCGTCGAGGCGCAAAACCGTACACAGAGTCGTCCTTCAAATGAACGCGAATGGAATAACCGTCTTCAACCGGTATTACATTCAAATTCTCGGACGGCTAAAATTTCCTCCATCAATCGTTTCTTCATCTTTAAATCATAATCTATTTCGCTATCATGCAGTACTTGTTGCAGGTTATTCAGTGAATCCACAACATAGAGAAGGAGGTTGTCAAAGAGGGTCACATCAGCTACCGGATCGCCAATCTCCGTCTGGTGCAACTTATACACTAGAGTGAATTTCTCTTTTGCTATAAAATCTCTCCCTAAAATTAAATTGCCGCTAAACGCTTTTTCATTTATCACATATAAGTTTATTTTAAATTTACGACCGCGCAAGGCGCTAATTGTTAATTCGATTGGAACGATCTCGATAAGATTTAGTGGCGCGCGATTTAGATTGATCAAACAGCGATCGACCGGTAAGAGAACCTTGGTGAAGGGCTCGATTCGCGCTTTATATATATATCTAAATTAATAAAAGAAACAGGACTTCCGGTGTCCATTAACGCTACTAATTCACATGCGTTATTATAAATCGAGTTCATTTGCATGAGTGGTCTGGACAGTTCCAACCTGCTGCTTTCATCCGATACCAGGGCCACCGAATCTTCCGCCGCCTCTTTGAACACTGTCGCCGCTGCTTGCACCGTTTGCTGCCGACGTGATCCTTGCGCCCCTTGCCGATTCCGCAGGGCCGGACAGTCGAATTGGCGATTTCCCTTTCTCCTTGCAGAAAAAGCAGGTAGGGTCGCCTCTGCACTCTTTGTGTATATGTCCACGTTTTCTACAATTGCGACACGTAGTGTCTTTAACCTTGTTAACGTTCAATGAAACACACGATTTTCTCTCACTATTTAACATACCTTCCGTAATATTCCTCATTTTCTCCAGGAATACGTCTAAGGAGGTATCTACTACGAAGAGTGCTGTCGCCCTCAACGCACTCTGCGGTATCCCGCCAATGAGGATATGAATCACGTCTCTGGTAGGTAGGTCTATCATTTGCAATGGTCTTTTAGCAATGACGTACCGATCGAACGTTTCTTTGTTCGGGCTCCACTTACGTGTTTCTATTCGCTGCATCTGCTTATAGAAGGGCATTTTCTTTCCGAATACTTTTACTAACTCCGAACCACGATTCAATTGCGACTCCCCTCTGAATATCGTACCACGTACGTGCGAATTTTATTAGCTTGCTCGACGCTGCGAGTAACGTCGCTCCATCTGACGCATCGTGTACTTGTGCCACTTTGCCTCTCTATGCGCTGCACCCACGCACTAATATTTTCCGTTTCAGTTCCTCCGAATTCGGGAATCTGTGAAGCCAATCAATTTACTATATTTCCCGTTGATACGTCTGATGCGTAGGGCGCCGGCCGCATCTCTTGCTGACCAGATGAGAAGTCCATTGCTCCTGAGCCAGCTCTTGGGAATCTCGACTCCACGGCCAACTTCATTCCGCCAACTTCATTCCGCGACGCTACCGTCTGTCTCTCCATTTCTGTACAATTTGATTTAACTTCTTGGAGTACCTGCGTCATAAACTGGTTTTAGCTTTTTGTATGTCTCTCTGTTGTTGCAGGATAGCTTCCGTGATCCTCGCGAGCGCGTGATGAAGCGCGGCCGCCGTCACCGGTTGTTCCAACGAGACTGTTTCCCCTCTTTCTTCTCGTACTAGCTCCATCGGCCCCATATTCTCTAAATGAGACATAATCGTCTCAATAAGAGTTTTTCGATCGTCCGACAGCGGGAAGCGAAAGCGTTTCGCTTCCTTTTGGAGTTGCTCCAACGGTGCTGCCTCAAGTGTCGCCCTTGTCCTCGGCATCACGTTCTGCACACGTGCACACTTTGCTCCGTACCCGTGACCGACACAGCGCTCTTCTAATGACACGCGAATTCAGATCCTACTTCTGAAATTTTGATTGTAAGATTCTTTATTATTTTGAATTTGAATATTTGAATAACATAAAAGTAACAGTTTGTCAGGAATTGGTGTCCATTATTTCAAATACTGTCCGTTCGATTAATACGCGCACTCAGAGGAATTGACCACCGTAATAAATAATGGAGCAGGCATAATAACTTGTAGACAATTTATCAATATAATACTGAGAATGTATTTTCACTGACGAGCTCTGCTCGAAATACAACAATAATGTTATAATATCAATTCACACGATACCTCGACTACGACTATGATACTAGATTTCGACTATTCGACTTGGACTCTTGCGGATGACACGTCTGTCTAATCCGCCGATTGAGGAGAGAGTGTCCATCGCCTGCTGCTCCGAACAATTGGAGTACGTTCGATGATTTTAAAACAAATACGAATTGCATCAGCCCTTTTCTGATTGGTCGTCTCGATGTATCGCACGACAGCACTGTGGTCGATCAAGAGACGTTTTTTTTGGCCGTCGAACAGCACTCTTGGCATCATTCATCAGTTGCCTTAGGAACTTCTTACAAAATATTATCTTACCTCTGTTTGTTGCTCGGCCATTTTTTAAATAAACAAATATATCATTATGGTTTCTGTTGTCACTGTCATTTGTACTGTCAGTATTACTAATGTTGCACTATATTCACTATCCGAAGTTTGTTCTTTTTTTCTTGCATTAAAAATATTTTTATGGAAGAGTGCAAGAGTATAAAAGTATTTAATGAGATTAAATTAAAAATCTTTCGACATTTAAATCATACAAGAAATCTATTTTATTTTGAAAAAATGTGATATTTAAATTAAAATTGGCACCAATTTTTAATCTAATATATAAAATTACCATACTATAATGAGATAAACTAACTTTTAATCTCATTAAATAAATCAAATCTTACGACAGTAAAACTATATACAAGAAATTTATGTATGTGTTTATAAAAAAAATTTGTATATTAGAAAATAAATAAATTTTTAATTGATACAAAAATGTAATATAAAAAAATAGCGCCAATTTATAATCTAATAAAATAAAAAGAAATAATCTTATAAAGATGAAAGATAATAATATTGTACTTACATTTACACGTTAGATATCAAAATTAGCATGAACTTAAAGTCAATAATTATAATTTTATATTATAAAAATGATGACGTTCAAAACACCCTCGCGAAAATGATCACAATATTATATTTGCGTTGATTCGAAATACAGTACAAGATGTTAAAATTGTAATAAATTTTTTTATAAGAATTATATGAAAAAAATACTTATTTTATGTATCAGATATAGAAAACTAAAAAGAAATAAAGTATATTTTGTTCAAAATATAATAAAAACTACATTATTCAGTGATCTTTAATAGCTCCGGAATATTTCGAAATCAATAATTAATATCTATTAGAAAATCCTCCTGTAATAATAATCCTTTAACATGTATTATGAAAAATATTCAGATAAATAATGATATCGTCTTTCACATAAGAATAAACACAAGTGTATATATATATATATATATATATATATATATATATGTGTGTGTAAATCGAGATATGTTAGAAATAACTTGAATAAGAACACGTGCTTTACTCGGCGAAGCAGAATCTTCGCGCCTAATATAAACTATATTAAATCTAATAACTTCATATAATATAATATAATATAATATCAAGATCATATCAATTGAATACATTAACAGAAACATTCAAAATATCAATCATTCAAAGTATAAATCATAATTGATAAGTGTGTAGAAAGTGATAGACAATGCAATAACAGGTTAAAAAATATATTTAAAAAAATTTATAATATCTATTTAAAATAAAGAATGAATACATATATATAAAGATATATATATATATAAATATATAATATATAAATATATATATATATATATATATATATTTTATAGCGGCACGTAGTTAGAGATATAATTTGAGTTTTAATTCGTTTAAAGATATAAATTTAAAAAGTATGTTCTACTTCAAATCAATTAAATCATTATTTTTTTACTTTTACAGATTTTTTTACAAGCAATTAATCAAATGTAAATATAAGCCATAAGCCAAGTTAAGTAGCAGCAAAGTTTTAATCTGCATAAGTAATATATCATATCATAATGATTTTTTTATTAAAAAAATAAAAAAAGTTGCTAAGTGCACATGTAATGTGCAAAAGAAAATTTATGTTAAAAAATTAAATGCTCCGACATATGTGATTTTAAATAAATAAATAAATCGAACTTATTCCATTTGTTAGAAATTCGAACTTAAATGCAGGACGATCTGTTAACCAGAAAGAATAAACTTATGTTAAAAAAAGATGCTCCGGCATATGTGGTATTAAATTATTTCTTTTGTAATTTTAAGATATCAAGTCACCAAATCAGATCAGATCAGATGCTCGTTTCGTTTGGCAGAAATTCTAAGAGTTTATTCTAGCTGATGACAGATTATCGGCATATAAGTTTGAATTTTTGTTAAACGGAAGAAGTACTTGACTCGACGATTAGATATTTGAAATAAACTTAAAAAAGAAATAATTTAATGTTACATATGCCAGAATATTTAGTTTTTAACATAAGTTTATTCTTGATGATCGGCATGTAAATTCGAATTTTTATTAAATCTAGACTAAGCACTTAATTCGGCAACTTGATATTTTAATTTTAAAATAACGCTATAAAATAAAGAAATAATTTAATATTACACACAAAGTGTTACGTATCTTTTTATTTCAATTAAAGAATCTTCTAACCCATATAATAGTAGCTTTAATTCTCTTTAAAAAATAATAATATAAATTTATTTAAATTTATCTCAATTCAAATAATATGTTCCCAATTCAAGTGGTAAGCTTTCATTTTATCTTAATACATATGTGTATATAACAATTTTCTTTTTTTATTTAATAATACGTTTCGCTTATTGTATAAAACCAAAGTGATACGTATTTTTTTATTTTTATTGAAAAGTCTTCTACTCCAAGTAATAGTAGCTTTAATTTTCTTTAAAAAATAATATAAATTTGCGTTATTTAACTCAATTTTATAATTATTTAATAATACATTTCGCTTGTAGCTTTTTAAATTTACTGCATACTGTCTATCTGTAAACAGTAGCAGCACTGTTTTACGTTATTATGTGAAAAATTTGTTGTAAATATATATATACAATATATATATATATATATATATATATATATATATATATATACACAAATATATACACACATACATACATATATGTTCTGTTATTAACTTCTGAAGTGATTCATTGAACAAATTTCATAATTTCAAGTATTTTATTTTATACATAATCATTTAATATTGGCTATCTAAATAACACCTATAGATTGAAGATAAAAAGAAATACTGGAATTAAAAATTATTTATTATCGAGGAAGATCTCATGCAATAGTAAAGTTATGGAAAAGTTTGTAGTTGACAAAATATTTTATATTTTATCATACTATATTTTAACATAAAATATAAAATATTAAGTAATTAATTTTTTGTATTTAATTGTTTTTAATTTTCTTAATACTTTTATACAGAATAATGAGATAAATCAATTGGTCATTGGTCATTCATATTAACCAATTTTTGCTTTAAGCATTTTTTTCTATTTCCAAAACTATAAGTGTTATTTCAAGTTCAAGTTATTCAAGTTGATTTTAAGCGATATAATAAGTATAATAAGATATCATATTTACAATCATTTAATACAATCATTTAATTCAAAATAATTTTAAAAAAGAAAAATAAATTTAAAAAAACAATATTAATTAGATAAATTATTAAATAAAAAATTTGACAATGAATCATTAAATCATCTTATAAAAATAATAAATGAATCATATTACATAAATATTTTTCTTTTACAGATCAAATCAGATAAAGCAAAATAATATTATATATCAGCTTCAGCGCTGTATATCGGCTGTCATAATATATATTTTCTGCTTGGTGCTGTATCTCCTTGTTGTCGCATATTAATTGTTAATTCATCATATTCAAATAGTAGTCTACAAATTAATTTCTTAAAGTTCAATATATTTGTAACGACATCCGACTCACCCCCCGCTCATTGTTTAAAATAATATTAAGCGTCCTCGACCGATCAACCGTCGGGGCATCGACACGGCGATCTTTTCACGATCCCACTGTCGTAAAATCACGTTGAATATCAGACGAAGCAAAACGGAGATCACACGGCTGCACGTGCGCAGAGCGTGAATAAACACGCACCGGTTAGGCCACAGCCGCTGGCCCCGCTGCCGATCGCGCCACCGAACATCTTCGCGGAATAATCGAGCGCGTTCGGCGAATTATCGCGAATATTTTGGCGAGAGCATCCCCCGGAACTACTCCGACCCGAATTCGACCGATCCGTACCCGACTACTCCCGACCGACGGCCGACTCGGGTATATTAAGCGACTCCGGTGGATCGCGACCTATCACCGGCGAGACAGTAAGGCGTCCAGTATTGCTCTCGATATTTCCAGTCCTGTCCAACACAAAGCGATCTAGGGTGCTTTCTATCGCGCCAAGAGCTTCATGAAAGCCGATCGCTCCTTTCATCCACAGCGCACAAGCTTTATCACAGATTGAGGGACTTCTCAAATCTGGGCTCTAAAAGCAAGCCCTTGTGCGCACCTTCCGCCGCTGACGATCAAAAAGCAGGGAGTTTCCTGCATTCCAAAAACCACAGCACAAAAAGACGGACAGTACGCATGATGAAACGCACGAACAGCTGATCCGTCATAACAAGCGCGCCGAAGACCCCTCGCACCCGCGCCGCGCCTACCGTGAACGCACCGAATTCACGCAATCGACCGCGAGCTGAATCTATTGTACGATTCTCGGAACCCGCGTCGCTTTTCACGAAACCGAAGGCGAAATTCCGGGACAAATACTTGTAAATATTGTACATACCAAAACTCAGTCAATAAAACTGTAAATACATGAAGTTAGCACTAAATATAGACTTTGGTATATAAAATCAAAAAGGCTCTCGATATTTTATTTCTCTTCAATAATCCTGATCATATCCGATCGACGCTATCCCGCGAAACACATCTTACCCGAGACGTTTTATATTTATCAATTTTTTTCTTTCAATAAATGAACAAAAACAAAATCTTCGTGTACAGGAAGTAATTGAAGAAGATCTGCAAATAAAAGAATATGTTTTCTATCATTACATTCAGTAGTGTCATATATTTCAGATAATCAAAGATGTATATACATTAATTAAATTAAATTAGATATCATTGATATTTCATCTATTATAAAAGTATAATATCATTTAAATTCACTCGTAAAACTTTCAACATGATTGTTTATATTTAGGATAATTGTTTATATTTAGGTGTATGACCATGTTCAACAAGTAATTGAAACAATCTGTGAATTGTCAAACCGTCTATATTATTAGGAGTACAAAAAAGTTCTGAGCTTTAGATTTCATACAACCGAAATAACAATTTAAATTTTATATATCTTCCCGCCCTTTTGCGGGAAGATATATAAAGCGTTGACATTTGGCCTTCTAAAATGCCATACGGTTTGGCGTTTGATGCACATAATCTCAAAAATCAGTAGTGTTCACGATGGCAATAACAAAAGATCATATTCGCATATTTTCCATCCACTTCGCGTTTCATCTGAAGAAAAATGCTGCTGAAACCACTGCAATGATTTGTGCTGCATATGGAGAGAACTATAAGTCATACTACATGTAAAAGATGGTATCAAAAATTTCGCCAAGGAGATTTCAGTCTTGAAGATGAATCGCGTGCTGGACGCCCTCAAAAGATTGAAACGGACGAATTGCAAGCACTGCTGGATATAAACTCTGCGCAAACTGAAAAGGAGTTTGCACAACAGCTTGGTGTTACGCAGCAAATCATTTCCGTACGTTTATATACGATGGGGAAGGTTTAGAAGGAAGGCAGATGGGTTCTGCATGATTGTCCGAAGACAACAAAAATCGTCGGCGTGACACTCACTTTACTTTCAAAGTTCCGGGAAAAAGATTTTCTGCACAAAATCATTACAGGCGATGAAAAGTGGATTCTTTATGATAACCCTAAACGTAGAAAATCATGGGTTAACCTTGGTCAACCTTTGACATCGACGCCAAAGTCCAATATCCATGCTAAGAAGGTTTTGCTCTGTATCTGGTGGAATTGGAAAGGTGTGTTGTATTACGAGTTGTTACAACCAGATGAAACAATCACGGCAGATCGCTACAATAATTGACCAATTTGAGCGATGCATTAGAAGAAAAGAAGCCATTTACTGGCCAAGGACATCGTAAAGTGATCTTGCTTCATGACAATGACTCGACCACATGTTGCGAAAGCGACTCAGGATCATATCTTTGCGTTAGGCTGGGAACTTCTCCCGCACGCGGCGTATAGCCCAGACATGGCGCCTTCCGATTATTACCTATTCCGGTCACTGCAACATCATTTGACTGATACACATTTCATGAGATTTGAAGAGATACGAAAATGCATTGATGACTTTATCGCTTCGAAGTCGGTGAGCTTCTATCGTCAAGGAATTCGCGAGCTACCCGAAAGATGGCAAAAGGTCGTTGATGCAAACGGGGAATATTTCATTGATTAATATTTTTTTGTTTGTTTTTGAATAAAGATTGAATTTTACAAAAAAAAGCTCAGAACTTTTTTGTACACCTAATAAATGCTGCAATACCTGTAGGTGCTACTACAGCAGTTTCTTTAAGATTTTGTTTTATCCAACATTTAATAATCTTAATTAGAAAACTTTTTCCAGTACCACCTTCACCGCTAACATATAATCATAATACTGATTTATTTAATTTAATAGTGCTAATAATTCTATCAAATACTCTCTTTTGATCCGTGTTTAATTTTATTATCATTTCAGAAACATCCTCTTCTTTAATTTTAGCTCCAAGATTTTTAAAGTCCTGCATAGCTTCATCCGCCTTTATGTTTTGCACATCTATTGCATTTTCTGGATCATCTTGAGATGCATCTTGTTTTTGCAATTCATTATCTAAATATTTCTGAACTAACTGTTTTGCAGTTTCAAGTGTCGTTTTCAATTCTTCTAATTTTTTCGTGATATTGTAATGCTTCTACAAGATGTAATTTAATTCTGTGAAATGATTCTGTAGGTGTCACATTTTTAAGATTATCTAATTTCCGCCATGGTTGAAACATAAGTAATAATGCAAAAAAATATTTTTCTGTGTATGAACGTCATATCTGTAATGATTAACTAAATGTTTACGTTGCCGTCGTTTAAGATAATAATTTTTTCCTATCTTATAATATTCAATATCTTCATTTTGTGGTTTAGTTTTTGTGATATCATACCATTGCACAAATGCATAAAGAGATGTATGTTCCAATCCTTCTGATCTATTTGGACAATGATCATCATCTATTACAGATGGACAAAATATATCCATAATATAAGTAGATTCATTATCAAGAATTTCAATATCCTTACAACTTTTCAATTTTCTGGATCGTATCTAATTAACATCTAATTAACATCTCCATTTAATTGTATTTCGATCAGTTCCATATAAAGGAATACCTAACAATGTATCGGCAGCTTCAAGAGCCGCATTCTCTATTATTCGTAAATCGCATAGTAATATTCCAGAGACAACTTGCTAATGATTTATTTTTATTATTTTTGTAGTTAAGAATAGATTCAGACAATTCACATTTTCCTGCTTTATTTATATATTTAGTAATGTACCAGGTTAGAAGAGACGACTTTTCATCAATAAATTGAATATCCATGTTTTCTTCCCACGCAGTAAGAAGAAAAGAACAGGATTGTAATCATTAATGTTAATTTCTTCATTCGTTCTGAGGATAATATTGTATAGTCTACTTCTGCATTTTAATTGTTTTCTACCTGCTATGGAACTTACGACATCTCGTATTTGTAATGTTTCTGTCACAAAACGTGGAAATCCAAAACGACATTTACGAATAACTTTGCGTCCCACTTTCTTAGAACGGAGACAATAATTATTATGCACATGTTGTTGATGTGTATTAACACATCTGTAGAATACGGAGAAATATTTTTATTTGGTATTTTACAACTTATATATTGTAAAATAAATTTCGAAATCTTCATTAGAAGATTCCTCAAGAATCGGCGCATTTTTTATCCAAATTAATATATGAAAATGTTGTATTCCTCTTTCTTGATATTCTTGTCGCCAAAAATAATGCGCAACTTCTCCGATCAGATGATCTTTTGAACAAATAAAATCAAACATTGTATGGAACTTATTATTCAGAAATCTTGATGTTGATACTGGATCTATAGCAACAAGTGCATTAATAGATATTGATATAGGAAAATTGTTTTCTTTATTTATTTTTCGAAGATACTCGCCTAAATTTTTCCACAATCATTCGCTCGGACTTAATGTTAAAAACCAAGTTGCAGGATAATATTGTGTCATGCAATTTAAATCACTTCTCGGTTTACGCCATATTGTTCCGTATTTCTCAAAGCAGAAAATATTGTACTTAAATTAGATTCCAAAAGTTCCTTTGACATTGCTTTTAAATATTCTCCAGCTGTATAACGAAGACGTGGATTAGTTACATTCATTTTATGATAAATTCCACTTATTTGATAAATATTTGCATCATTTAATAAATAAAATAAATACTGTTGATTTAATCTATATTGAAAGTGTTTTGATGTCAAGCGACATTTAATAAATTCATGTTCATTAAGTTTAACCGGTTTATCTGGTTTCATGTTGTTCATTAATGCCAAAAGGATATAAATCTGGAAAACATAATAAATATAAATATTTTTCACGATTATCTAAGGGCTTTTCTTGAACTTTTAACATCTGATACAAAGCTGTTGCGCTTTTGTTAATTCTTTTTTCGTACAAAAGATATATAGTATATTGCTCATAATATTCATTAATTTCATCAGTAATCTGTGTTAACATTGTGTTACGTCCGGGGGACTCCACGAATTCTTCTCTTTCGGAAAAAGACAACGGTTGCTAATCTGAAAATGAAGTGCTTCTAACGATTTAAAGAAACCTTAAATAAGTAAACAAAAATCCCTCTCGAGATACGTCTCACTATCAAAAAAATAATTCTTGCGATAGACCGCTTTGTCGGCACCGACAAATTTATGACATACCAATAAAATTAAAAAATATTAACAAAAGCAAATTCCTAACGGATAAGAAACGCGTCGGATCGTTTGAGGGTGACACTCCCCAAATTGGTGGGGAAACTAAGGGAGACATCAATCAAGAAGAAATGATTAGCGGCCGTTGGCGGCCACACCAATGAATGATTGAGGATGTGGAATGGCGGGAAAATTTTTATTAACTAATTCCATCATTTGCTAGGAAATCTGGAAATATAAAAACAACCACAATTCACAGAACACCACTCCCCTTCTTCCTCTATACTCACAATTTTTCTAAACTATCATTCGACAAGCCAACGCGGAAATCCATCACGCCCTCAGATATTCCTACCTCTTCGGAACTCTTTAAAAACCGCGACTTGGAGCGGATCGCTCTCTTCTCTTCCCGCTTCTCATCGCTACACATCTTCACGGACGGAACCATCCAAAGTTGTCGACAAATCTTTTTATCAGTTAGAATCTGCGCGATTCTTACATTTTTCGTGTGACTCGATTAAGCCTAGCCATTACACTTCTCGACTCACCAGCGGCCGCTACAATAAAAGTAAGTCCATCTTTATCACTTTTTCCCGCGGTAGATTAGCAGTTTGGTTCGCGACTTCTACATATTTGTTTCATTAAAACACTCCAACATTCCAAATTGGCAAGCCGCTGATTAATTCGGTGAAGCTGCCTTCCCCGATTTCTTCACACTCCGACTTGGCAAGCCGCCGATTAACTCGATGAAGCTGCCTCCCCCGATTCCACAACATTACAACCTGGCAAGCCGCCGATTGATTCGGTGAAGCTGCCTTATCACGATTCCTCAATTTCTCTTTCATCTGACTCTCTTTTACATAGTGAACCAAACGAACACCATCCCGAATAGACGAACAAAACGGGCATTGCGACACCGTCGGGAAAAGTCTAATAAGCGGATTCGTCGCGAAACCTGCCACGCCGAAGAACTCGCGGAGCAATTGATAGACTTAGAACCGAGACTAGCCAACATCACCTTACAACAGTACGTCACCGCCCTTCGCTCCGCGGCAGATTTTGAAAGACAATGTACTCCAGAGAACTTCGACGTGGAGAAGTTCTTCAATCTCGTCCGCCAATTTCCTCGCTCTCCCACCCATCCACCTCCTGACATCTTCTTCATTAAAAGAAGGTTCAAACCCGACAGTCAGTTTTGGGATCAGATCTCAAAACACCAAATTATTACTGATACCCTATGTATATTTTTCGTGATCCTCTTCCCTACCTCATCCCAGTCAAGGCTTTCCGCAGCGCTCACCCTGATCCCCCGCCACACCTGCAACCCGATCCCATCGACATGCTCGCGATCACCAATTTTTTACTCCAATTGGAACAACATTGGGTATATAAAATCCAGATTTTCTTTTGTTTATTGTTATTTACTATTATTCAAAATTTATGTATAAAATTTGTTTTTTTTTCTTTTTGTAACCAGTATCTCAACCCTTTAATGTACACAGAGAAATTTCCGAATAAACATTGTAATTTATTATTATTATTATTAAATTAGTTAACCCGAATTCCGTCTCAATTTCTTTACTCTAAAACTTGACCCCGAACCATTCACGGCTCCCTGAGGATCGCATGAGGTCCATCCCTGGTAAAAGAGATTCGGTTCTCTGACCAAAAAACGGACCACCGATAACGCGGGCGCAGGCAAGGGTAATAACGTCACCGACGCTGACCCGATTCCTGCCCCCCTTAACGCGCGTTCGACTCGATGAAGGTATTATCTTTCGTCCAGAACCACATACGGACGTAACAATTGCTTTATGTTGATCTTCCGTTATAGATTCTACATTTTTTGAATTTCAGATTTTGAATTATATAATAACTCACGATTATTTAATGCGGTTACTGTATCAGTTTCTATTTCTTCTAAGTAAAATTCTGGATTGTCTAATTTTTTCAATTGTAATTCGTTATGTACTTTTGATAAAATAATATGAGAATATAACAAATTATTACTTTTTAACCATTTCAAAGCGTCAAATACTTTCTCATAGTATTCATCAATTCTTCCCAAATAATTTCCGATTTTGTAGGAATACTTCTAACTAAGACATATAATTCATGATTTATATTTAATGCATCAGTATTGGAACATAACTTTTTTAACGTTTCTTAAAGGAAGTGGCAAATGAAATATTCTTCCTTTTACTTTTGGTATCATTTGTTTGTGAGGCAATTTTTTATTCATAACAGTTCCCATTTAAAGATCGTTTAGAATTTAGCTCTCTATATAAGAATTTTTTCGAATGTGTTCAAAGAAGATATCACTTCAGATATTAACTGCCATAAGATTATTCATAATGCAATAAGCAGGTACTAAACCTTGATGAAATTTTCGGTAACAATAATTATACTGCATATATACTGTGGATTAATATTTTTGTGTTTAACATATACCATTAAATCTCTCCATGCTGGAATATCTATTTTTGATTGAACTTTACTAACTTCAGAAATATTTCTTTTATAGCAAAGTCTCTCATGATACGCAAACATATTGTGACGTATCCATTGAACGTTCAGTGAACGCTTTAAATGCATTATGATATTTAGAAATAATATTGTCTTTACTCAAAATAGTATCAGAATTTTGATACTTATATGTATTTACTTTTTCCTGTGCTGAAGTAATAATTTTATTCAATATATCTAAATCAGCGCTAGTTAATGCCGTATCAAGTTCTAACATTTTTCAATAAAAATGTGTAAGTCTATATATTAAGCGTCTAATATATTTTACTTGTGGAAAATGCGGAGATAATAGTTGAATTGGCAAAAACATTGCTTTACAATTAATTAAATCGATATAACATCTATACAGTGACCCAATCTTTTACCTGGAGTTTTTATGGTAGATTTACAATTATGAATAATTGTATTAATTTTGATATATTTTTTAAAGTGCATATATTTATATTTTCAAGAACTTTTTGATATTTATCAATTAAAATCTCATCAATTTTACATGATGTATCGCACAACCACGACTTTTTCGCTCGTGCTGCTATTAAAGGTAACACATTTACGATTTATCCTTCTGTATTTATTATTAATGATTTCGGTAAAATTATTTTTTCATATAGATTCTATAAAATAATTTTCTGATGAAGTCGTATGTCTAGACATTCCACATAATGCGTATAATTTTTCTTCAATTGTAGAACATTTATTAATCAAAGTTAAATATACCTCTTTTTTTAAGTATAGTTAATATTTTGTACATATTACGAACGTAATTATTTCTGATGTTCCAACGTACGATTTTCTCGACTTGTAAACATTTTTTAATATCTTCTTTAATATTAAGTTTATTTGCAATATTTTTTGTAAATGTTTCTAAATTATCAGAAATTTTTATAAAATTTTTGGATCTAAATTTTTCATATCGTTTAATAATTTTTTGTACATCAAGTTTTTTTAATGCAATTACAGATTTAGCAATTCTTTTTAGATAATATCGCTTATATTATAGAGCCAATTTTTTATTAGGATCTAAAACTTTTTTATATTGTTCAGATTGTTTATTTATAACATAATGCATGCATTTTTGTTCACATATTTTTAAACGATTATTTGCATATTGTTGTCGATCTTTAATATTGTGATTATGTTCAACATTTTCTTGATATCGTTTTTTAGCACAATTACCTATTAGATTTTTATTATACAGGCAGCGCTTTTTAGCACGAGTATCTTCTAGATTTTCATTGTATTGACACCGCTTTTTAGCACATTTACTTTCCAAACATTCTTTATCTTTGGTAATATACTTTTTTTCATTTTGACATATTGAACTTACTATATATAAGCTGCTTTAGCTTTTCTGTCTTTAATTATTGCTAATGGCAACATTTTACAGCACTATGTGAATCTTGAGGAAAATGTTCAATTATATTAGTTTCTAAAATTTTTAACAAATGTAAGCGCATTAAACTATGATTATATTTTACCTTTTCTGGTTTAATATTAAATAACAATGATAACAATGAAACTGCAAAAGCTATTGCGAAAACACCGCAATCATTGCTATTTGGCTGACATTGCACAACAGGAAACTTAATTGCATTATTTTTTTTATATGGATTATTAGAAATAATCTTTTTAAGAATTGTTCATGATATGTAATTTTGTACTACTTAATGAATCATATATAAAAATATTTTTAGTATCATAGTAACTACATACCCAATATTCATCATATGGATCAGGTGAACTGTGTAATATTTGTATATGTTTTTTATTTATCGGTATAGGTTGTATTGTTTCGAGACATTGTATTTGTCATATTTCACAGGTGTATATTCAGAATAATTTCATAATAGATGATGGAAATGTTCCACATGTATGTCTGTCAACCATTCACCATTAATAATTATATTTTTATCTAGGCATTAAAGTCATAAGTTTCTTTTTGTGAATAGACATTTTTTTTCTTTAATCTAAATTAATTGTACTATATATCAATGATTATAGCAGCCATTATACAGCGCTAAGCAGAAAATTAAGGCAACTGTTATACAGGCTTATCGTGAATTGTTACCGCGTATTCGTATTGGTTTATTGACAAATATTCAGATCACGAGATTCCTCAAAAAAGAAAAATATCTTTTACGAATACTTCTTTTAATTCAAGATTGGATGAAATGTGTAATTTTATTATCAATTTACCAATTGACACTGTGTGTTTACTTCCTACTTGTCATATATGTGATATTTTAAACACTGCAATGTTGAATCGTGTTAATTCAAAAGAAGTATTATTAATTGCTGAAGACATGATAAATTGTATTCCATACATAAAAAAAAGTATTGAAAATATTATCGAAAAGGTGATGAAGGTGATACTAGAACAATTGGACTTTCGAAACAAATTATTATTAAGATTGGAGCAAAAGTAATGATAAGACGTAATATTGATGCTAGTTTGGGATTGGTAAATGGTACAATCGCGAAAGTAATATCAATTGTTCAAGATATAAATACTAAATATGTAGAAAAGATCAAATTTTTATTACCTACAGGTTAGAATACTTGATTGAAAGAGTCAGCATTAAATTTCAAGTAATGAATAGAGCTTACTTTATCAGAAAACAATTTCCATTATCATTAAGTTATGGAATCATAAAAGCCAAGGCTTAAGTTTACAAAATGCTATTATGGACATTGGTAATTCTGTATTTAATGCAAGACAAGTTTATGTTGCTTTGTCACGAGTAACATCTAGAGAAGGTTTGTATTTAATTAATTACGATCCCTCATCTATAAAAGCTAATAAAGATATAATTATTGAATATAATCGATTAAAACAAACATATAAATCAGAAGCGAAATTGATTACTATTTCAAAACAAAAATATACTAAAATAAAAGATATTTTATGGACATTACCAAAAGTTATTTCTTCTGTTCAAGAATCATATCAAACGGTTAAAAAAAATACTGCTTGAGTAATACATGGATTTCAAAATAAAGTTTTATCTTACGCAAATGCAGTTTTGCGATGTCTTTTGCATTTAAATTTATTAGAAAGCAAATTTTTGTGTGATAAATTAAATGTTTTAGGTATATTAATGAATCGATATGAAAACGGAATATCTGATTTGAATACATTTACAGTACGACAAGATTTAGAAGGTAATTTTTCTAGCTGCATAAAACAAGATGCATCTGATTTCTCATAGCTATCTGTGAAAAATATGATTATATTAAAAATCTAGTTAAGCAAAATCAAATACGTTCCACTATGCAAAACTACTTGCGATAATACAATTGTTATTACTAATGATAATATTCTTATTTCAATTCCTATTACTAATTTAAAGAAAGACGAAGAAGTTATGATCTTAATAATTTATTAAATATTACTTCTTCGAAGTGATATCACTCTCATGACCTATGTAAAAATTATACAGAGAAAGATACAATATTTAAAAAAGAATTAACATTAACACGAGAAATACTTATCATTTATTTATAATTATTTTCAGAACAAAATGGTAAATTAATAAAAATAAATCAATTTAATTTGCGTGCAGTACCAACAACTACAATATCAGTAGGGGAATAATTTTATAAAGTAATGAATGCCATTTTTCATCATGGATCTATTGAAGATGGTCATTATATAAGTATATGTAGAGATGAAACGTCTAATGGATGGATAACATTGATGATATGCAAATTAACAAGAAAAAATGACCTAGAGGAACAAAAAATGTATATATTTTTTTTAAAAAAGATTATTAAAAAATAATAATTGAATATTGATTGTTTTTTCTAGTATATATAAAGCCTAATAGTAAAATAAAATGTTTCAAATATGCTAAATAATAAATACTATTTGTTACTAAAGAAATGAGTGATATCCTAATAAAATTACCTTTTAAAAAAGGTAAAAAATAACGCCAAGTTCACGCGCTCGTTTTCTTATTTATGTAAAAGAAAGAATTTTATACAAAAATTTTCATCTACAAAAGTCTTTTTAATAATAAATTTCATATTGGTACAAAAGATATTGTACGGGCTTGTATTAGATACTCGAATCGTTTCTCCAACTAAAGTCTTTATTTGCGTATTATTACAGTTTGCTCAGTTCGCTTACTCAATCTCGACTTCCTAGTCTTTTCGCACGCTTGTCTATTTATATAATATCAACTATTACCCTACCTAATAAACAAATGACACGTCGTGGTCTCTCATTTGTTATCTCGCTCGCAAGTATATCGATTTATAATACATGTCGAGTTCGCTCACAATTCGGAGCAACAGTTACAGATTAAATTTATATTTGTTATTATTTTAGTCACCAACATCCCGCCCACCAATTAATCCTGATTAATTTTATTTTTCATCGATAGGCAATTTACAAATTTTAGTGATTGGACGCTTGATAACATTATTTTCGGTTTGAATAGTTAACACGCGAACCTTTTTATCAACTCCCGGATGAAGTTCGATTATTCTGCCAAGTTTCCACTGCAGGGGTGGCATATTGTCGCTTACAATTAAGACTATGTCATTAACAGCTAGATTTTCTCTTTCGATCGTCCATTTGCATTTGCCCTGCAATGACGTTAAGTATTCGACACTCCATCGCTTCCAAAAATGTTGAGTTATACGCTGAGTCAATTGCCATCTGTCAAGTCTGTTAATAGGGACGTCTAATACATTGATGTCTGGCAGACTAATAAGCGGTCCCCCTATTAAAAAATGTGCGGGCGTCAAAGCCTGTAAGTCGTTAGGATCAGAGGACAATTGACATAGCGGTCTTGAATTTAAGCAAGCTTCAATTTGAGCTAAAACCGTCATAAGTTCCTCGAAAACGAGTCGCGTTTCGCCAACAACTCTCTTTAAATGGTATTTACACGATTTTATTCCTGCTTCCCAAATACCACCCATGTGAGGCGCATGGGGGGGAATAAATTTCCATTCTATGCTTTGAGATGTACAATATTCCTCTATCGATTTGGAAAACGTTCTGATTGTCCGATACAATTCCTCAAGCTCTCTTTTTGCGCCGACGAAATTAGTGGCATTGTCGCTATAAATTTTTTGCGGATAACCTCGTCTGCTCACAAAGCGCAATGCAGCCAAGAACGCACTCGATGTCAACTCACTGACTGCTTCTAAATGAACCACTTTAGTCGAAAAGCATATGAACAATGCAATATATGATTTGCGACTTCTTTGTCCTCGGCCCTTACTTGCAACCGTAACAATAGGGCCAGCGTAATCAATTCCCACTATCGAAAATACTCGTTGACAAGCGGTAACCCTATCAGGTGGCAACGGTCCCATTATTTGATCTGACAACCTTGGCTTAACCTTGAAACACGTTACGCATCTCCTTGTTATTCTACGAGCAGTGTTGCGGCCGTTCAAAGGCCAAAATCTTTCCCGAATTGAAGAAAGCAAAGCTTGTGGACCGGCATGTAGCATACGACAATGTTCCCGTTCAAATAATAATTCAACAAATCGACATCTTGCCGGCAGCAAAATCGGATGTTTTTTGTCATGATTAATAGCGGATCTCTGCAACCTGCCGCCCACCCTGAGAATCCCGTCGTTATCTAAAAATGGACTCATATGGGCAAGCGCACTGTTTCTATTTACGCGATCGTTGTTTAAGTCATCCAACTCCCTTGTAAAAAACTGCTCTTGAACATGTTTAATTAATTTTAATTGCGACAGATGCAAATCCCTCACGGATAAGTTATCAAAATTGCGGTTCTCGAAATTGTTTTTAGAATTCGTAATGAATCGATAACACCAAGCAAGTACTCTTTCGATTTTGGTTAATGATGAAAATTTAGAAAACATTGTTTCGATTATCGACTCGGAATTAGCTCGAGCAACAAAAACTCGCATATTTCCTTTTTCTTCCGATTATATGATGTCAAATTCCCGATCGGAAAGTTCGCCCTTTCCTTGACATGGATCTTTGAATTCCGAAAGCCACGGTGGACCTGTCCACCACAATGAATTGCTATGAAAATTGTCAAAATTAATGCCTCGAGAGATTAAGTCCGCGGGATTTTCTGTACCTGCAACATGCCCCCAATGACTGCTAGGCAGGATAGATTGGATTTTGCTGACCCTATTACCGACAAATGTTTTCTGCCGACTCGGTTCACCCGCGATCCATGTAAGAACAACTGACGAATCGCTCCATGCATAGATTTTATGAATCCCAATAGTCAACGACTCACGAACAATCCGCATCAAATCGACCAACAAAACGGCTCCGCATAACTCCAACCGCGGGATGGTTAATTTTTTAACGGGCGCCACGCGTGATTTAGCGCATAACAATCTCGACGCAACTCGATTTGCATCATCAATTGCTCGCACGTAAATACACGTACCATAAGCTCGTTCTGATGCGTCACAAAACGCATGCAGACTGATATGCACCGGATTTCGAACGCCCACAACCCGTCTCGGTATTCGCGTTGTATGAATTTTACTTAGATCTCGGACATACATCCGGCAAATCTGCCGGTAAATCGTCATCCCAACCAAGATTCATTTGCCACGTGAATTGCATTATCAATTTTGCTTTTATAATTATTGGACTCGCCAAGCCCAACGGATCGAACAACTTTGAAATAGCAGACAATACGCTTCGCTTTGACTTCGCATTATGCGTGAATTGAGATTCGAATCGCAACTCATCGCTGCTCGGTTGCCATCGAATACCTAATGTTTTCGTTACGTCTCGCTCATCAGTTATAGCCTGAAAGTCAGTCTCATCATCAATTTTATTCGTTTTAAGGATTAATTCTTTATAATTTGATCGCCACTTATGTAATTTGAATTGTCCGAGCTTTAATAATTCTGTCAATTCTTTAATTAAAATATCCGCTTCATTAACATTATCTACCCCCGTTAAAATATCATCAACATATAAATCTTGAAGCAAGACTCGTGATGCTTGAGGATACTGACTTTCAGCCTCACTCGCCAATTGTCGAACGCTCCTTATTGCTAAAAATGGTGCACAAGATTGTCCATAAGTTACCGTGTTTAGCCGATATTCTCGAATTGGCTCGTCTGGCGAAAAGCGCCATAAAATTCGCTGATAATCCCTATCATTCTCATCGACGAGGATTTGTCGGTACATTTTTTGTATATCGGCTGTAATTACTACTGAATGCGCTCGAAAACGTAAAATAATATTAATTAGTGGATCTTGTAAAGTAGCCCTCACCATTAATGTGTCATTTAAAGATAAACCTGAGCTAGTCTTAGACGAGGCATCGAAAACAACGCGAAGCTTCGTGCTAATAGATGATTCGCGATAAACGCCGTGATGAGGTAAATAAACAGCTTCGCTTGTCATAGCAATTCTCGGAACGACGGTCATATGCCTTAGACTTATGTATTCTCGCATGAATTCTATATATAACTGCCGATACATGTTATTACTTCGAAATTTACGTTCTAAATAGAACAATCGTCTTTCCGCAATCGACCGCGACTCGCCAAGCTTATGTTTGTTGTCTCGGAAAGGCAATCGTACAACAATTCTGCCCTCTGTGTCTCGCGTATGAGTACCCTTAAATATTTCTTCGCATATTCGTTCTTCACTTGATAAAATTGCATTATCGCGACTCGAACAATCCTCGATTTCCCAGAATTTAATTAAAGATTTATTTAAAGAGCTCTGCGTAACTAAACAATTGATTTGACTAATTCCTTCCCTTTTTATATATTGTGCTGGGATTCGACCTGAAATAATCCAACCGAATTTCGTATTCTGTAATGTAGGCAAATCATTTCCGAGCTCAACCCTTGCAGGTTCTAATAACTTTAAAAAGAATTCGCTGCCCAACAGCATGTCGATCTGACTCGGACGATGGTATTGCGGATCGGCTAAATTTAACGTGTCGGTTATTGAAAAAGCTTCACTATTAACTGCCACCGAAGGCAGTTCTCTAGTAATCCTCGGCACTACCAAACAAAATGCAGATAATAGATAAGTGGTTATTCTTGATTTTATCGTTACTTGACATCCGTGATTTATCGTACAAATTGAACTACCAATGCCCGAGACTGCCTCGTGAATGTCCTCTAATTTTAAATTTAATTTAGCACAGGCTGCTCTTGTTATAAAATTCGCTTCGCTCGCGCTATCAAGAAGAACGCGAATAGGTTGATCGAACATGTTCGAGTCTTTTACATATACTATTGCCGTTGACATTAAAATTTCGCCAGATCCCGCGCGATTCGTTGTGTGATGTACCGACAAATTAACGTTCGCTCTTTTATTTTTTCGACCTTCTCCGTTAACCGCTTCAATGTTTGAAGTAACCTTGTCTACTCGAGGCTCTTCTTGTTCTGTATGACACAATGTATTATGCCTCCTCGCGCATTGTCGACAGGAACTCGCTCTACAAGCGCTGACAAAATGATCGTTCCGTAAACAATTAAAACAAAGCGCTTCAATCGCTTAACTTCGTCAATTCTTTCTCGCACAGACAGATTTAAAAATCTTTCACACGAATATATTAAATGAGGACCGCCACATATAAAACAGCGCCCGATGACTGTTGACACGGCTAAACTTACAGTTTGATTATTTCTAGATGTCCTTGCCTCGTTTCTTCCTGCAGATCTTGAGGCCTCGTTTCTTCCAGCGACTCTCGAATTGTCAATCCTCCCTAACGACCTCGGTGTTTCACTGCCTCGTCTGGAGTTCGCTGCCACTCCTCCATAGTTCGATTCCTCTCTGTGGAATGCGCTGCCCAGTCGATCAAGCATTTGCACACGTCGCTGCAAAAAGTCAAATAATAAATCGACCGTAACAGTTTGTCGACCTTCCATACTCTCTTCCCAGCGGCGCCGAGTAACTCTGTCCAGCTTCTCCACCATATATAATATCAAAGAATCCGCCCATGTTTCACTGGTGGACTCCATGGATTTTACAATTCGAAGATGTTTCTGGAAATGATTAATTAATTCTTGAATATCAACGGCTGATTCTCGCTCGACCTTAGGTGCTTCAAATAAACATTGAAGATGTCTTCGCTTTAAAGCTTTCTTATCTTCGTAACGGTTTCTTAAAAGATTCCAGGCCACGTCGTAGTTCCATGCCGAAATCTCGATTGATCTTTGCCGCGCTTCCCGTCAATGCACTGACCAAATATTGCAGCTTTTGAATTGTCGATAAATCGCTGTTATGAATTAATGCGGTAAAGGTATCAGAAAACCGTGTCCAGTCCTCTATTTCTCCCGAAAAGATTGGCAAATTGATTACCGGCAGTTTGACTCTGGCATCAATTTGTGAACCATTTGAACTTAACGCTCTAATTACTTCTGTTTGCTGCTCTATCACTTGTGCAAGTGATTCGCCATCGTTAGTTGTACTTACAGTCGGTTTAATTGCAGCAGCCTATCTCGACAATGTTGCACTCAATTCTACGTATCGTTCTTCAAATACATCGTCTTCTCGTTGATCTTCCATTGGTAGCTCATTCTCTTCGATAACGCATACCAATTGCCGCTGTATTTCGTTAAATTCTTTGTACACTTGCTCTAATTTTTTTGAATATACTGTGACCGTTTCGATGCTCGGCGTCCTCTGACTTGCGTTTTCCACAAACTTCCAAATATGTGTTTGTTTTGCCTTGATATATCCTCGTTGGCGGCGTAATTCTTGCGCGCTCATTTTCGCAGTTGTTTAATCGTTAATCGTAATTGTTAATTGCCTTATTCTCAATCCGGCTCGAAGGACCATGTACGGGCTTGTATTAGATACTCGAATCGTTTCTCCAACTAAAGTCTTTATTTGCATATTATTACAGTTTGCTCAGTTCGCTTACTCAATCTCGACTTCCTAGTCTTTTCGCACGTTTATCTATTTATATAATATCAACTATTACCCTACCTAATAAACAAATGACACGTCGTGGTCTCTCATTTGTTATCTCGCTCGCAAGTATATCGATTTGTAATACATGTCGAGTTCGCTCACAATTCGGAGCAACAGTTACAGATTAAATTTATATTTGTATTATTTTAGTCACCAACAGATATGATATGAAGAACTGGCGCCAACTTCTAATTTAAAATATAAAATAAAAAGAGCTTTACATTGAAATACATTTTATTTTGTAGTTCATTTTTATTTGAAAAATCGTTTCATTATTTCTACAAAAAACATGATATCAAAAATTGACAAACTTTTAATTATATGAAGTAAAGAAAAAACTTTATAACGATGAAAAAAGATGTTATCAATCTAAAATTAATTTGTAGTTGCCAAAAAAATTTTATTGAATTATTGTACTTGTGTTTATATAAAAATACAATATAAAAGAAAATTTGATGTGTAAGAAAAAAAAAATGATAAAATCTTGGCGCGTCCGGGTCGCATTAAAACATACACATACATACATATACTTGTTATATTATATTGCACTCTTACTGTTTATCTTTTTACATTAATAATGTATATATTACTTTTCAAATTATTTGTAATAAATTTTTTATATAATCTTTATTTATATATTTTTCTTTAACATTATATATAAATATATAATATTTAAAAAATTTATTAATAAATATTAAAACACATGTGTTTATACTGGATAACATTCTAATAAAATAAATTTTTAAGTTTCTTGCATTATTTATGTAAAAAATTTCATTAATTAATAATTAATTATATATTTCACTAATTTTATTTAGTTAATATTAAAAAAGAAAAGAATAAGTTTAAAAACCTTAAAATATATTAAATTTTAATTCAAACTGTTTTCTATTTGTCTGCCACATAATTCAGTGTTAAAAATAGTTTTAAATATAATTATTAAAAATAGTTTTAATGTGATCCGGGCGCGCCAAGTTTTTTGTACATCGTTTTTTTTTCTTACACATTAGATTTTCTTTTATATTGTATTTTTATATAAACACAAGTACAATAATTCAATAAAAATTTTTTGACAATTACAGATTGACATTAATTTTGGATTGATAACATCTTTTTGCACCTTTGCAAAGTTTCTTTTCTACTTCATATAATTAAAAGTTTGTCAATTTTTGATATCATGTTTTTTGTAGAAATAATGAAACGATTTTTCAAATAAAAATGAACTACAAAATGAATTACAAAATAAAATGTATTTCAATGTAAAGGTCTTTTTATTTTATTAAATTAGAAGTTGGTGCCAATTCTTCATATCACATCCTTTGTACCAATATGAAATTTATTATTAAAAAGACTTTTGTAGATGAAAATTTTTGTATAAAATTCTTTCTTTTACATAAATAAGAAAATGGGCGCGTGAATTAAATTCACAATTTTATTATAGAAGAATTTCTGAATGCTTTTTTTAAATATAAAGACGTTCATTTATTTAAGTAATTTATATAAATTTATCCAAGTAATTAAATAAAAACAAGTACAAATTTATTATTTTAGTTATCATTGACGTGATATGACGTGATAATTTTTACGTTTATATAAAATAATGAAACCGTTTATTTATAGTTTATTATTATCATTTTTAGACATTTTATGAAAATGATTTAACAATTTATTATTTGTTATTTATCATAAAGATCTAATTGTAAATTTAAAACTATTTCAAGATTCTTACTACTGTATCATCATATCGTCATGAAGAAATTTAAGTCGATTACAAGTCGTGCATTTTCTTTTGTTAATCTGCATCCATTCCCAAGTTACCCCAATTTTTCACTCAAATCCTTTATTTTTTCATATTCTTTTATTTCTTTCTTATCTTTTTTATGTAGGTCTGTAAGATTTTATTATTCATGTAGCGTTTCTTCCAAAAAGTCAAAAGCCATTGATAGATTGAGTATCGATGAAAATGGGAAATTTTCCCATGTCTTTATGTCATCATAAATTGTTGCCATGAAATCTTCAACATCATTTCCACTTTCTTTCCTATTAATAGCGTAATATATTCATATATCTGTTCCATTTGTCTTTTTTTTTCCTTTATAATCCAATTAATCATATATATCCTTTTGTCATAATTATAGAGATTCAAATCTTTCTTTAGCCAATCAAAATTATAGTAAAATTTGTCATATATTTGATGCAACATCTCATATTCTGTAATTCTATATTTTCTCTTTGCAAATTATCTACCTCGTTCATCAACCCTTTCTAGTTTTTCATTTTTCTTGGCATCCATCGCTATAAATTTCTCTAAAATCGAATCTTGATGTACTGCTGCATCTTCTAATTGACTCGAAATGTCTTGTAAATCCTTGCAAACGAATAATCTTATCTTTCTCAACAGCCTCCATGATTTTATCTCCATTTCAGTATATTGCACAATGCGCTTGTCACGGCTATCTACATCTTATAATTTTAAATGAAGGAATGCGCGTAATATGATAAAATATTGATTTATTGATTTATTGATTGAATTCTTGTCGGTACCAGGCTTCGATTGTTACCAACGAAGATTCAGATGACATCTCTGAGAAAGAACCTTCCCCCTCTTAATTATAGGTTTGAAAGAAGGAAGTGGTGAGAAGCTCGCGCGGGGATTCTGACCATTTCCATCTATAAATATGCGTGCGGAAAAAACGGCCGTGGCCTTTCTTCGGTACTAACTAGGCGATGACATTAGTCAGTGGCGCGTGATCAACCTTAGGGTTAAATTCTTAAATTTATAATCAATTTCTGTAATATTTCTCTTAAGAGAATTTAAAAGCCTCCTCGACTAAATAAAGGTAATTTTAAATTAAAATAATTGGGAAAATTGAAATCTTAAATTCTTCTTAATTAAAACCAAGATCATAATTCTAAATCCAAAATCGGTCGCTAACAATAGCGTAGCGTACCATTTAGTCGCAGCCAATGGTGTTGCGACTGAATAATTTGAATTTAGAATTTTAATAATAAATAATAATAAATAATAAATAATAAATAATTATTTTCAAACGTATTCATGCCCAAAAGAGGAGGGCGCAAAGTTCAAATTAAAAGATTAAGAATTAAATCAAATGATAATTTTAAATAAGAATCCCTTCTCATTGTTCCTAAAACTTAAAAATTTGGAAAGACAAACTAAAATTAAAATAATTAAGCAAATTCCTAAATATAAATTAAGAAAAATTGATTTCGATGTAAATTATCCAAATTATATTCAAATTAATAAGAAGGATCCTCGATACAAAATTTATAAAATTCGTTTCCTATTTGGGGTTGATTAATTCACAAACCGGTTCAATCCCAGAGTAAAGTACTTAAATGTATTGACCTAAAAACGGACAATCAGGACGTAACACGCTCAATATTTGAATTGAAAAGCTCAAATTTTTTGATCTTTTGATTTATTAAAAATTTTTCAACATATTGTAAAGTCTCATAGTCATCAGAATAAAATAAAAATTTTTTTATATCATCCACAAAATTGTAAGTTTTAATGTTACGTTCATCATCTTCACTTGCAGTGCCATCTACATCACTTTCTTCTTCATTTTCTGTTTCCTGCCATTCCTTTATGCAACATTCCTATGTGCCATTTCAATGATTTGATCTTCTTTATGAATATTATCTTCTAATCCAGATTTTTCATCAGATGTGCAAGAGTCAGTTCTTGGAATTGAATGTACGGAGCTCTGGAAAACGATAGAATTTAAATTGATTATATTTTTTTTTATTTGTAATGTATAACAATTATAGAATCAGATTGCATGATTGTCGTACATACGAGATGTCTGGGTAATAATCGTATTACCTCTCTTACTCGTGGGCAAGTTGAACGAGTTATATTATCTCCAGAATCGCTATTCCAATCGAGTTAAAATTTTGCAGGCTTCTTTTATACATCTAATACTTGTCCTTGAACGATTAATTTTTTTTCTAATAAAATTTTTGTTTTTAATTAACAAAAAAATTTAGTCATATAAAAATTGTACTGTCATATAAAATCCTACTATATCTTATTATAAAAATTGCGTTATTCTATTAAAGTGAATATAAGTGAATATAACACGACAAAATGCGTGATATTATTTTAAAAATGACCTTTTTAAAAAAAGATAAAAAAAGGGTGTCAAGTATAGGGATGTGCTTGAAAAAAAAAGAAGAAACTGTTGTATTAAATTAGAAAATAGATTCTAATCGACAATATATTATCTTTTACTTTAAGGAAAACATCAAATTGAAATGTTCATATAACAAAATAATAACATTTATATGTATTTTTATACTTATCTAAAGCCATATTTTAAGAGATATTTTTATACTCATCTAATTTTAAGAAATATAAACGATACTTTAAAACGATACTTTAAAAGAGGTTGATAAAACGCTGAAATTGAGCACGAGCGCCCGCGGGCGCCTGCGAGTGCCCGTCTGTTGTGCACATCTCAGGAGCGTATCTAATATTTTTTGTACCTTGGGATAAAGTTTTGCATTTCATACTTACAAAAATAGTGTTGCATGTATATATGAAATGGTGCAATCTTAAATTACTAGTACTCTTTGTAATATCATAAAATTTTTTTATAACAGTTTAGTTAAACCGTTTAAAGATGAAATATGCAAAAATATGTTGTAATATATAGGACTTAAAAACTGCACTGCACTTAAAACATGTTAGGGCACATTTCTTTATTTGACTAATAAAAAAATTAATTAAATATAAGTTCAATTTATAAGAACTTATATTTAGTTAATTTTTTTATTAGTCAAATAAAGAAATGTAACCTAACATGTTTTGCTTGTCCTAATAATAAGCATTCATTACAGGAAAATTTTAATTAAAATGCTTATCTCTATTTTTAAATATTGTAAATTGTCAAAATTTGTGCTTTAACATATAATTTATTAAAAATTGTGTAATATAATTATTACATTTAAATGTGTTTAATGATTTAAATATGTTTAACGAAAATTTAAATATAACAAAGAAATAAAACAATAATATAAACAATAATAATTAATATTAAAATATAAACTTATAATACAATCATTAAAAAAAATTATGAATACATATATCACGAATTTAACAGAAATTAGCGCTTTAAAAATTATATTTTTAAATCCAGAAGAATAGTTCTTTTTCCGCGAAGAAAACTTCCAACAATTTCAAAATAAACATCTGCTAAACATCAATTTGTTAAACACTCAAAATAAAAGAAAAAGTAATAGTAACTAAGCAATGGTATAATTAAATTTTATTCTTGTTTAGAACAGTCACAGACACATTTGCGATCTTGTACGCTTAACGTTTGTGATGGATAATCAAAGTAATAATAATAAGTATAATGAGTATGTATAATGAGTATATTTGGTTCTACATATGAACAATTATTTTCTATTATGAAATTAAATAATCGCGATTACGCGAACAATTAACAGATTTATATTTGAATGCAATAATTCATTTAAGTTGTGCAAAAACAATAACACCTGATATATCGTATATAATATCGAAAAACTATGAATCAAATACTAATTAAATGTTACAAAAATTATTTATTTAATATTGTTGTAAGAAATATTTATTTAAAATATAGATAGTTAATATTTTATGTTAATTCTGAGTCTGAATTTGTGCGATACAATATCTTTTGACTCCTTGAACAACACGTTCAACGAACAGACGTTCCTATTATCCCCTCTCCTTCCTTTATTGAGCCTAGCGGCCTAACGCTAATCCTAGCGCGCTCAACTGTTGCCCGCGGGCATTGGGCGTCCGCGAGCAGTGTCTATTTGCCGACCCGGTTCTAAAAGGACCTGATATGTATGGATGAATAAAATCTTCTAAATTAAGAGCGAAATTAAAATATGGCTTTAGATGAGTATACAAATATTAATGTTACTATTTTATTATATGTGTAACGGTGCGCATCTCTCCGCTCCGTTCTTCCTCCGAGTTTCGCCCGCCGACCATCAGGCGGAGTGTGGCAGTGGTCGCAAGAGGCATTTATGCCTCCTTTTTTAATCTTCTTGAATTCGCGAACTCCGAAGCGTCGGAACATAACAAAGGAATATCGGGTAAACACGACTGTGTTCGTATTTCCCCCGCGCCGCACCACGCATCGTGCCAACAAGCGCTAGCACGCCCCGCACCACATCATGCGCCATACCAGCGAGCGCTAATGCGCTCCGCACCGTACCGATACCGCGCCACGCGACCACGTCTACAAGCGCGTAACCAACCCCGCGCCGCACCGTTATTTTACCGCCGAACTCCTTTTCCTATTCTTCCACATTCTCGCTCCGATTCCTTATCATCCCAAAAAACCAATTATCCCAAAATCCGATCCTTTTTCTCCGCTCCTATGGAGAAGGATGCTACCCCCGAAATCGACCAATCTGACCGATCCGATCGAAAAATACCAAGGTCGATGTCGGATATAAAAAGACATTGCTCTCCACAGAAAATCATCCTGTTCCGCGCTCGCGCTCGTCTCCTTCTGAGAGCACGTCTCGAGGAAAGCGAGTATCCGAATCGAATCTAGTGAAAAGCTTAAGTTCTATTGGATCCCTCCCCAACGTGCTAAGTTCGCTTGGCCTGGCCGAAAACACCTCCGCAACCTCTCACGGCAAGCCGAGAGTTGCTGAGGTCTCCCCAGCGCATCGAGTTTGCTCGACGCATCTGACTCCGCCGTCTCCGAATTCCACCGCCGTGTATCGGGGTTCCCCCCGATTCTATTGACCGATTCCGAGCACCGGACTACACCCCGGCCGGCCGAGCTCACTCGGCACCGACACCTCCATCTTCCGTCACAGCTGAGGCTCTCCCCGGCTAGCCGAGTTCACTCGGCACTCTTGAGACAGACGAGGGGCACACTTCCGTCAGCCGAGCACTTTCGGCAGGGAACGGACCCATTCGTTCTCCGACCTGAACGGTCAAAACACTCTCGCGGAAATTTCACCCTCGCGACAACGCGCTCCTAACATGCGTACGCGCTTTAAATCGCCAGAGGATTTAAATATCCGCGAAACACGTGCGACACCGCCGCCGCCGCGTACGCCCCGCATCGCCGAATTCCGCGCAGTGATACCAGTATCGCGTCGACCGCCGAAGCGATACCTCATCCGCGTAAAAACCGTAAACACGCGCCGATCGTCGTCTCGCCCGTTCATGGCCAATTTTATTTTCGCGAATATTTGTGTATTACATCGCACTACATATTGTTATTCTTTTTATTTGAATAAACTGCTGTTAAGCTGAAATATAATTTCGTCTAACAGTTGACTCGAATTTATAAATCAAATTTCTGTCTCCAACGTCCTCGCTTCTCCCATCTCGCAACCGATTGATCGCTATCCGCGCGGGAAAGCGAGATCGTTTTATATGAATATTTATATGAATATATATATGAATATTATATGAATATTTCAATTTGATCTAAATTCATATTCATATATATATCTATATAATATAAAATAATTAGCTTTGTTCTAACCATGGTTGGAAAAAAATCCTAAAATTAATTTATAACGACACCCGACTCACCCCCCTCAATATTAATAATATTAAAGAGGCTCTGACCGATCAGTCATCGGGGCATCGACACGGCGATCCTTCCGCGATCCCACCGTCGTAGAAATCACGTCGAACAACGGACGAAGAAAAACGGAGATCACACGGCTTCACGTGCGTGGTGCGTGGATAAACACGCACCGGTTAGGCCACCGCCGCCGATCCCGCTACCGACCGCGTCACCGAACATCTTTGCGAAATAATCGAGCGCGTTCGACAAATTATCGCAAAGATTCCGGCAAGGGCATCCCCCAGAACTACCCTGACCCGAGTTCGGCCGACCCGTACCCAACTACTCCCGACCGACGGCCGGCTCGGGTATATTAGGCGACTCCGGTGGATGATCGCGACCTATCACCGGCGAGACAGTAAGACGTCCAGTATTGCTCTCGATATTTCCAGTCCTGTCCAACACAAAGCGATCTAGGGTGCTTTCTATCGCGCCAAGAGCTTCTGGCCGAGCGTTCCCGTCATCCACAAGCGCACAAGCTTTTCACAGATTGAGGAGCTTCTCAATCTGGGCTCCGAAAGCAAGCCCTTGTACGCACTTTCCACTGCTGATGGTCAAGAGGCAGGGAGCTTCCTGCATTCCAAAAACCACAGCACAAACCTCTGACAGACCGTACGCACGACGAAAACAGCTGATCCGTCATAACAAGCGCACCGAAGACCCCTCACACCGTCGCGCCCGCGCCGCGCCTACTGTGAACGCGCAGAATTCACGGAATTGACCACGAGCCGAAGCGATTATACAATTCACGGAATCCGCGCCGCTTTCCACAGTACCGAAGGCGAAATTCCAAGAAAGCTACATGTAAATATTGTACATAACAAAAACTCAGTCAGTCAAAAATTGTAAATATAAACTTTGATATATCACCAGTAACGAGGCGATACTTTATTTCTCTTTAAACAATCCTGACCATATCCGACCAACGCTATCCTGCGAAACACGATATAGCGAGCAAGAGACGTTTTAAATTAAGCGTCTCTTTACTCTTAATTTATAAGATTTCATTCATCCATACATATCAGGTCCTTTTACAGTATCGTTTATGTCTTTTAAAAATTGTTTTCTTGTACACACATATTAGATCCTTTTAAGATATTATTTATAACATCTCTTTTGAACATTGATGCTTTTTATGTAATTTTCATTTAAATCTGCAACAGGAAGAAACAGGAAGAAACATTACAATAAATAAATATTTTTTTTTCATAAAAAGAAATAAAATAATCACACAACTTACAGAAACAATTAGAAAGAATTTATGTAAAATATTTCAATTTGACTTTCGATTCTTTCTAATCTTCTTCTGAACTTTATTCTTTGTCGTTCAATTAATAATTAAATAATTTTAACATTTTTTCCCAACCATACTTAGATAAAATTAGTTATATTATAGATATGTATATAAATATATCTAGATAACATTAACTTGAAACATTCATATAATAAAATAATAACATTTATATATATTTTTATACCTATCTAAAGCCATATTTTAATTTCACTGTTAATTTAAAATATTTCATACATATCGGATCTTTTTAGGATATCATTTATTAAACATTAATAACATTAATGTAACTTTTATTTATGTTTCTTGATAATTTTGTTGATAATTTTCATGTAATTTAATAATATAATTTTTATTTTTTTAATTTTAATCAAGAAGATTTGATCAAGAAGAAGAAACATTGAAATAAATAAATATCTTTTTTTCATAAAAAGAAATAAAAAAATTATAAAATTTTTTCAACTTGGCTTCCTATTCTTCTAAACATTAATCTTTGCCATTCAATTAATTGCTTCTAAATTTTTATAAAAATCGTGATTAGTTAAACAAGAATCTGAAATTGAATTGAAATATTCATGCAAAAATAAAATGATAACGTTTATATATTTTTATACTCATCTAAATCCATAATTTTATTAATCCCGTGGTTAATTTAAAATTTTATTTATACACACATCAAATCTAGATTTAGGATATTATTTATGTCTCTTTTGACAATTGATAATTTTCATGTAACATATTTCTCCTAAGTATCTGATAAATCTTATATAAACCTGTAAGAGAAAAAGATGTTAAAATATTTAAACTGATAATCCTGAAAAAAATGATACATGTAATTTTGGTACAATATGTTTTTTTATACTTTTATAATACTATTAATACTATTAATACAGTTTCACTGAAAAGATAATTCATTTTTATTAATGATACTATTTAAAATATGTATTTCTTATATTTTTTTTTCTTATACTGTTATTAATACGTTTCATTAAAATCATTTTGTTTTGTTAGTAATAATTAAATATATCTTTTTGTTATGATTTGATGATGATATCTTTTTGTTAAATTATTTAAATTAAATTAAATTTTACAAACAAATATCTTATATCGACAGTAATATATACATTAATATGTATCTCGATATAAGATATAGATCAAAAGTAATATATAAAATATATAAAATTATTAGATTTTTACTGCCTTATATTATTTACTGCCATATATTATTGTATTCAGAATGCTGTTAAAATTTAAGATGCTTTTGTAGTATATGTGATCGCGACGGCCAAGGTGTGCCGGCGCGTATGAATGTGCGTGTGTATCTGTGTGTGTGTGTGTGTGTGTGTGTGTGTGTGTGTGTGTGTGTGTGTGTGTGTGTGTGTGTGTGTGTGTGTGTGTGTGTGTGTGTGTGTGTTAACTTGTAAGGCGACGAGAGTCGTCAGTCGGAATAAAGCCACTTCGAGATAAACATGCCTCGAACGTTTCTGTGCTCCTTATCCTCAACACAACAATAAGTGAACAGTAACGCGTGTAGCAAGACTACGCGAAAGGAAAAGCGTGGATGGCAAAAAAGGAAAAAAAGAAGATACAGCCTGGATACAGAATCTGAGTAAGGAGCAACTCATCGAGGACCTGAAGCAAGCACGAGGCATAAAAGCTACGGCGGAAAACAAAATGGATGAATTGCGACCAATATTGAGACAGGCAGTGCGTAACAAGCAGCCAGCAGTGAGTGTGGAAGAATCGGCGGACATCGGAGCGAAAATCGACGAACAATCGAACATATAGAATCAAGGGATCAAGATGGATACGAGTCAACTGAACTTCAAAATTAGAATGGACTGGGAGGAATTCGTGGAGCGGATTGACTTATATTTCGAGGCAAACGCCATAGAGGAAGAGAAAAAACAAGCAATCCTGCTGACGAAAATAGATGCAGAAATGTATAAAGTGGTGCGAAAAATGTGTGTTCCGGCCAAATCGAAGGATGTTTCCCTCAAGGACATTATCGAAAAAGTGACCAATTACATTAAACCGAAGATCAACAAGACAATGCTGAGAGTGCAATTCCGGGAGAGGAAGTAAAAAGGGGAAGAAATGGTCACGCAATATGTAGCCGCGTTACACAGTTTGGCGGAGTGCGGTTTCGCGGACGAAGAAGTCATAAGAGATCAATTGTTGAGCGGAATTCGGAGCAAAACAATCCAAATTGCGCTATTCAAAGTTAACAATCTAACTCTCGGATGTCGCGATAAAAATAGCCGCGGCGATTGAGAAGGCAAACAAGACTTCAAGGAATTCAAAACAGGGACACAAAACGAGAAGAAGATTGCCGAAGCCGACACCGAGATTTATCGAGTTCGAACTTAGCATCAAAATAAAAGGAGCAGACAACGGAGTATGAGACAGTGGCCAAGGGAGCACAGCGACAGCGTCAACCGGAGACGCGGGTAACACGTGCACCTGTTGTGGAAAAGAAAATCATCAGAAGAATCGCTATTGGCATCGTACGAAACACTGTGATGGCTGTCAAGGACATCTGCGGATAATATGCAGAGCGAAATCACAACAGATAGCGAAGACGATGAAAAACATTCAACGAATCGACAAGGAGACGAGCACCACGGACTCCGAATCCGAAAGCGAATGGTATGATAAGGTTACGTTTACAGTTTGTAGCAAAATAAAATCGTGTAATCTTTTAAAAATAGAACCGCAATTTTTAGGAGTTGAAGTCGAAGGCAGGCCGATAAAAATGGAAATAGATGGAGGTTCTGAGGTATCATTGATCAATGAATAAGACTGTAGTATTATTTCCAAATAAAAAAATTGAATCGGCAAACATTAAATTGATTTATTTCGGCGGCGAAGACGAAACGCAGTGGGGATGATCCGAGACATAATGAACAAGTACGGTCGTGTAACAACAATAGGCGAACTATACGTAGTAGTAGGTAAACACGGGAAGCCATTAATCGGCAGAGAATGGCTACATAAGCTACAGCTTTGGCCACTGGGTATAAACCAAGCGACAAACACGAACAGGCGTAGAGCAACGCAATCAGCGACAAAGACAACAGAAAAAGAAAACGAAAATCTTGATAGTATACGGAAAAAATTTTTAGCGAAGTACGAGCACCTGTTCTCAGAGGGACTAGAAACGTACAATAAAGCTGATTTCACTATACACATGCAAATGAACACAGTTCCGATATATTATAAGCCGCGAACGCTACCGTTCGCAATGAAAGATAAAGTGGGCGCGGAAATAGATAGACTAATAAAGGAAGGAGCGTGGTCACCGATAGAGGGGGAATAGGGTACACTGATTATATCAATACTTAAACCCGACGGATCACTAAGACTGTGCGGAGACTACAAACTCACCGTTAATAGAACAATCATTATTGATAGACATCTGATCCCGAGAATCAAGCATTTAATAGAATTTACACGATGCCGTCTATTTTTCGAAAATCGACCTGAAAGAGGCATACGTACAAGTGCCAGCGAGATTCGAAGCAGTATTTAACACTGAGCACGCATAAATGGTTATATCAGCCGAACAAACTACCATACGGTGTCGCATCGGCACTTAGTTTTTTTCAAAGACAAATGGAGCAAATTCTCGCGGATATGCCAAACGTGTTTTTAGACGACATAATAATAAAGGGTAAAATGATTCATGAGAATCTACAAAACACGGCGGAAGTACTAGATAAACTAAAAAAATGCGGATTAAAAATAAAAAAATCAAAATGCGTGTTATTAGCGACTAAGATTAATTATCTGGGACTATAAATAGCCGGATAATCTTAATCGCAGCACAAATTCACACATTGAGAGCGAGTAGATGCGATCGATAAAATTCCGATTCCAAAAAATGTGAAAGAATTGCAGACATTCCTGGGAACGATAAACTATTAAATTAAATTCATAGAGAATCGAGCGGAAAAGTTGCATCCACTGTACGAGTTGTTAAAGAAAGAAAAATTCGAATGATCAAGAGAGTGCCAAGACGCATTCGAAAGATAAAAAAAAACCTGAAATCAGCGGAAGTGCTCACAAATTATCCAAACAGACAGTTAATATTAACGTGTGATGCATCGGATTACGGGATCTCAGCAATTCTTTCACAAATAATGCCGGAAGGAGAACGACCCATCGCGTATGCATCAAAAATATTGGCAGCAAGCGAACGTAAATACGCCGCGATAGATAAAAAAGCGCGAGCGATAATATTCGGAGTCACCAAGTATTATGATTATTTATACGAAAGGAACTTCATTCTGAAAACTGATCATCAGCCGTTGGTTCGAATTTTCGGACCGAAAAAAGGAATTCCGATAATGGTTACGAGGCGCTTGCAGCGTTACGCAAACTTTTCAATATCAAATCATGTATGTCAAATCCGCAAGAAACAACGCAGACGCGTTATCGCAGTTACCGATATCAAAAGAAAGTGAACACACGAAACCATAATATACATATTTGAATTATATTGCACAAGAACCACAAGTTTGTTTGATGACAGATTGATAGCACGCGAAAGTAGAACGGATAAGATATTAGCAGAAGTTAGAAGATATCTAGAACTTGGATGACCAAACAGAAAAACGTTATCAGTTTATGCTTGTTATCGTTCGAAACAAGAAAAGATGAGTTAGTGATAGAACCAAACAGAAAAACGTTATCAAGCAGTTTATGCTTTATTATCGTTCGAAACAAGAAAAGATGAGTTAGCGATAGAACAGAATTGCGTGATATGGTGTTATCAAATCATAATATCGAGTAAATTACAGGAAGCCGTGCTAAACGAACTACACGAAAATTACGCAGAAATAGTAAAGATGAAATCGGTAGCGAGATTGTTTTTTTGGTGATCACAACTAGATAAGCAAATAGAGGAACTAGCGAGAAGTTGTTGCGACTGCGCGGAATTCCGTAACAACCCGTCAGCAGCGCAGCTACATCCGTGGAACTGGCCAGAGAAACCATGGGAAAGAGTGCACACCGACTTCTTGGGACTGTACAAAAGTCATAATTTTCTACTGTTAATAGATGCGAGGACAAAATTTGAGATTTTTGTGATGAAATCAACAACCGCAAAAAAAAACCATAAATGCGTTCCGGCAGACATTTGCGAGACACGGACTTCCGATTCAAATAATCAGCGATAACGGACCGCAATTTACGAGCGTCGACTTTCAAAAGTTTTTAAGTAAATCAGGGATTAAACACATACGATCAGCCGTAAAACATCCAGCATCAAATGGAGCAGCAGAAAATCTAGTAAAATCATTTAAAAGAAAACTCAAAATTATGCTAAAAAATTGGAAAAGAAGCAGACACAAGAAGCGGTAGTTTCATTTCTAATGGAATGTAAGTCGACCCAACATTGCACGACGGGAGAAACCTGCAAAATTAATGCTAGGCAGACAACTTCGAATAAAATTTGACCTGATGCAACCCGATATAAACAAATGATAAGAAAGCACAAGCAATGATGAGACAAATACGAAATGCAAAAGGGGGGAGACAAGTTTTGCGAGAGGAGAAGAAGTATGGGCAAAAAACTTTAGTCGCAACGCGCCGCAGTGGAAGCTATGATCGAAAAGTTGGGACTCGTACATATACGGCGAAACTAGGCTCGGGCGAAGTAGTCAAAGAGAGTAGATCGACACGTCGATCAGCTAATACGCGCTAGCGCGGCAAAGGCAAGAGGTACAGGAGAAACGAAATCAAAAACAGAGATCGTCCCGAAAACATCGTTGCGCAGATCGCCGAGATTGCATACGAAAAAATTGTAACAAGATTGTAAAAGAAAAAAAATCATGTAAACAAACTTAACGGAGAGGAGTGTAGTGTATGTGGCCAAGGTGTGCCGGCGCGTATGAATGTGCGTGTGTATCTGTGTGTGTGTTAACTTGTAAGGCAAGAGTCGTCAATCGGAATAAAGCCGCTTCGAGATAAACATGCCTCGAACGACCTTTCTGTGCCTCTTATCCTCAACACAACTGTTTTACAGTTTCTTTTTGTGAAATATATGATATGTAATTTTATACAAATACAATTTGTTTTTTTATACTTTTATTAACACAGTTTCATTGAGGAAATAACTCAGTTTTATTAATGATTGTTAAATATATCTTTTTGATATATTTTTAAACAAATATATTATAACCCTGATAGCAAAACCTGTAGAAACAGATTTTGAGCCTGCTACCAATATTTGATGGCAAAAAAGTAACAAATTGCACAGAATCTGTAATATCTGACGGTGTGAGCAAATTCTTTTCAAAAATATGACAAAGCTTGCTGACATGCTATAGCAGCAGATTGACAGCAAAAATCGAGCAGAGTCTGCTGACATGTTATGCGAACAGATTGGCGGCAAAAATCGAACAGAATTTGTTAACTTTCTTGTTGGACGATTACGTCTTGCATCAAACATATACATAAAAATACGTAAATAATAGCATATCAGCAGGCTCTGCTCGGTTTCTGTCCCCAATCTGTTCGCATAGTATGTCAACAGGCTCTGCTTGATTTCTGCCGCCAATCTTCTGGCATAGCATGTCAGCAAGCTTTGTCGAAATCCCGAGCCTAACGCGGACACAGATGATTATGGATTTGCAGTCAATGTTTGATCAAATTTGTTGCCAATTTGTTAGCAAATTGCTAGCATTTTACTTGCTGGGAATCAATATGATCAAGAGTTGCATAACAATCTGTACAGATTGTAGTATTTAAACATTTGTAGCTTTCATTTCTGCAGAAAAGCACAAATGCGTACGTAAAGGATAATAAAATGAAAAATACAATTTACCTGCAAAATATAGTAGACACAAACAGTGAGTTACACTTCGAAACAAATTATCACGAACTGTCAAACTCGCTGCGAACGTCAACATCGTTAGTCATCACTCGGACGTGCAGAAAAAGTGTAAGCATATTATATAATAATAGTAAGCAATTTATTAAATATACTGCTGTTTCCTTTTCGACGTAATAAATCACATACGTATTTATTACACACGCATATTTATTATTATATTAATATCCGAGAGATTTACAACTAAAAACATTGATGTAAACAACCGTTTACATCAATCAATCAATCTTACCGACCCAGCAGATATATCAAACTGTCACTGCAGGATCCAGCGAACATTGATTCGCTAGATACCCACAGTAACTTTGATTTATCAGTCTGATAATTCGCTTGGTCGATAAGATTAATAATGACGTCTCGTAACAGACGTTGCAGCCGTACAAAGGCGACGATAATAATGACTTTCTTAAAATAAAAATTTCTAAATCGGACTTTGCGTAGCAATATCTCTGCTTATAGAGCACGTAGCAGAAAAATAAAAATACTTTTATTATGCAAGTTGGACACAAGCCTACTATCGATCAAGTCTACTTAGAATTTAATCAGTTTAGCCGTTATTGAAATTCGATAATTTCGCATTTCGCCGATTCGCGTAAAGTCACACGGTAGTTCTCGGTTAACACCCGAGACACTACCATATCTCCTATATATAAAATATGATATAAATATTAGGATGTAATTAAAAACTTATATGCTTCTTTTAATTTAAATATAATTTGTTAATAAAGTCTTGTTGGTGAATAATTTTTTTACTCATATAGAATTTGCAAGCAAATGCAAAGTTATTATTTTTACTTAAGTTTACTTAAGTTTAAAAATGAACACGTCGGAAAATGCCGACCATAACATTATAGTCTTTTATTTAAGATTTTATTCAAAGTATACTCTATGTTCTCATTCATTATTACATTTACTTTTCAAACTTGTAAAACTTGTAAAAATTCCATTCTTATACAGATTGAATGCTATTCACTATTTTTTTATATAGTTTCTAAGAATAATATTTAATCTATACAAGAATTTTACAAGTTTGGAGAATAATTGTGAAAAAATGAATGAGAATATGAATACTTTGATTAAAATTTTAAATAAAAAGGACAATACGTCCTCGAATAAAAAAGTAGTAAAGAAATAAACACTGATGTGAGTGTGGCATACTGCACATGTGTGGTGTGCGTTGGCTGATAATAACATTTCGTTCGGAGGCAATGAGTTCGTGTTGGAGGTGTCTAATTGTTCAGCTCTTCCTATTCTTTATAAATAATGCTTTGTGAACGGTATTTAAGTTCTGTAGTTTTTATAATTTTTATGATTCTTCAATACGTTAGTGTACGGATGTTGTCCCACATCTCAATAAGAAGGGAGGATGTGCGTCACGCCAAGGCCCAACCACGAACCAGTCGTGAAAACTCGTAATTATTTTGCGAAAAAATACCACCTCAGTCAGGAATCGAACCTGGATCTCCTGCTTACCGGGCAAGCATCTTATCCCTTCAACTACCGAGGCAATGATATTTATCGCAAATAACGTGTTAGAATAACACATCACAATACAATGATACACATATTTATGTATATTACAATATACATATAATATACATATATACATATATTCTCTCGATTCCCACGACCGGTACATATGCGCGAACGTTGACGTATAAGATAAGGTCTGTTCTTTTTGGCTGAACTGATTGTACTAGTTCACAGTTTATCTTTCTTTCTTACATTAAAACAAGAAAGATAAACTTTGAACTAGTGCAGCCAGTTCAATTAAAAAGAACAGATCCATAGTTGTACGATTTACTGAATGGAATGAGTTGTCATTCGTTGTCTCTGAAATGCATTTGATCGAGAGATTTTACGTATTGGATTGTAATTGCTTTTAAAAATGCCTCTGTCAAAAGGACACAACATTTATCTGCTGTTACGTCCCGAGATGGGATAGAACGGTTAACGGAATTTGGAAAGGGATATCTAATGTATTTGTGTTCAATGGCGATACTGGATACGATTACGAATTATATTTCGGATTGAACTCGCGACCGAGCGGAAATCGCGGGGAAATATGTTTTATTAATATAATAATCGGGATATGACATTGTATTATAAAGTTACGATTGTTGCTGTAATTGGTTGTGAATTAGTTATGATTCAAAGTTATTTAATATGACAGAAAGAAATGATTTCTTGGGTTATTGTAAAATATAACACGAATAAACAGTTACATTAAAATAATAATAATAAAGAAAAGAATAATAATAATAATAATATAATGATAGTAATGAAAATATTAATGAAAATTATATCGTGAAATACAAGTTTATATATATATATATATGATTTACAAAAGGTGAGGGTGATATAAGCTTAATTACATATGAGATGGGAATGGAAATCAGAAAATATTAAATAGGAATGATAAGAAAATAATGTGTAAAAATATACGATTAAGGAATATTAATATACATATATGTATATATATATATATATACATAAAACAGAGATGTTGATGTTGAACGTCTCAGACTGACGTAGATGTAGTAATAATATGAATGAAATACAACTTAATCAATATAAAAATATGAAATATGTAATAATAATGAGATAAGATGTGAATATGATAATTAAATTCTAAGTTATCTTTGAAATTTATATAGATAATGATATTAAAACGAAACGAAAATCAATAATATAATGTAAGCAAATCAAATAATATAATATAAGAAAATCAGTAACATAATATAAGTAAATCGAATAGTATAATATAAGAAAATCAAATAATATAATATAAGAAAATTAGTAACATAATATAAGTAAATCGAATAGTATAATATAGGCAAATCAAATAATATTCCAAATAGTATTAGAAACAATGATTACCTTAAATTGTTAGAGGTAAGTTATTAAATGTATTAGAATTCTAGTGATTTCGTTTTCCTTTACTTTTCCTTTGTGATTATAAGATTCAGCGATTTGAGATAGTGACTGGACTCCCTGACGATTTGGTAACGACTGTCTTCTTCGGAGGTTCGTTCACCACTGCCCCATCCGCGCCCAAGCCGTACCTCTAGGGTAGGGTCAGGCGCAAAGGGGAGGGGCAAACAAAGCACTCCTCGACTGAGCTTTATTTTGTACTACAATTATTTATGAGAAAATAGGAAAAATAAAAGAAAGAGAGAGGAGAAAAATAAAACTAAACCTAATATTTTCGAAGATATCATTAATGCCTAGAGATAAATCTTATTATTCAAAACGAGAATTCATTTAATTCATTTTCGTCATCGGTTAAATTTTGCTGCGCAACGAACGACTCTCCGAGTTGGCCCTTCATTTGAAAGTTTACGTTAGAAATGTTTGAGTGCGATAAGCCTCCCCTTTTGTGTAAACTAAAGGTCATCGAACGCTCTCTCGTTTCTTCTACAGCTGTAACATCGAGAACCGAAGAAGAGACGATTTGAGAAAAAGAAAATTAAATTATAGAATTATATTTCCAGATCATATTTCCAAAAGAAATCGATAGTAATAAAGTAAAATTATGTTTTATCGCGAGACAAGAGAAAATGAATTCTTGTTTTACCATTGATTATCTTAATATCTTAATATTTAAAATCTTAATATTTAAAGTTATATATATTCTAATATTTAAAATTGCGCATGCGTTATTTAGAGTGCCGTTCGATTTACTACGTCATTTTGGATGAGCGTCCGCAAGTTTAATTTTTTGCGGACGTTACACTGCGTACTCAATAGCCAATCTAGCTTGCGCGTGCGTATTGTGAATGCGACATGGCGCATGCGCATGAGTTGAAATACCTAACCGGAAACGAAAGCGAAATTAATATGGCCGTGAATAATAATTGACCGGAATGTCCGAAGTGAAACATTCTAGATTTCAGTGAACTTTGCTAGAAATATATATGATACATAGCTTTTAACTCTCTTGAGTGGGACCGTGTGTGCTGTCCGAGAAGTCGGTATGACTGTGCGCGGCTTAATTACTGTTAATATTTTATCATAGATTATGTAATATAAATAACACAAGTCATATAATATAAGTGATCGGAACATCGACACGTGGCAATAAATAATACGCAATATTCGTATAATATTTGCGAGTTAGATGGCGTCCTCCGCGATATTATGTAGTATGTAATCTATTGTGACGGATTCAGCGAATTATTCCGTCAATATCATTTTGCCAATCTGGCGATGGAGCGGTTTGAAGTTCGTGCTTTTGGATATCTTTTACGTTCCTTCTGCGGACATATATCTACATGTTGGATTCTGAAAATTGCTTTGAAATATTGGAGTTCTGGTATTTATCATATCATGTATCTACAGCTTTGTTTCAATCGAAATCAGATATATTCTTTTTTATTTATTCCACTTTATTTGAATTGTAATGCTATACCTTTTACAGTAAGTTATAATAGCTTATTTATTACTGTAATTATTATATCTTATTCTTTGTTCTAGCTTATTAATCTTAGTGACTTGCTTATTAGTCTTTTGTTGCTTATATTATTCTGATTTTATTTATTCAACTATTTGCTGATAATAAATTTTTTGTATGTGCTATTTTTTAAACTCTTTAATTTTATCAATAATATACTTTTTCATTCTTGTTTATTTAATTTTTTTACTATACTGCACTATTATATTTAATTATCTTTATATTGATCATAATTGTCAGATATTGATACATATTGCTTTACTTTAATAAATTGCTTGACTTATATCATTTGCTTTATTAGGCCTTATTTATTCATTTATTTATTTATTTACTTTTTATTATCAATCGTTTTGACGGTATTATACTATCTGCACTGCTGAAATGTATATTTATTTAATCTGATTTATGTTTGTTTATGTTATTTTTAATATGCATCATTTTAATTGCTTTTACTTATTAAATTGCATATTAATTTAGTTTGTTTATTATTTTATTGTTTCTATTTATATAATTTTTATTTATCTCTGTATAGTATTATATATATATATATATATATATATATATATATGTATATATATACTCATTAATATTCTCATTTCTATTTCAATCTCTGATTCAGCTTAACTTTAATTTAATCTAATTAATTCAATTGAGTTCTATTCATATTTCTTATATTCTTACACTATTTACTACCTAAATCTTCTTATTCTAATCATTAATTGTCATTCTAATTATTTATCTTATTTAATTTTAATTATCTTTGATTATTAAATGAATAATTCCAAATTTTCTCATATATCAATTTTAAAAAATTAACAAACAAGAGGCAATGAGAAAACAATGTGTGCAATAAACTTTATAATTCTTCTTGATTAAGAAATCTTCTTTATTAAAAATCAAATGTTTTGGCTCTCGTATTGAATCATCTTCAGTGATAAATAGTATTGGTCAGTAGACGTCGAACTCTAATGTGATTTAATCAAAAGTGTGTCGCTCACGACGATTGCCAAGTCGTGTGAGGGAGCAAATCTTTCCGTCTTGTCCCTGACAAAGCGGCACACGAATATAGTTGGAATCAGATTCTGATAATATAAGTAGTGTAAAATTTCTTTACTCATCACATTAAAACCAAGTTATACATAGTGGATCGTATAAGCACAAAAAAAGTTAGAAACGTTAAAATCAATCAAAGATGTTAAAATCAACGGTATAATTATTAAAAAACGTATCAGTCAAAAGACAGTCATGTACTGAGTGAAATGAAAAAACCGTGATATGAAAGGAATTGAATTGAAAATAAAAAACAAGCCAGAGGTCAAGAATTATATATAAAATTAAAATTTGTCAAGAACAGAGACATAAGCATGATGAAGGTAGTCCGTATCTGTTTGTAGATTCAGCATATTATTGTTTTGTAGTTTGATAAACAACATCTCTGAGATTAAACGTTTACCACAATCACGTTCAGAGTCTAAAATTTTAACATTATCCCAAACAAACTCATATCCACTTTCCATTTTGTGATCTATAATAACCGATTTAGAGTTCGTATTTCTCCGAATATGACTGCTCATTCAATTGTTTTTAGCTACTTCTTAGTTTGTCCCATGTCACACTTCTCACAATTCTCACATTCGATTTTGTACATTACATTTTTTCGTGATCCAACCGGATTTCTGTCCTTATGTGCACGGATTATTCCACTCAATTTACTCATACTGAAAAAGGCTGGTTTAGCGTCTAAATTAACGTCATAATTTTTTTGAATTTGTCCACGTTGGAAGAATAATAAAGATAATGATAATGTGAACCTAGTTCTTTCTAGTTTTTTTATCGTTGTCAATAATTTCCAATATTCTGTCAATATTCTGTGTCGTTATTTTTAGAAAACAACTTTTTAAGTCTTTGAGGTATACAGTTAAAGATAAATGTAAGGGGATAATCGTTATTTAGCAAAATGGACACCATTAATTCTAGATTTTTTTGGTAATATTAAGGGTGTGATAAGGAGAAGGCTCTATCTATTAAGTCGAAAACTATGCCTTTCTTCTGGGACAAAGAATATTGAGAGTGATAATTTAAGAGCTTACCAGAAAAGGTTGGCTTATGATACCAGTCAAAATAAATAATGTTGTTAATAATTTTCATGGTAATTTTCAGGAAATTCAATTCCCGTCCACTTCGCATGTGAATTATAGTATTGAGTGGAATTTTTAATAATTATACTGTTGATTTTAACATCTTTGTAACGTTTCTAACTTTTTTTGTGCTTATACGATCCATGTATAGCTTGGCTTTAATGTGGTGAGTAAAGAAATTTTATACTACTGATATTATCAGAATCTGATTCCAACTATATTCGTGTGTCGCTTTGTCAGGGACAAGACGGAAAGATTTGCTCCCTCACACGACTTGGCAATCGTCGTGAGCGATACACTTTTGATTAAACCACATTAGAGTTCGGCGTCTACTGACTAAATACTATTTATCACTGAAGATGGCTCAATACGAGAGCCGAAACGTTTGATTTTTAATAAAGAAGATTTCTTAATCAAGAAGAATTATAAAGTTTATTGCGCACTGTTTACCGCGCGTTTTCTCTTGCCCCTTGTTTGTTAATTTTTTAAATACGGAGAAACTGAATATATAATTATATCAATTTTAATTTAACTTTATTTTGATTTAATTTATTTTAATCAGATTTAGCTCATTTGATATAATTTTTATTTATATAATTACATTCTATCCATTAATTTCATTTTACTTTACTTATCTATCAATTAATTTCTTTTGAAACTATTTTCATGGGCGCCGGATAAATAAAATAAAAAGTGATACAAACAGGTACAAACGAAGCACAAACCCTGGTATAAACAATTTTTTAAAATTGCGCGCTAAGTTCACATCAGTCGCTGGATAGCTATTGTATTATAATGCTATTCCCTATATGTACATTTACATACCTTTTACTTGTCTATATATTTGCCTTTTAATTTGATTTTATGTTATTACTTAGTCATTATTGTGCCTATTTTGTGTAATTTTTTGCTGTATTTCAGTAATTTATTTAAATCTTTATCTTGTTAGGCAAGTGCTTAATTTGGATCATAATTTTGATTTATGCATTTAAATAGAGGAACTAACAAGGTATGTGCTATTTAATATGCTATTTAATATCCCTAACATTTTTATTTACAAAGATCAAGATATATCAACGATTATCAGGATGTAATGTATAGGTATTTTTTCGTGTAGTTACTTCACAAAAAATGCACAAAAGCTTAATCCTTTTACTGAAAAATCAGATAAATAAGTGAACTCTTCTATTATTCTTCATTCTATTTTCTTGTAAAATTTTATTGAAAAAAAAACTGTTGTACCAAGTTAAAAATAGAATGTAACTGACAATAACTTTTATTTAAAAAAAAATAGAACCCAAGTGGTACGTATCTGTTTGTTTATTAAAAGTCTTTTTATTATCATAACTCAATTCTTTAACTCAATTCTTTAACTCAATTCTAGTTATGATCAAATTAAAAAATAAAATCTAAGTGCTAGTATCTTTGTGATGATTTTTGTATTTTTATTGAAGAGTCTTCCTATTCCAAGTGATAGTAGCTTTAATTCTTTAAAAAAAAATTGATTTTTACATTGCTAACTTAACTCAAATGATATCATTTGTATAAAAAATTTGATATTAATAATTGGTGCTAAGTTATAATCCTACTATAAAAATTGCGTCATTCTACTAAATTCAAGTGAGGGAGTATCAAATAAAAGGACATACATGCTCTACGAGCGGAGATATTGCTACAGTTTGCAAGCAGCAAAGTTCGATTCGTAAATTTTTACTTTAAGAAACGTCATCATTATTATTTGTATAAAAGACTTGATATCAATAACTGGCGCCAAGTTATAGTCCCATAACATTAAACTATAAGTTCACCTTAGCCAAATTATATATTTCATTTGTAAAAGATATTTCATTCATAAAAGATTTTATATACCACTATTTTTAAAAAATAAAATCAAGTAGTAGTATCTTTAATTTAAAAATAATAAAAGTCAAATGATATATATATATATATATATCTTTTTCCCACTAAAGACTCTCTTTCCTCACTCAAGTGATAGTAATTATTTAGCTTTAAAATGTTATTATATCACAAAATTGTTATACTCAACCTAAATTTTTATCACAAAGAATTAAGAATAACAGTACAAAATAAATGATAACATTTTATTTGAATAAAAAAAATTTTTATGTAAAAATACTTGGCGCTGCCCAGATCTCTAAATATAAAAAGAATATGAATAATAAGTATATATATAATTTCGATTGAATAAAAAAAAATAAGATGTCACAAGAATAAAAATATTTGTCATCTCCTATATGTGAGCAAGTTATGCGTTTGTGCGACTAAAATATAGAATTTCAGTTTTAATTTCTTGCGATCAAGTTATACGATTATGCGAATTAGAATTAAGTATAGGATTTTAATTTTAATTTCTTGCGTTTGTTGTAAATTGTAATTATCATATTAAACAACAAATCTTGTCTTTATTTATAACATTTAGATAATATCATTAGTTTTACATTTTCATTATTTTCTTTATTCGGTCGAGCAGCGCCAAATGTTTTTACATAAAAATTTTTTTTATTCAAATAAAATTTTATTTTGTACTGTTATTCTTTAATTCTTTGTGATAAAAACTTAGGTTGAGTAAAGCAATTTTGTGATATAATAATATTTTAAAGCTAAATAATTACTATCATTTGGGTTAGAAAAGAGAGTCTTGAATGGGTAAAAAGATATACATATCATTTGGTTTTTATTATTTTTAAATTAAAGATACTACCGCTTGGATTTTATCTTTTAAAAATAGTGATATATCAAATCTTTTATACAAATGAAATATATAATTTGGCTAAGGTGAACTTGTAGCTTAATGTTTATGGAACTATAACTTGACGCGGAGTTATTGATATCAAATCTTTTATACAAATAATAATGTTGTAAAAACGTTTCTTAAAGTAAAAATTTACGAATCGAACTTTGTGTATCTCCGCTCGTAGGATACGTATCCCTTTATTTGATACATATCAGTAGGTACACTACACCGATTCTAACACAGAAGCGTTGAGGGGGGTACGGGTGTGCGGGGGGGAACGGACGGCGCGGAGAAGAGGGGAGGGGAAAGTCCGAGGCGGCAGTCCTTTGAACTAAGCCGCGAGGGGGGGGGGAAATAAGATACTAGGATTCGGTGAAGGGGATATAAACAAATAGATAGACAAATAGATAAACAAGAAGATAAATATATAGATAAATAAATAGAAAATTGCGACTCGAAGGACATAACGTCACGGGAGGGGGGGTAGTGAAGAAAGACGAGGTGAGATAAACAAATAGGATAAGATAGCAAGGCGATATAAACAAAATGGGCGGCGAAGATGATATAAAAAATGTGCGTGGACATGACGTTAGTGGGGGGAGGGGGAGAGGGGGCCGCCGCCACCGCCGCCGCCGCGCCCGCCGCCACCGCTGCCGAGTAAAAAAATAAATATCTCTCTCGTATTATCTCTTCCATTGCGGTTCTCTTCCTTCCTCCAGACTCTTTTCGTATCCGTAATGATTTTTGACTTTTTGGAATTACATGTGTTTATATGTGTTGTAAAAAGAAGATTTTTTTACAGAAGAGTATAAAAATATGTTTTAACATTTTGTGTTTTGGATGGCGGGAAAAAAGAATAAAAAAAAACATAATTCGTATATCATATTTATTTTATTCATGGTTATCTGATCACCAATTAAATAATTTGAATACATTTTGTAATGCGCAATTAGTATAGTGATATTCGCATCGCATAGTATTATCAGCGTCATCCAGATTGTTTAGAGAATCTACGTCTTCGTAATCAGCATCCAGAGTCTCGATGTATACGCGCTCATCGTCCAGAAGCAAATTCCACAGCCATTGTCGTTTTTCATGTCCCTTGACGTATACGACAGCATCGCTGTCATCATCGTTGTCGTCTTCTTCCGTTCCATGCACAGCCTTTGTAATCAAACTCTTAGCTTTGCTGTATGGAATCGTTCCGTCGTCCCATCGCAGTCTATAGTGATGACGTATCATCCAGCGTGCGCAAGACTTGTCGGCACTTGCGAGGAAATGCCATGGTATAGGGCTTGCAAAAATATAGTGAGAGAGAACGGTCCGTTTTCTGAGAGCGGCAAACTCCTTTACAACAAACTGTCCTCCAATGAGAAAACCTTGCAGGTCTACGAACGTTGGCACGACCATGATGAGCAATTTTTCGAGACTGCGGTCGACTTCGATGTATCGTAGATTTTATTGTCTCTCTCTCTCTCATGTGCCAGCGATGCTCTTGGTGATCTTGCGTACAATATTGGTCAACGGATTGTAGTGAATCACGCGATCGTGTATAATGAGACAATACGCGGTGGTATTCATCGGTACGTTTTCCTTAGTCTCAAATTCCAATCTCACGTCCACGGTTGCGCTCTTGACCGATTCGTTTTGTCGAGAACAATCGATGATTACGAATGGACCGTTATGTAGAAAAGACGTGACGGTGAGACTCGGCTCGAAATATTCGTATCCGTAGTAACCCTTGCAGAAACGTGCGTACGTTTCATACAACACGGACCATCTGTTTTTGTCGAAATCAAGATTCATATCATCGTACGGATAACATTCCGAGTTCAGATAGAGTTTCACGTTGATTAAGTTGCAGTCGTCGAATCGGCTCGTGTCCTCAGCCATGACATTTTTGCAACCTGTTTGCAGAGCAAAGATGACGTATCGCGGTTTCTCGAGCTGAGTAGCGGTCTTCATGGCCCACGAATGCTTGGTTGTACGCTGTAACAGCGGAAACTCGCAGATCCCACGAGCGAAAAGCCATGCTCAAGTATCGTCCGCTTTCCAAAATGCGCAGCATCGATAGTTTTTTTATCTCGCTCAATAACACGTGCGGCATTCGCCATTGTATCTTGAATAAGTCGATCACGGGATCCAACGCCGAATTTTCCATCAGGCAATTGTTGTCGTTACGAGATCGTATCAAGATCAACTCGTGACGAGCGTTGATTATCACGCGTCTGTAATCCTCGCAAAATCCAACAGTGCGTAGAGAGGTACGCAAAAATTAAAATATCCATCCGCGCTAGTATGCGCATCCCAGCCGGCATTCCTCAGAATCACGCTTCTGTCGGATGATGTCGTTACGTAATGTTTGAGCGTGGTTACGCCCACGTTTCTGTTACGATCAATCTCCACACCATCAAGCTCGTATCGAATCTCATCGAACAGGAACGCGACAAAATTATTTCCCAACACCACATCAGATCCCTCGACAACTCTGTTCTTCGTTAGTTTTCCCTCGATATATAAAAAGCTTTCGTACGGCAATGTGTACAGATCCTGTTGCTGTATAGGTATTCTTATCTCATCGCTGTACATCCGAATCGTATTGGCGAACGGGTTGTACGCATGAGTCTCAATCTTGACGATGCGATCGTCAAAGATTGGCTCGTCTTCGATGTTTAGGATATCAGTCATTTCACAAGTTGCGCACGACGAATCCTAAAGCTTGTAAAAATTTAACGTTCGACGCGTTAAGTTTCTTCCTCTTCTTGACGCAGCCGGATGAGCGAATATTGTCGATCGATGTTTTCTTTGTAAAAGATGCGTTATCTCTCTGCGTATGCTTCGCTTCGTTCAACACGAACATCTCAAATGTCACGCTCGCGTTATCGCTGTCGCCGTCGTACGTGCAATCTGACGGTGATCTCTTCTCCTCTGAAATCGAGCAATCGTCCGTTTTGGTCAACAATGCGTATCGTTAGCTCCGTAATGCTCCGTACGATGACTAGCAGGTAAATGATCTGCATCGGCCTTTCCGATATCTTATATCCTGGCGACACACTCGGCGAAAATTCGTGTATCATGTGCACATTTTTGTCGTTGCTGTATGCGCCCGCGGTCACGTTGCACTCTACACGGATAATGTTTACGTTCATTGATCGACACATCTGATTCGTGCCATCTTCGCGGTTGCAGTATACACCTCGAGAAACCCAGCAGCGATCCAATGTTATGAGACTTGTTAAAGTTTATTCTGTAGGCGCATTTAATCTCACATCTCATCGTGTTGTAATTTGCGCGGAGCACTATCGGGTATTCTCCAATCTCGTCATCGCCGCGCGCGGTGTTACCAGCGTTACCCTCGGGCGCGTCGCGTCGCGGACGTTTCCGTAAAATCTCATGTTTCAAAAATTCATTTATGGCATGCAGTTCATACGATTCCCCTCGGGAATCGTAATTTCTGCATCGTCTTTGCCAAAATAAAATGTATTGTTCGAAGCGTTTACATTCGGTATCGTATGATAAGTCTCCAAAATTGTTAGACCAAGCTCGTAGTCATCGTCGCTCAAATCTATGGCTGGAGAGTAATTTGTCGCGAGAACGCTGCTCTTCCCGCTCAGCGTAAGCGTCAGCGACATGATGGAAAAAGCGTTCGACGAATACTGAGACGTCGCGACATTTTGTCGGACTTTATAAATTCACACGCGTCGGCAGTTTTGGAGAAGAAACCACAAGCATAGCTGTCCGCAGACACTCTGATTGTACGTCTGATAGGACGTTCGATTGTATTCTATCGTAGCATTGTCTCCGAAATATCGTATCAGTTCCTTGGGCGGTCGAAGATTACCGAAACTGTCAAAGTACACAACGCGATTGTTTCTCTTTGCGTATGCTACCCAATGAGTACCGGGACCCGTCGTGTCGTCCAGATTTACAATATCGCTCTCTTTTCGACATGTGCCGCTAATCGGTAATGCGTCACGCATAAAAACGCCTCTAAAGTACGGTACGCGCATACGCTTCGCCAGCTGGTCCAATTGTACATTGGTGGTTACACCCGTAGGTATTTTTATCGTCTCTTTGGCATTTTTTTTTCTTTTTTCGCTGTTACTCCTCGTCCACGTTTGTACGGAGCGAGATACAGTCCTCGTCCGTATTTGTACGGAGCGAGATGCAGTCCCTGTCCGCGCGTTTCCATCGCGCGACGTTGCAGTTCCTCGAGTTGACGTTGCGCGATTTTCCTGTCGTTTACCGCTTTCGCCACACTAGCCGCTCCGCCGATTAAGGACCCGAGAGCGCCCAAAATTGGCAAAATCGGTAACACACCACCTCGTTTCGCCGTTGGAAGTATTCGTTTCTTTTTTTTGCCGGCTTTTTTCTTCGCCTTCATACCCATGCTGATCTTGGTCTTGGCTTTCATCGCTGTCCAAACGGCTGCAGCTGCAGCTTTCTCGCTCAGAGCCGAATCTCTCGCGATGACGCGTACCGAGCCAGGATATAAGATATCCTAAGGCTTTATCGGCGAGTACTTTGTCCGCCGCGTGTCTGTCGGTGAGATCGTTGCTCTGAGAATACGCAATGTCGTGTTCACGGCACGCCGCGTTCAGTGGATTTATGCCGGTTTCACCTCTAGCTAATCGCTTTTTCAGCCGAGTACCCGAACCACAAAACTGATAGCTCGGGATATGTAGTTCGAAAGGAAGCGCGTTTATCGCTCGATTGAGCAGACCTCCAATGTAGCCTTCGTTTGACGCTGTTGCTGCCATAGGCCACAATTCTTTATCTTCGGTGCAGGACCGTCTATATGATCTCGATCCCACGATTGATTATAATGTTCGACGCAGCGACGATAGGTTTGAACTTCCAAATCCGCCTTTATATACTCCGAAAGCTTGTCCCACACGTGATCGATATAATTACCGCACACGCGTAACAGTACGACCTGCGGTATATATTGCAACTGCTCAGCGCTCAAATCCCGAATATCGGAGGGATGCGACAGCGCGAGATACATTTTTGCTACTGAGCGATTCGTGGTTTCACGCGCCTATAAATAGGCGTTCGATCGAAGCCTAGATAACACAGTGCGAACATGAAATTTGTACGGCAGCCGCTGACGATACGCGTCGCGAACTGTGACGAGAGAGCGCGAATGATGGGAGACATCGCGACGGAGCGCAAGCACGGTGAAATGTTACCGAGTACTATACGCGCCATCATTTGCGGGCCGTCGAATTGTGGTAAAACCAACGTTCTCATAAGCTTGCTCGAGAGTTCGCATGGTGTACGTTTCGAGAACGTGTACGTATCTCGAAATCGCTGCAACAATTGAAATATCGATACTTGGAAAATTTACTAACATTGATAGAAGAAATCGGCTACTTTACGTTCTCCAACAACAGTAACGTCATTCCACCGAGCGAGGTACGTCTCAATTCGATCTTCGTCTTCGACGACGTTGCGTGCGATAAGCAAGATGCTGTGAGAGAATACTTTTTGATGGGCCACAACTCGAACGTCGATTGCTTCTATCTCTGTCAGACGTACGCGAGGATACCTAAACATCTGATAATGATCGCGACAATGCGAACCTGCTGATTCTGTTCAAACAGGATGGTACCAACTTGAAACATGTTTACAACGATCACGTAAATACCGACATGTCATACGATGAATTCTGTGCGTTATGCCGCGATTGTTGGCAGCGCGAGTATGGATTTCTAGTGATAGATAAGGACAGTCCGCTTATCAATGGGCGATACAGAAAGGAATTTAATACGTTCGCGGTACCGTAACGTGGTTAATCGATGTCGATACGTGGAGCAGGCAACATGGATAACACCAAAGATCGCGAGAAAATAGCGAAACAGATTGCGAAAACGAGCGATTCGATTCGCAAAAAATATCGCGCTTTAAAAATTGGTAAAATAGCTGAAGATACAGCGTTGGAGAAACGCTTCAAGCCCATCGTCGAACCTCTAAAACAGATTGTTGAAAAAACCGAGGAATCTCAATCGATTGAAAGAAAAGCAAAGGATCTCGGTATTAAGAAAAAACAAAAACGTGAAGACAGCGATGACGATAACGATAACGATATTATTACTACTGACAAGGATTCATATTGGACGGATGTTGGATGGTTGAAATTAACGCCGCAGTCTAAAAAACAACGTACAACGAAAGAATTGAAAGCCGTGTCAGATTCACTCATGTTCGAGTCTATACCGATACAACCATCGAAAGACCCATCAAAAGAACCACCGCTGTTCCTGCAAAAGGAAGATGTTTTCGAAACAAAAGACGCCAGTGAACCGTCATTCGAAACAACCATTAAACAGAGTCTGCAAACGCAACAAGGTCGAGAGGCGTTGCATAATCAGCTGGGACCATTAGGGCAAAAGTACGTAGCCCTCTCCTCGATGATAATGGAAAAAACGATACATTTGATCGCGTATACGGTGTTTATTTCGATAAAAACAATGGTGCGATGCTTGGTGACAAGAAATTTGACGTTGACAAAAATGACTCCATAATCATAGACAATGTGAGATACAATGGTACACCAGGATTGTACGAATTGATCTTCAAGAGACTTCCCGATGACGCGGTTTTTACCGAGGATGACAAACAAACGTATAAAAGTATATTATTAACAACAAAGCTCATAGACGACAAATGGTCATAGCGCCCATAATCCCATCAAGGGCAATAGGGGATCCAAGTATATTAACATCATCGCTCCGCTCGTATCTACGTATGGAAGTAGCGAGCGTAAAAAGGGTGCAGGCGTGAGCAATATACCAACCGCCATGAAGTTAAACAACAACAAGATCGATTACGTGCATTGGGACGATCCCAACAAACTGGTGGATCGACTCCGATTGCTCGACGCTTCGCACCGAGCTAGTAACAACGCTCACGACAACGAGATACTGTCGATCATCGAGGAACTTCGCGAAGCCGGCATTATTATAAATTAATCGCGTATCGACGAAACGAGCCAGTCGATTAACGTCAGTGAGGAAAAAAACAATTTTAAATTGTATATCTTATTTACTATTAAACATCGTTGAAACATGCGATCCGATGGACGTGAAAAAAATGTTAGCTCCGAGAGGCGACGACTCGTTGAGGAATTGCACGCTCCGGCGAGGAGAAATTTTCCGCGAAGACGTGTCATAATTCGGGGATACGACGATCTGTGGCAGGCTGACATCGTCGAGATACGTCCGTATTCGAGTTTCAACAGAGGTCATCACTACATACTCACCGTCATCGATGCATTGAGCAAGTACGCCTGGACCGTACCGCTCAAGAGCAAGGTCGGAAGCGAGACGGCTAACGCTATCGCTAAGATAATTCGAGAGAGCGGAAGATGCCCGAGAAACTTGCAAACAGATATGGGAAAGGAATTTTACAATGCCGATGTGCAAAAACTCTTGAAAAAACACAACATTAATCATTATTCCACGTATACGGTGTTGAAGGCATCGATCGTCGAGCGATTCAATCGCACGCTTAAGAACGACATGTGGAAGATGTTTACGCTCAACGGCACTTACAAGTGGGTCGACGCGCTACCGTGTCTCGTGTCAGATTACAATGCGCGTAAGCATCGCACTATCGGCATGCGACCCGTTGACGTAACTCCCGCGATCGCCAAAAGACTCTTGGATACGGTATACAGCGCGATAAAGATCGCAGGTCCAGCAAAATTCAAAGTAGGCGAATCGGTACGCGTGAGCAAGCACAAGACAATTTTCGAAAAAGCTTACACGCCAAATTGGATCACCGAGGTATTTAAGATCGTTAAAGTGCAGCGTACTAATCCCATAACTTATCTGCTCGAGAACTATCGCGGAAAATCGATCGCGAGCGCGTTCTACGAGCACGAATTGCATCGCGCGACTCATCCGGACGTATCTCAGAGAAAGTACTACGCAGGAAGGGAGACAAGTGGCTGGGATTCGATAGATCGCATAACTCATGGATAAACAAAAGCAGTGTGATTTAATTCATTTTTCTTATTTTTATAATGTATTTAAAAAATTAATATACACTGTATACATGTATACAAAGAGTTTTTATTATTTTTTTCTGCCATTACATTTTTTAAACTATACATGTATGTAACTTACGAGAACACATGTAAAACTGCATGTATTATAAACAATATATATATTAAGCCGAGTATACATTAAATAAATCGAAGAGAGAATTAAAGCTAATTCCTCAGCAAGCAGGATCTTGGTTGCTATTATAAATATTATATAAAATAAATTTTATTGTAAAACTACATATAAAAACTATAAAAAAATACATACATCTATACTACATATATAACAGTGTCGTATCGTATAAAACAGTATCGTATAAAACTACAAGAATACATACGTTCATACATACATAAATAGATATGATACATAGGTACGTACATACATACATACATGCATTTATGCATATATATAAACTATATAAAAAATATAAAAATATATGTACATTATATAAACATGTATATATATATATATATATATATATATATATTACAATGGAATCCGCCAATGTCCCCACGGTAACGTCTCCGTCGAATCCGGTACGATGTATCGTTTGTCGTCGTACGGACTCAGAGCGATTTTCGATTCGGACACCGTATATATTTGGTGTAGCTTGGATCTTATACACGACTGGCGACGAGTCATTTCGATCTCTTCATTCAAGCATCGCGTATAATCGTCGAACGTTATTGTTCGCGTTACGACGTTATTCTTTACACCTTTCGCCTTTTTAATATCTTTTCTGCCGTCCAGCCTCACCGCATACATCTTCGCTCTGAGTCCGACGAATTCCGTCATTATCGCACCGTTATTCTCATCCGTCATTAGACCGGGTACTTTTTTATTCGCGAGAGGCATCCCGTACGCGTTGTCTATCGGATAATCGCTCGTATCGAATCTAGCGATATCACGTTTCATCGCCTCGTACACATAATCGCACTCGATGTGATATACGAGACTGTCCGTGTCGGTGTACATGATCTTACATTTCTCGCGATACAGCGGTGACATGTATTCGTGATGAAATTCGTACAAGCAGATTTTCGATATGTCGAGTATACACATACCCACGTAAATCGGCTTGTTGAATTTTACCTCGAGTTTACGCATTTCGACGGCGATTAAGTTTTCCGCAAAGACGCTGCGGCTGTGGAAATTTGGTTTCGCGATCATTGCCTCCGCGCCATACCGTCCGTCCCATTTGGTTAAAAGTTTAACGTCGACGTGATTGCGCACATTTTCCATTGTTTTACCGAATACCGCGTTGTTCATTAATTTGTACAAATTTTTCTCAAAATCGTTTTTCGCGTACGTTCTAAAGTGTGTATTGAATTCGATGTAATCGCGGAGCCAGGCGGATTGAGCAAATTGTAGTACGCGATATATCTTTGCGATACGAAAATCATGGCGCGTACATTGCTGCAGGTTGCGATAATGGATGACATACCGCTTCTTATGGTATAACGTCGCGAGAAGTTTATCCTGCCGCGTGCCGGGTGATTTATCGCGCGTCGGACAGAAAGGTAGGTCAGTGTGTCGATCGTGCAAATGATGCGGACCTCGAGAATATAACCCGTAGACGAATCCGGAGTGATCGCGCTCGCGTCAAAGTTCTCAATGTCTTCCATCTATCGAAATTCGGCATAGGGCAGCGGTTGACACATCGCCCATCCGTACAGATTATTTACGTCAAAGTACATAAGGTATGACGACGGTTTCGATGGGTCGTACGAATGCATGTACTTATTATTGGCCTGCGCGTATCTGCCGGAACATTGACTGAGACCGCCGCGTATACCGCGTTAGATAAACATAACCATATCGATGTCGGTGAGCAACTCAAATTTTACGCGCGTATGTTTCAACATGGCGTCCCATGTGAAACCTGGCAATGTGTAGTAATGTGCGGGATCGAGTCCGTAACTCGCGACGCAAACTTTCGCGGAAATTTTCGAAAACGTCGGCCAATAACAAGACATCAGTCTTGAGATATAGATCGCTGTATTCGCTGAGCGTTCGGATGGAGAATCGCTGCCAAACGTTCGCGGCGTGCGCGTAATCGTTCTCAGACACTCCGTGTCACCGGTCAACGAGTTATAGAACGATTCGCGCGGTGGTAGGTGCATGTCCTGCAGCTTGTCCGCACGATCCACGTATTCGTACGGACAGACATCTTTGCGCGTCGACAAATCAAAATCTTCATTTGAGACCGTGGAAAATTTGGAACGTAAAATTTTTAATTTTTCTTTCGTTAGAAAAGATGCTAATTTATCAAGGCTGGTATTTAAAAATTTGTACGAATCTATGAACCGCAAGCGTACGCAATTTCGCGAATCTGATCTCTCGGTGGTACCTTGAATATGTTTTGTAAACGAAATATATTTTTCTTTTGTTATCGGCAGCACGTCGATCCTGCCTTCGAACGCCGTAGCTATTTCCGTGATAATAAAGTGCGCGTCATAACCGGATAAGTTGTGAAATACTATGGGAATGCAATATGAATCTTTATAATTTAGATTACAATTTGAGTGCGCGGGACTACGGTAACGACCGGTAAGATGGCAATGATCGCGTATCCGCGTGTCGTCCGACGCAAATGATTTTTCGCAAATGTGACAACGCGTCGCGCTACGATATGCCTCCCACTACTTTCTCAACAACGACAACGTTTCCATGGGGACATTCGCGGATAACAGAATTTTTACTTGATGCGCCAAATCTTTGAATTGCCGAACGAACCACGCAACGCAGTTTTCGTCGCGACGAAATCGATATACCGATAACGCGTCGTCGTACGAGCATCGCACGATGCTAAATACCTCGTGCTGCTGGTAAGTACGATGCGTCTTCCCTCTCTGCCGGTTCCGTTCGCCGTAGTACGCATTCCAAGTCCGCGTAAAGATGAATGGAAGTCATTCCTTATTCGTGTAGTTCTTGAATTCGAGACACTTGTCGTCCTCGCTCGGCAGTCGGATGGCGCAATCGTTCATCTTTTCGCAGTCCGTTGTATGTGACTGCAATCTTTCAGACAAACTGAAGTAATGTAGACATCTGCAAACGGAAAATATGATTTTTTAAACAATTTTATAAGAGAATTTTATAAGAGAAATAATAAATTTGTTAAAATACATACCGGTCGCAAAAGTATTTCTTATGTCCGTATTTATTTAGTTGTGAGCTCACAAGACGGGACAGATCTTTGATGTACGCAAAGTGCCCCGCGTTGTCGTCGCGCGGATCCTGCACGTACAATAGATTTGCTTCTCCATCTTCCTTGATGTCAGCCTTATCGGGAGAATCTCCTTTTCCTTGATACCGTAGACGTTGATTGAGATGTCGTTGAGATGTTCGAACTTCTTAATTTGGTTCAACGTCATCGGAAACGTAATGTCTTGCAAATTTAACACCGTATAATGCGGGTACGACAATTCCCGATTTGTATTGCTTTCAGCCGAATGCAGAGCCGCGACCACCGACCACGCATTGTCATTGGATCGTACATTGATCACCGCTCGCTTTAACATAATTTCCCGCGGTAATTCGATGTAACATCTCGCGTGCATTGGATTATATTTGTTCACGTTTACAGTCAAATTTAGAATTCGCGACAACGCCCATCTACTGTCGCATTCTTGGAATTCTTCGAGCGACGCCAACGTGGGTTCGATAACGTACTGCTCGTACCACTCGTCCAAATTTGACATTCGAAAGAGTTCACTATTTTTAGTGTTTATACTTTTGTTCGCGCGTTTATCGCTCGTCACAAACTCGCTGTTAAATGCAGTGTTCACTTTCACACTATTGTATCTTTGTACAATATCTCGCACTCGCTCGAGCACTACACCACCAGCGTCTTTTAAAAATTGTCGCAGCTCGATATAGTCCACATTGATCATCATACCAGTCAATATACGGTTTTCAAATGCCGTATCGATCTCTCGCCAAACGAGAGATCCAGTGTCTCTACTCGCGTATTCACCACCAACGTGCACGAAACGTCTTTCTAGTTGTACTTTTGCACCCGCGAGTCGCGCGATCCTCGCCATCGCAGATTGTCTATTTGCAACGGTGAATCGAGGAGGCTTAACACGGCTAAGTTCCTCGAGTTCGACTCCTCACATCGTTGCAACCACGCGAAACACTCCACCAAGGTAGCGACTTGGCTGCACTGCTCCAGCAGCTCGCGTTCCACTCGCTCTAGGTGTTCCATATTGCAAAATCTTGATTCTTTTAAAATGTTGTGCTGTCTCATCAAAACAATTTTACATTTTTTTACTTTATTTTTTTCTTTTCTCTATAGCTGCTTTAACTCGAAGCCAGTATATAAAGCGTTGTATTTCCGACATGTCCGGAGATTGATGGGAATAGAACAACCATATATGATTATCCTTGCTTCTTGGAATTATCTCTGCTACTTTTTGCCGCGAGAGAAGTAATAATATATTGTATGCGTGTCCTCTATAATGATAATATGTGCACGCTTCCAGAATTATTTCCGCTCTCTCAGAAGGAGGGGAGAAGCAGAGAGTCTAATTGTAGCGTCCCTTAACTCTTGGACGAGAAATCGGGAAATGAGGAGTTGAGGTGTAGTGTCTCTTTATAAAATACATCGCCACGTTTACTGATAGATGAGAAATTGAATCCCATAACGGAGAACTTGTTAATTCTTCCAATGACCTTTCCATATTGTTTTTATATCACATCACACTCTTCCACGAAGTACTTGCATATGCCTCGTTCACAATGTCGTCTTTTTTCAATTTGTGCAAATTGGGAACATGTTGCATGGCATTACCATACAGACGGACTGTTGACAATTGGAGCAAAATCGGCTGTTTAGCGCATTGAGAGTATCTATCTCGTGCTTCCTAACGGCATACAATACTCCAATGTCAGTGTCCGCCAGACGAATGCATTCGGCACATAGAGTTAGTGCACCACCCGTTGAATAATAAAATTGTATTGAACAATACTTTTTATTATTATTCTCAACGCAAGGAGTTCCGAACGGGTAACAATTTTTTCTGCATAATCACTTTGATCACTTATGTAATTGCTATCGTGCGATGACAATGCGTGCTCTTCGTCTTCAATATCAGTGTCAATATTGTCAATATTGTCAATCTCTATTTCTTCTTCATTTTCAAACACTTCGTCCACTATATTCACAAAGTCTTCCTCATTCATATTAAACACATTTTCTATATTCAACACATTATCCATTTTCACCGTCACCTATTTTTTTTACACACATTAGACTTCCATCTACTGTGATCCTGCACACTCCATAACCCATTATATATCATCGACAATTTCTTTGTCCCTTTGTCGGAGCATCATCATAGGTCTCCCCAATTTGTTTATAGCAGCCGGAGTATCGGCGCTTCTCTTGACACGCCGCGACACGTACGCCGATTTCCACGAAAAAAAACCATCATAAGTCTCCCCGATTTGTTTATAGTAACCGGAGTATCGGCGCTTCTCTTGACACGCCGCGACACGTACGTCGATTTCTACGAAGAGCTATCTTTTCACGGGCTCTTCCTAGGAACAAATTTGAACATCATCGTGCTCCTTTGCGAACATGTCGCTACATGTTTGATTGCAACAATGCAATTCCTAGAAAAAAAGGAGGGCGGGGGGAGGAGGGGGGGGTTTAACGATATGCCATGTCAAAAAATTTACACGATCAGTCCTCCTCCATCGAACGATCTGCACGACAAAAAAGATACTCCTCTCCTCCATCATTCGAACAACACGCAATGTATTCCGCCAAAGGAAGCAGCGCACCGTACAATGGCGAAAAACAAAAGAAGAAATGTAACGCGTTTCAACTGCATTTTTTTATTTTTTTCTCTTTTTTTCCAACATTGTGCAATATTATATATTTAATTTCCACAGTATTTCGGTGGAGCGTCGCGCGGTGCGCTTACTGAGCAGACGTTACACTCTGACAGCCACGGGTTACAAATTTCTGGAAATTGGAATCAACGTTGATCCACCGCTACGTGGAGATCGCTCTGGGAGATCATCGGGGATAGGAATTGATACTGTCTCTCGAAACATGGAAGGGACTCTACGAGCAGCGATAGAATATTTATAAATTGCTGCGAAACGATTACAAAGACAATTTTATAAGCGTCGGACCGTTAACCGTCAGAATTTGTCTGATGAACGACGTTACACTCGTACGTCTTGAATCTTTGAACGTACGCGTAACGATGATCGAATCGACCCTGCGCCGTATGTTTGCTCTGGACGAATGTATCGATGTGACGTTCGATCGACTCGTCAGATTCGTCGATACGATCGATACCAAGTATACGCGATTCTCCAACATCGCGTCTGTTGTAACAGATCCCGAGGAAGTGCCGAACGCGATACGCGATTGCGATACATTCGATAGACGTCAACTCGTCGATTGCGAGCTGTTAGCTTTAGTTTTTAGTGTATAAGAAAAAAACATGTGAATAAAAAAATTTCACACTTAAAAATGTATTCAATTTGTTTAAAAATATAAACATATATAATATGTAAAAAAACATATATTTCTTTCATTTCTTTCTTCCTCACCATAAAATAATTAGAAAAAAGTAACATTCGCCATAAGAGAGAGAGAGAGAGCCACAACGGAAGAGATAATACGAGAGAGTTATTTATTTTTTTACTCGGCGGCGGTGGCGGCGGGCGCGGCGGCGGCGGCGGCGGCGGCGGCGGCGGCGGCGGCCCCCCTCCCCCTCCCCCCACTGACGTCATGTTCACGCGCAATTTTTTATATCATCTTCGCCGCCCATTTTGTTTATATCGCCTTGCTATCTTATCCTATTTGTTTATCTCACCTCTTTCTTCACTACCCCTTCCCCCCCGTGACGTCATGTCCTTCGAGTTGCAATTTTCTATTTATTTATCTATATATTTATCTTCTTATTTATCTATTTGTTTATCTATTTGTTTATATCCCCTTCACCGAATCCTACTATCTTATCCCCCCTCCCTCCCGCGGTTTAGTTCAAAGGACTGCCGACTCGGACTTCCCCCTCCCTTCTTCCCCGCACCTTCCGTTCCCCCCCGCACACCCGCACCCCTCTCAACGCTTCTGAGTTAGAATCGGTGCTATATTCTTCCTACTCATATCACTTGGGTTTAGTAGAATGATGTAACTTTTATAGTAGGATTATAACTTGGTACCAATTATTGATATCAAATCTTTTATACAAATGATATCATTTGAGTTAAGTTAGCAATGTGGAAATCAATTTTTTTTTTTAAGAATTAAAGCTACTATCACTTGGGTTAGAATACGAAATGAAAATATAAAGATCATCACAAAGATACTAGCACTTAGATTTTATTTTTTAGTTTGATCACAACTAGAATTGAGTTAAGTATTAGATGTACAAAAAAGTTCTGAGCTTTTATTTGTAAAATTCAAAAACAAACAAAAAAATATTAATCAACGAAATATTTCCCGTCGTTTGCATCAACGACCTTTTGCCATCTTTCGGGTAGCTTGCGAATTCCTTGACGATAGAAGCTCACCGGCTTCGAAGCGATAAAATCAATGCATTTTCGCATCTCTTCAAATCTCATGAAATGTGTATCAGCCAAATGATGCTGCAGCGATCGGAATAGATAGTAATCGGAAGGCGCCATGTCTGGGCTATACGCGTGCGGGAGAAGTTCCCAGCCTAACGCAAAGATATGGTCCTGAGTCGCTTTCGCAACATGTAGTCGAGTATTGTTATGAAGCAAGATCACTTTACGACGTCCTTGGCCAGTAAATGGTCTCTTTTCTTCTAATGCATCGCTCAAATTGGTCAATTATTGTTAGTAGCGATCTGCCGTGATTGTTTCATCCGGTTACAACTAGTAATACAACACTTTCCAATCCCATCAGAGCAAAACCTTCTTGACGTGGATATTGGGCTTTAGCGTCGATGTCGAAGGTTGACCAGAGTCAACCCATGATTTTCTATGTTTAGGGTTATCATAAAGAATTCACTTTTCATCGCCTGTAATGATTTTGTACAGAAAATCTTTTTTCCAGAACTTTGAAAGCAAAGTGAGTGCAGTGTCACACTGATGATTTTTGTCTTCGGACAATTCATGCGGAACTCATCTGCCTTCCTTCTGAACCTTTCTCATCGTATGTAAACATACAGAAATGATTTGCTGCGTAACGCCAAGCTGTTCTGCAAGCTCCTTTTCTTATATATATTACTTTCTAACAAATATTCGTTTTATAAATTATGTTTCTGTAAATACTTTCCTTTCGATTGTGTGTCCGCCTTTACCAAATCACGTCAATCTTCCATTTCCCTCGTTGCAACAATATCTGGAAGATTGTTAATATTCTGGTAGTCGACACATATTCGTTGTTGACCGTATCCTTCTTCTCCAACTGGCTTCGAACATTCATCTAAAGCATGTACATATTTTTAACATACATAACACCTATGTCCTCCGGTAGGCTGATGTCCATTTGCTCACGCTGAACATTTTTTTTCAATTCCAACGTTGTTTGTAATTTCATTTTGATTTGTTGGAATACTTTGTTCAATGTTTATATCCATCTCCATATTTGTGTCCGTAGAAATATCACCGGCTTCGAAGCGATTATCCGTAGGATTATTCGTAGAAATATCCTTATTCTGTACTATTTTTAGGCGACCGTTTAGAAACTTGATATGTTTTTCGACAAACTCGTCTGCACGCATAGATGTTTTCTCTGTTTTTAATAAAATATGTTTTATTATGTTGAAATCACTTTCCACGGATGCGCTATTGGCAGGTACTCTGCCAAATCCGAAGTTATCCCTGCAAACACAAGACCATAAAGGAAGTAATTTTACATTTTTAATCAAGTAGTTCGGCAAATTTCGACATGTAGTGCGCGTTTTCTCTGTCTCCTTTGTTGTCAATCAATAAAATGTTTACTTCTTCGTCGATATTTCTTACCCACCACTGATTCCAATTATTGGAACAGTCTTCTTCTTCGTTTTCAATCTCAATATATTCTTTATCATTTTCTACATTTATTTCTTCGGAATTTTTAAGTAAATTTTTCATTTTTATTTTATATTCTTCACATAACGTTTTATTATTTTCGGTTATCATCCCTTGCTTTTCGTTTCGGGCAATAATTAAAATTCCTTTTAATAAATCACGCGCGGCTACGATATCGCGACATAAAATTAATTTTCCTACTATGTATAAATAAAATTCTTTTATTCGCGGACGTGATTCTTTTAAAAAAATTAGCGTATTTTTTTATAAAATGCGCTACATCGACGCGAATATAGCAAGACGGTACATTTTCATAGCAAGCGTCCGCGTATTCGTCCAGTGAAGAATAACGAGTAAAGTTTCGAATGGCTGCGGTTAATAATACACGTGAAAAGTTGCAAACGACTTCACGTGATCGTGGCGCACCGGATCATACCCATTCATTTAACCAGTACTGAATCGAACTTGTATTATGTCTTTTGGATAACATTTATGCAACTGGAAACATACCACTTTTTTTAGAATGAACGACACAATTTTATAAAAATATATGACCTGTCTTTGAGTTATCAGGTCTTTTAATTTTCTTTATAATGCTTCCAGTTGCATCTATAAAAATACAAGCTGATTCATCTAAAGTATATGTTCTATATACATCCAGTTGAAAATTGGAAGTAATGAATAAAAAACGGATTTAAACCAATGTTATGAATTACATATTTTAAGGAACCTAATTGCATTATTTCTAAAGCTCTTAATGGATTTTTATGAAAATAATTTTTTTGTTTGACTTCATATTTGACTACTCGTAAAATATTAGCATTAAATAAGTGAGATAGTTCGACATTATCACCTTCTTGCATTAATTTTTTTGCTAATTCGATCCTGTATTTCATAATATTGGTTCCTTGTAAATTATTAACAACAGTTTGTCTAATAGGATTTCTTAAATATCGTTTTCCATACCGTCCTTCTCCCTCGATAAATTTACATTTTATTTCTGTAGTTGTATCGTTACTGTTATTAATAATACATTTTATCAACGAACCACATTTACAAGTTCCGTACGCGTACTCGGATTCCCCGTTACTTATCAACTTATGTCGCCTAAAATTAAATCCGCAAGATAATTTTGTACTTTTCCAAATTTTTTCAGAAAATACATGCTGCCAAATGCCCGATTGCAAAATCGTATATTGTCGCGTGGAAGGGGATCGACCTTTCTCTCTTCGTCTGTACGTTTTATTAATTAACATGGCATTAAATTCCGTTTTTGGTATTGTAATTGTAAATGTAAGCAAGCCGTCCTTATTATTTAAGGGCATATTTAATCCACTTATTATTGAACTATTTATTATTATTTATTATTATTTATTTTATTGAATCATTTTTCGTTCTATTAATACTAGATACTTCGAACAGTTCTAATTCTACGCTGTTATCAACATTTATTGATTGACAAGAAGGGACAGAAGGACGATCAAACAATATATTTCTTACATTATATCTATTGCATGTTACAAATGTATATATGGACAACGGCGTCAACTGATTTTCAAGTTCTCTCGCTATAGTTACCCAAATTGCATTACATTTAGTAACAATTTTTTGACCGTCTTCTATAATTTAGTCTTTATATTTTAGTAATATCTAAATTAAAAAATGCTTATCTGTTTTAGCTGGTCTTCCTCGTGCAGGCATTGTAATCCAATCGTGTGTGAATACTTCCACAGTTAAATCTTAAATCTAAACTTAAAATTTAAACACGAAGATAAAAAATGCGAAAAAAGAAAGGAAAAAAAAATCAAGAACACAAAGTAATAAACGAATCACAAATGTAATAAAAAATACTAAATGAAATAGAAAGAAAAAAAAACTAAAAGAACTAAATAAACTAAATAAATGTGAATAAACTAAATAAACTATGAAAGAATTAAGAATTAAGAACTAAGAAAAAAAAAACAAAACGAGAAACGCGAAATTAATAACACGAAATCACGAAATTAATAACACGAAATCACGAAATCTCGAAATCTGTCGTACACTGACGCGGTCACCGAAAGAATGAGCACTGCGATTTCAATCACACTAGATATTCGTAACTATGGCAACGATGAAATCGCCGAAGTATTTGCGCATTAAATATCTGCGCGTAAAGAATCTGCGAATATCCGCAGCATGAACAAAAAATTTACCTTTCAGAAGCCGAACAAACACGGCCGAGGACCGCAAGGTAGCAAATTCTTTGAACTTTTTATCTCTATTGTTTGCCTCATATCGAAAGAGGAAACTAGATGACACGTGCATCACAACAATCGAGCGAGAAACATAGAAGAAGTGAGATAAAAAAATAAAAAATTGTAGCATCTAAAAGAAAATATTAATGCAAAGATGTTACATATAAATTTAAGACATAGATATTACCATAAATTTAAAACATAGAATTTTTAACAAAACTTTTCCTTTATTTCAAAAATTTTTAAACCACAAAACATCAAAATACAATATATAATAATAAGGTTCGAAAAATATCTGACAAGCGGACCTGCCAAGATAAATTGTCTATTTCCGAGTCTTTGGCGATTCTGTCTCGACAATTTGATTATTTGCGAGCCGTTAGAACGAGCAACAAATTCGGATTTTGCCATACCTCGAAAGTTTGGAGTGTGTAGAGTATGTCAGTAACAAATTGGACCAAGCAACAATTTATTTGTTATAATTACAACGTCTGGAATCTGAGTATCTGACACGCGGAGGGGTCCAGCTTAATGTCAAACTAGTCCCCCCAAAGAAAAAAAATATATAGGCGTGTCGTATCAACAAAAACAAATACACCAGAATTTGTTGCTAATTTGTTGCTCTAACTTTACGCAAAAATATTTTCAAAATTAATATTTTTACTATTGTTTACTAATATTATTTTGCAAAAATATTGAATTTTTTTTATACGACACGCCTATATATATTTTTTATTATGGGGGGGGTCCAGCTTTATGTCAAACTGGACCCCTCCAGTTTGATTGCGATTTCCTGTCAAACGGCTGGAGCAACAAAATTCGGACTAGAGCAACAAATTAGCACATAAATAGCACTAAATTTTTTTTTATATATGAACTCGATTTGCGATGGTAGGAGCTCCAATTTAATAGAGATCATTTCTTCCACAACGATCACATGATTGGTCAAACGATTGACATCAATTTGATGAAAATATAGTTTTTAGTAAATCATTAAGATTAAAATTTTTCTTTTTCATGTTATTAATAGAAATTAAAAGAATAATCTTAATAATAATTTTTGTATTATCACATGAATTGTATCAATAATTTGCAATAATTTGATGCTCTATAAAATTTTTTATATAATCGTATTTTATACAGAGAGATGTAAGAAAATCGAATGGATCTTGTTTAATAGCAACTGAAAAATTCTCTTCTAAAGATTTCCGTATTTCAGATATCCAAATTGTTCATTTTATGTTCATATCGATGCAAGTAAATTTAATACATCTAGTTTATCGCAATTTAATAATTGTTGTCTGATAATATGTAAACATTGCAATAAACATTGTAATACCGTATTTGCATAACATGAAATCTTGTCTATATTTTGAAAACTATACATAATCCAATTAGTACTTTTGAGAGTGCGTTTTGAGCTGACTCTTGAACGGAAGTAATTGTTTTCAATAATATTCATGAAACATCTTTAACTTTACGATAACGCTCCTTCGAAACAGTAATCATTTTTGATTCTGGATTATATATTCGTTTAGCCGATTATATTCTATAATAGCTTTTTCACTAGCAAATATGGATGGAGGATCAAAATTAATTAAATGCAATCCATCTAGAGATGTCACTCGGGATAAGGCAACATAAACCTGTTCGCAATTAAATATGGAGTTATATTCATAATAGCACTTTTCAAACTTAATCTCTGGCTTTTATGAATAGTGATACCATAACTCAAAGATAATGGAAATTGTTTTCTAATAACATATGCTTTATCCATCACTTGGAACTTAACACTTACTTTTTCAATAAAATATTCCAAACCAGATGATAAAAGAAGTTTTATTTTTTTCTATGTAATCAGTTGTATCTTGTACAAATAACTGTAGCTATTGTACCATTTACAAGGCTATTGTATCATTTACCAAACTAGCAATATTCAATCATAATCAATATTGCGTTTTATCATAACTTCTTTTGCTCCAATTTTAATTATAATTTGTTTTAAAAACTGTTCTAGTATTATCATCATCGTTATCTATCAATATCCCTTTTTGTTATCCTTTTTTTCATATATGAAATACAATTAATTGTATTTTCAGCTATTAATAATATTTCTTTTGAAACAATACGATTTAACATTGCAGTGTTAAGAACGTCACACATATGACAAGTAGGTAATAAACAAACGGTATCATTTGACAAATTATTAATAAAATCACACAATTCGTTTATTTTTGCTTCGAAAGATTTATATGTGTATGTGAAAGATGTATAAACATTAAAATTAAATTTGATATCATTGACACTTCATCAATTATTATAAAAACAACATCTTTGAGATCAACTCGTATAATTTTCAAAACGTGGTCAGATAATTGTTTATATTTAAGAGTATGAGCATGTTCAACAGGTAACTGCAGTAATCTGCGAACTGTCAAACTATCTATATTAAATGCTGTTATACCTGTAAGTGCTATAGCAGTATTTTTGTTAAGATTTTGTTTTATCTAACACTTAATTGTTTTAACCAAGTAACTCTTACCAAGTACCTCTTCCTCCACTAATATATAATCGTAATATTGATTTATTTGACATTATGGTATTAGTAACTTTATCAAATACTCTTTTTTGATCTATATTCCGTTTTGAAATCATTTCAGATATATCGATTTTTTCGATTTGTCAACAAGATCTTTAAAATCTTGCATTGCTTCATCAGCTTCAACATTTTGAACATTTATTGGGTCATCTTGAAACATTCTGTTTTGCCAAATTATCTAAATGTTCTTGAAGTAATTGTTTTGCAGTTTCAAATGCTTCTTGCAATTTCTCTAATTTTTCATGATACTGCAATGCTTTCGCAAGATGTAATTTTACATTGTGAAATGATTCCGCATAAGTATCACATCCATTTTTAAGTTCTTCTATCTTCCGCCATGTTTAAACATAAGGTTTAAACATAAGAAGTAATAAGAAGAAATAATTTTCTAGCCATACTTTGACATTATCTATAGAGATTAATAAGATATCCACGTCGTTGTTTAATGACCATTAGCCATCTTAAAGAACTTAATTTTTTTACTTTGTGGTTTTATTTTGGTACTATTATTTAATATTAAACCACTGTGCAAATTCATAATGACATCGATTCTAATTCTTTTGGTCTATCCGGATAATGATTATATATTAAAGATGGATAAAATGTGTCTGTAGAATCTTTATCAAAAGTTTCAATTTCCTTATAGCTTTTGAGTTTTCTGTATCTAATCGTATCTAATTAACATCTAACTATCTAATAGTCGTATTTGTACCAGTTCCATGTAAAGAAATACTTAATAATGTATCAGCAGCTTCAAAAGCTTTATATTCTCTATTATTCGCAAAGCGATATTCCAACGATAACTCGCTAACGATTTGTTTTTATTATTTTTACTATTAAGGATAGAATCAAATAATTCACATTTTCTTGCTTTATTCATATACTTAGTAACATAAAAAGTAAGCAAAGATGATTTTTTACCTATAAATTGTATATCCATATTTCCTTCCCACGCAGTAAGAAGGATAGAATTATAATCATTTATATCAATTTCGAGGAAGGTCATAAAGTCTTTTATGTTTTAATTGTTTTCTACCTGCTATTGAACTTAAGACATCTCTCAACAAATATTTCCGTGATAGGATGAGGAAAACTGAAACGACATATACGAACAATTTTACGTCCTATTTTCTTAGAACGAAGACAACATAATCGCTATGTTTGTGTTGTTGATATATATTGACTCGTCTGTATAATAATGGTGAAATATTTTTATTCGGCAATTTACAAGTTATATGTTGTAAAATAAATGAAGACACTTCTTTTGGAGAAGATTTGCCAATAATTGATGAATTTTTAACCCAAAGTAATAAATGAAAATATGGGGTACCTCTACCTTGATATTTTCGTCGCCAGAAGTAATGTAACTTCTCTAATCGGATGATCTTTAGAACAAATAAAATCAAGCATTGCTCGAAATTTTTTGTCCAGAAATCTCGATGTTGATATAGGATCTCTAGCAATTGAAATACTGGTAAATAAAGAAGATTCATTAGACCATCCATTTACTTCACGAATATATTCGCCTAATTCATTCCACATATACTCGCTAGGACTTAAAAACCACGTTGCAGGACCGTAATGTTGCGTCATACAATTTAAATCACCTCTTGGTTTACGCCAATATTGTTCCGTATTTCTTAAAGTAGAAAAAATAGTACTTAAATCAGATTCTAATAAATCTTTTTTGCAATGCTTCTAAATATTCTGAAGCCGTGTAACAGTCTCGCAAATTAGTTATATTCAATTTATGATAAATATCATAATTGAATTGACGTAAATTCGCATTATTTAATAAATAAGACAAATATTATTATTTTAATCTATATTGTGGATGTTTAGATTTTAAACGACATTTAATGAATTTATGATCATGAAGTTTAATCAGTCTAGTTTGACATTGTCCATTAACACCAAAAGGATATAAATCTGGAAAACACAATAGAGCTAAATCTTTTTCACGATTATCTAAGGTAAATCGGTATTTTTACATAATTTGTTCCATGTGTTTCTTGTAAAGGTAGTGGTAATGAAAAGTCCTACCTTTTATTTTTTGTATCATTCGCCTATGAGGTAATTTTTTATTAATAACAGTTTCCATTTTAACAACAATTTGAAACGCTTTAGTTCTTTGTATGAGAATTTTTTCGAATATGTTAAGAGATGCTTACATTAGATACATCATGTACAATGAGATTATTTAATACGCAATATGCATTTAACCCGTTCCGAAATTTGCGTTCGCAATAATCGCATATATACTGTGAGTTAATATTTTATTTCTTTATATATGCCATTAAATCTCTCCAACCTGGAATATTTATTTGTGCTTTAAATTTATTAATTTCGGATATATTTCTTTTTTAACAAAGTCTCTCACATGATACACAAACATATCGAGGTGTGTCCATGGAGCGCTTAATTAAAGCTTTAAACGCGTTTTTATATTTATAAATAATATCCTCATCACTCAAAATAGTATCAGTAGATTGATGTCTGTACATACGATTTGTTGTGCCAAAATTATAATTTGATTTAATGTATCTAAATCAGCAAATGTTAAAGCCTTTTCTAAATTTAACATTTTTTTATAGAAATTTGTTATATGATAAATTAAACTTTTAAAATATCTGACCATTGGGAAATAAGATGATAACAATTGAACAGGAAGAATCATTGCTTTGTAAAAAGTTGTATCAATGTAACAAATATATGTGTGTGACCCAACTTTGTATTCAAATTCTCTTTTATTGTATTGTATATTTATGAATTTTCTATAATAATTTCGGTATTCTTTTGAAACATTACTTACATGTACTTATTGTTCGGAGGAATGTTTCGATAACATTCAATTAGAAGTGGATTATCAGTTTTACATAATTCGTTAACACAACTATGATTTTTTTTTTGTTCTTTCATCAAAGATAATACATATGTATTTTGAGCTCCTAAGTCCACAGATTGTGATAAAGTAATGTTACGATATATAGAATCATTAAAATAATTTTCAGACGAAGTTATGCGATTTACCACAAAATGCACTTAATTTATCACTAATTGTTTTACAGTTAATAGCAAGATTCAAGCACATTTCTGACTTTTTTTTTTAGTAAAGTTAATATTTTATACATAACCATGATTTTTTTGTTTGTTTTTTGTTTGCGAATATAATTGTCTCGAATATATATACAACAACAATACAATACAATAACAGTACAATTTTTTCGACTTCTAATCGTTCTTCAACATAATTTTTAATATCAAGTTTATTATAAATTTCTTCAGTTGTTTTAGAATTATGAAATTTTATATAATTGCGTGACCAAAACTTTTCATATTTTCTAATATAATATTTTTGGCAATATCGCAATTATTTTTAACAAAACTGAATTTTAACTTTTTTTTCTCGTAATATTGTTTGTTATACAATCACTTACGATCACAATTTATTTTTTTTTATCTCGTTCATGGTGAAAATTTTTTAAATAATGCATTCGTTTTTTAGCACGATTTTTTTCTAAATCTTGTTGGTATAGACGATATTTTTTAGCATGATTTTTTTATAAATCCTGTTGGTAAAGACAATGTTTTTTAGCAAGATTTTTTTCTAAATTCTGTTGTGTACTGTTGTGTACTATTGATGTTTTTTAGCACGATTTTCTTCTAGATTTTGTTGGTATAGACATCATTTTTTAGCAAGACTTTTTTCTAACTGCTGTTGATAACATTTTATAACATAATTATTATCTATATCTTGTTTATATTGCTGACGTTTTTCAGTAACATTATTTTCTAAGTTTTCTAGATACCGATTTTTATTTTGAGAACATTTATTTTTATGTTGTTCAGTTTGAATATTAATTTGTGTTAATTGTATTTCTTTAGAAACACTTTGTGGTAACTATATTTCTTTTGTAATGTTTTGAAGAATTAACTATATTTTAATTAATTTTTGTTTAGTAATATAATTATCGCGATATTTTCTTAATTGATTCGATTTTTGTTGTTCCATCTCATGTTGACGTATTGTTCGTATACAAATCGCTTCAGTTTCTCTCGCTTGTATTACTATTAATGGAAGTACTTTTTGAATGAACACCATATTGCAAATCTTGAGGAAAATGTTCAATTACATTTGTTTCAATAATTTGTATTAAATGCAAACGCATTAACTTACGTTCATACTTCATTTTATCAAGTTTAATGTTAAATAACAATGAAGTCGCAAAAGTTATAACGAAAACATCACAATTACTACAGTTCGATTGACAGTAGGAAATTTGACAGGACGTTTCTGAAAATCGTATGATGGAAATAATCTTTTTAAAAATTGTTTATGATGTTTATGCAAAGTTTTATTATTTAAGGAATCATATATAAACATATTTTTTCTATCGTATTAGCTACATACCCAATGTCCATTAAATATATCAGATGAACTGTGAATATTTGTATATATTTTTTATCTATAAGTATGGATTGTATTGTATCAGGTAACTGTATTCGCCATGTTTCAATAGGTGCATATTGTGAATAATTTCGTAAAAGATTTTGAAAATGTTCCATATGTGAGTTTGTAAACCATTCGCCTTATTCAATAATATTTCTATTGGCAGATGTTAAAATATATTTTGTCTTTATAAACATTTTATTAAAAATATACGGACAATAAATTTTCTTGATAATAAGCATTTTGCAGATAGACACACAGCACCTTTGTATTAGCGTATAGTATTTTATGTTAATGCACAACAGTGTTTGTTGGAAATGCCTAGTAATCGTTCCTTTTAGGCGCACAACACTCGTTCCTTTTAGGCGCATAACATCCGTTTTTTTAGGTGCACAGCATCCGATCTTTGCAGGCGCACAGCACCCATCCCTTCGTCCCTTTTAGGCGCACTCGTTCCGTGCAAGCGCACAGTACCCGTTCTTTGCAGGCACACAGCACTAGAGATGTCAGAAAAAAATTGATTCTTAAATAATCGAGTGTCCAAATAATCGATTATTAAATAATCGTTAAATAAATAATCAATCATACACATCGATTGTATCTTAACAAAAAAATGATCGATTATTTTACAAAATATCGAAAAAGATCGATTATTAAGCAATCAATTATTATTTAATGGCTGTGCAATAGAAAGCGCAGTGCTCTATAGCGAAAGACTCGCCTCCAAATTTTAACTACTCGAATGCTATTTTTTTATTAATATCATTTATTTACTTGTTTGTAAAAAGTATAAGTCATATATTTAAATCAGATTAGATATATAATCAAAATATATAATCAGGATTGACAATTTATTCCATTTTTTCAAGTATCTTTGTGCTAGATATGAATCATCGTTATAAGTCCCAAAATCTAAAATATAAAAAAGTAGCAATTAAAATTTTATGTGTATTAATAAATCAATATAATATATAATAGAAACTTATAAGAAAATATATGAACAATGGCATTGCATACAGACAGAATAGAATAATAATAATAAAGATGAGAGAAAGTACATGCCAATTGCCAATTTTAAATATATGCAACTAATCTTTACTAAAAGAAAATTTTTTTACAATGTTTTTTTTTACAATTGTTTTTTACAATTTTTTACAATTTTTTTACAATTGTTCATACAGTTGTGCACAATTATACACAAAACTTAATTATATGACACACACACACACACACACACACACACACGCGCGCGCGCGCGCGCGCGCGCATAATATATAAGTAATATGTACTTAATATATAAGTTATATGTAATAATAGAGTATAATATACATAAAACTCAGAAAGCTTGGATTTTTTCAGTCTAGTGCCCAAGTCTATTCACTAAGTGAACCTAAGAAGAGTAATCGTTTTGCGTTAAGTCTATTTCGTAAATTTGACTTGATAATTCCAGTTTCTTAAAAAATACGCTTAAAAGGAACCGAAGTTGCAACGACGGATAAATAATGCATTGCAATTGTGAAAAGTGTCAGCTAAGCGGACTTAAGTGTCTGTCAATGTTCAAATGGATTTTGATTTCACAAAATAGGTGGTTAGTTTAAATATTGCCGTAACTCAAGATTCATACCTCCGGATTCATCGAGAGATGATGCATGTTTCGATTTAACTGTCATGAACAATCCACACATCGAACCTATTAGTTTTGGTCTCAATTCGAGATTCCAGATGTACTTTGTTTATGTTATTATTAATGGAAACTGATTTTAATTGATTATTAATATGTGACAAAGCGACGGAAGCAGCTTTTGGTGACTGAAAATGCATGCGTTTATGTCGCGGATCCAGAAGAGTTGATACTCAAGCAAGTACGATTCAATTTCTTTGAAACGTCGCTGAATTTTGGACAAGATATTATTTTTGAATGTATTATCTTCAACTGTTAAAGGAACGTACTTTTTATTTTACTTTCCATGCAGTGAATAACTAGAATCACCAAACTACTAGTCAGATACGAATCATCGTTTCGGTAGTTACAAAGTCAATTGGACTTAAAATTAGTACAATATCTTCTAAGATATTGATTTGAACAGTACAAAATAAATAATAAAATTTTATTTAAATAAAAAAAATTTTTATGTAAAAATATAATAAAAGTTATATGAAAGTTATCAATGTTTAAAAGAGACATGAATGATACCCTAAATGGATCTAATGGTGTGTGTGTGTGTGTGTGTGTGTGTGTGTGTGTGTGTGTGTGTGTGTGTGTGTGTGTGTGTGTGTGTGTGTGTACAAATGAAATTCTAAATTAACAATGAGATTAATAAAATTATAGTTTTAGATTAGTATAAAAATATATAAATGACACTATATATTTTATTACATAAACATTTATATTTGATGACATTTATATCTGGATATACCAGGTGTATGCATAAGTTTTTTCTGGTTTTTTAGTAAAAAAAGACACATAATTTTCAAGGGAAATTAATTTTTTTTTATTCAAAATATTAGCCATCGGCTTCTACACATTTCGCCCATCTTTCAGGTAATTTATGAATACCATGCCAGAAAAACTGCTTGTCTTTTGCGGCAAACCATTCGTCGAGCCATTTTCCAACTTCCTCGAAATTGCTGAAGTGCTGCTCTGCGAGCGCGTGCCTCATTGATGCGAAGAGGTGATAGTCAGATGGCGCCAGGTCTGGGGAGTACGGCGAGTGCGGAAGGATGTCCCATCCAAGCGATTTCAAGGTGTCTTTCACTGGTTTTGCTGTGTGAGACGGCGCATTGTCGTGTAACAAAATCACTTTGCTATGTCTTCTGGCCAATTCCGGTCGTCTTTCGATTAATGCGTGGTTTAAATTAATCATTTGTTGGCGATAGCGTTGTGTATTAACGGTTTCGCCGGGCTTCAAGAGTTCATAGTACACAATACCGGTCCCACCAGACACAGAGCATCTTCTTGCCGAAGCGATTTGGCCTTGGTATTGATGGACCGGCTTCGCCAGGTGAAAGCCACGATTTTTTCCGCTTTGGGTTTTCAAAATAAATCCATTTTTCGTCACCCGTCACAATTCGATACAAAAATGATTTCCTTTCGTGGCGTTGAAGCAGCATTTCACAAGTGACTTTGCGATTTTCCATTTGACGTTCATTCAAATCGTGTGGGACCCATTTACCGAGTTTATTGATCTTTCCCATTGCTCGTAAACATCTGCTGATTGTTTCTTGTGATACATGTAATGCTTCTGCTAATTGCCGTTGAGTTTGAGTTGGGTCATCATCCAATAACTCCTGCAATTGCTCGTCTTCGCATTTTTGTGGTCTACCAGAGCGCTCACTGTCTTTCATATTGAAATCACCACTTTTAAATTGTCGAAACCATGTCTCACATGTTCTAATCGATAGAGCATGTTCATCATATGTTTCTACCAGCAAACGATGACTTTCAATAGCCTTTTTCTTTTGATTAAATAAAAAAAGCAATGCGTGCCGCAAATGTTCTTTTTCAGGCACAAAACTCGACATGATCACTGAACGATAAAACAAAGACGCTAGTTTTTGGCGGACTCAACTTGTGTGTGTTTGTAGTTTTAAATGTCGACGAACAAAATGATGTATGTGTCAAATTAATACGCTGCGTACTTTTCGCTGGCGACATCTCTTAATTAAACCGGAAAAAATTTATGTATACACCTGGTATATCCATATTCATATACATATTTTTATATAAAATAAGTAATTTTATTTAACTGTGGAGAAAAATACTAAAATTAATTAATTATTGAATGACAAAGTTCAGAAGAAAATTAAAATGTTAATATTAACATTACTATTTTACATAAACGTTTCAACTTGGCTTTAGATTCTTTGTAACTGGTTTTTATAATCGTATATTTAATTGGTAAATTTTATAATTCTTTCATTTCTTGTTGAAACAAGAATATTTGAGAACCAAAGATATTTATTTATTTTAACATTTCTTTCTCTTGCAGATTTAAATAAGAGAGTTACATGAAAGTTATCAATGTTCAAAAGAGAAATAAATGATACCTATACTAAATGGAACTAATATGTGTGTACAAATGAAACTCTAAATTAATGAGATTAATAAAATTATAGCTTTAGTTGGATGTTATCTAGATTATATTCATGTATATATGTAATTATAGAAAAAAAATCAAGTACAAAAATGTCAAGACGCGCTTATCGAATATGAAAGATGGTTAATATTACAAATGTTTGATACCACTATAATTATCTTTTTAAAAAGAGGTAAAAAAAGGGTGTCAAGTATAGTGGACGCTTGAAAAAAAAAAGAAGCTGTTGTTAACCAAATTAAAAAATAGAATCCAATTGACAATATCTTTTATTTTCTTTTTATAATTCTCCAACCCATGTGATAGTAGTTTTAATTCTTTAAAAAAAAGTTATGTTACGAAATTGCTATATCTAATGCAATTCTAGTTGTGATCAAACTAAAAAATAAAATCTAAGTGCTAGTATCTTTGTGATCTTTATACTCATTGAAGAACCTGCCTATTCTAATTCAAATGATACTAGTTTTAATTAAAAAACAAAAAAAATTTATTTTGCACATTGCCAACTCAACTCAAATGATATCATTTGTATAAAAGATTTGATATCAATAACTGACGCCAAGTTATAATCCTACTATAAAAATTGTGTTATTCTACTAAACTCAAGTGATATGTATTAAAAAATAAAATTTAACTGACAATACCTTTTATTTTAAATAAATAGAACCTAAGTGGTATCTTCATTGAAGAGTCTTTTCATTCCAACCCACGTGATAGTAGTCTTAATTTAAAAAAAAAATTTGAATTTTGAATAAAAAATCTTCCTATTTTGATCAAAATGATACTAATTTTAATTCTTTAAAAAAAAAAATTTTGTTTCGAATAAGAAGGGAGGGTGTGCGTCACGGCAGAGCCCAACCACGAATCAGTTGTGAAAACTCGTAATTATTCACCGAAAATGTTTTTTGAAAATGTTTTTTGCTGTTCTCAAATAGTCGGGAATAATTCTTTCGACATAATCGGATAATTTTTTTGATACGATTATTTCTCCCCGCGTACTATTAACCATTAAAATGAAATATAATATCTCTAATTCTTTATTTAAAGTAAATTTTTCACCGTCACTATTTATTAATAAATTTTATTCCCGTCAAATTGCATCAAACGCATTTAAATCGTTCCATTTCTAAGCGCGTATACTACGCAAGCGAAACGGAACGCTATCCACAGTGTCTGCTATCTATGCGCTCGATGTGTGAAACGGAACGGACCCATAGTTCTATAAATATTGAGCTACAATCCACCTTAAATTATATATTTCAATTGTATAAAAAATTTGATATTCCACTATTTACAAAAAAAATTAAAGTAGTAGTATCTTTAATTTAAAAATAATAAAAACCAAATTATATATTATATATATCTTTCTATCTATTCAAGACTTCTTCTTCTTCTAATTCAAGTGATAGTAATTATTTAGCTCTAAAATATTATTATATCACAAAATTGCTTTACTCAATCTACGTTCTTATCACAAAGAATTAAAAAATAACAGTACAAAATAAATGATAAAATTTTAAATAACAAAATTTTTATGTAAAAACAGTTGGCGCTGCCTAAACCTCTAAAAAGAACACGAATAAGTGAATATATATATATGTATGTGTGTGTGTGTGTGTGTGTGTGTGTGTGTGTGTGTGTGTGTGTGTGTGTGTGTGTGTGTATTATATATAAAATTGTAATTATATTAAACAATAAATCTTACCTTTATTTATAACATTCAAATAATTTCATTATTAGTTTTGCATTTTTCTTATTTTCCTTGTTTGGTCTGAGCAGCGTCAAGTATTATACTTCGAGAACATTTATTTAAGCAGCGATGACCCCCTTTCCTCGCGATATCTGATATTGCATGATATGCAATAACCTCCTCTATTTTCCGCGACCGCTTTTAAATTTAAAATAAGATTATAATGATGTTGACGTTTGTAATATATAATATTGTCGCGTTCGGGTTCTTGGCGGAACACTTCCGGATAGGAGAACACAGTTTTTAAGAAAAACACGCTCTTTATTTGATCATCGATACACCGGCACAGAAACGCGTCCATCCGCCGCGGAATCTGGCCGTAAACATCACATAACAACCGCAGAACAACGCGTTGTCAAGGGCCGATCCTCACTTAAAACTCTCATCGAACGGTATTGATTGATTTTTCGGGAGCAGCGCCGAGCGGAACACCGCACGGCCGCAACAATATTTATAATAGGTATAAGGGCTCGTGAGAGGCAAGTACCTTCTAGAAAGGCAAGTACCGCGGTTCCGTCGAGTAAAGGTCTCTCGCCGCGTCTGAAAGTGGCAAAATTACAAAATTAAACAATAATCGCGATATCGGATGCGGCGAGAAAGCGTTGGAAATATTCTATTTCCTGAATCCCGCAACCCTCCGATGTAATAGTGATGCCAGCCCTCCTCGTCAAATCCTGCGCGAGATCGCGTTGTAACGAGGAATTCTGACGTTTTACCATATTCCATCGCTTGTGAAGTTCCCCCGCTCGCAACGTTCCGCGTTCATGATAAATTTGCGTGGTTATGAGAGAGCAGGGAAAACACAAATTATCCAAATTGGAGATTGTTAAAATCGAACGTTTCGCAACGTCTTCCCGTGTAAGTTTATTCGAAACGCGCTCGCGACCTCTGGGTGCCGTTGATATTGAAAACACGTTAAAATTCTTCGCGATATCGAGACCACCGGCGTTTTGCGCTACTGAACTCACAAGACGCCAAATGTCCTCATGAGTTAAGTCGCGTGCCGGTCGAAATGAACCCCACAGGATCGTGCGTTAAATCCTCCGAATCGAATGAAAATCCCACATAATCATGCGGTTCGAAAGTATGCAATGCATAGGCATGAATTTCAGCGAATGCGTTTTCAAGCCAATTATAAAATTCGATTCCTTCGGATAGCGGATGCAAACGGAATATCGTCTCCTTTCCTAATATCTCTAAACCGGCGCGAATTTTCCCCGATTAATAGTAAATGGTTAAAATTTCTACCTCGTGCTTGTTCCCTTTCCTCCTCCTCCCTTTCTTCGTCAGCTGTTTCTTGCTCCTGCTCCTCCTCCTCTTCCTCTTCCAAATTCTCCTGAGCAGGGAGTATTCGGTTTCCTCCACGCTGCGGCTCTTCGATGTTCGCTTCTGCACAAAAGTTACAAAAATTAGAATTTTACTTTATAGAAAATACTTCGATAATGCTTCGAATATTATGTCCGTATTTAATTTAATAAACGTGCATACATGATATTTTTCGTCGAGGTAACCCGCCTTTTAACGTTGCCGTCTCCTTTTCACATGAAGAATAGGACTGAGAGGAATTCTTATTAAAAAAATTCGATAATTTAAAATTAAATACGAACATAAATCGAAAAATTAAGAAAGAGTTTATATACCAGCAGGAGGTGTTTCTCCAATTTCCTCTTCGGCTTCTCGTTCTTCCTCGCGTTTCCTCCTCCTCATCCCCCCTCCTCCCCCTCCTCTCTTCTCCTCCTCCTCTTCCTCCCTCTTCTTCCTCTTCCTACTTTTCCCGTTTTTCATCCCCTCCCTCTTCCGGGAGAATACATATGATCGTATTCTAGGAAAAAAGTATATATATCATAAATTTTTATTCACGATATTAATATTATGCCCTTAATTAATATAATTATTATGTCTTTTAATTAATTTTTTCTCTTTATCAACATATAACGGTCTCGCTTTTCCGCGCGGAGAGCGGTCAGTCGGTTACCAGGGGGAGAAGCGAGGACGTTGGAGACAGAAAGGCGAGATTAAAGTGTGAGGCGAGATTGATAATAAATAATAACGAGGTTTATTTAACTAAAAGTGGTGCGATGGAATGCACCGAATCGTCGCGTTAAATGTTCGTGGCCGTAGACGGGCGAGGCGGCGATCGGCGTGCGGATAATGCGTAAATACAAAATAAGAGATCGCTCGGGCGGTCGGCGCGATACTGATCGCGGTGCGCAGTTCGGTGGCGCGGGGCGCGCGCGGCGGCGGCGGTGTCGCACGTGTTAGTCGCGGGCCTTTAAATCGGCGATTTAAACGTGCACGCGTGTCGCGGGTATTGTCGCGAGGGTGGATATTTCGCGAGGTCGGCGGATCGTTGAGATCGGAGAACGGGTGTGCCCGTTCCCTGCCGAGAGTGCTCGGCTGACGGGGGGTGGGCCCCTCATCTGTTTGCGTGAACGCCGAGTGTACTCGGCCAGCCGGGGAGAGCCCCAGCTGTGTGCGGAGAAGGTGGCGGCGCCGAGTGTACTCGGCCGACCAGGGTGTACCCTGGTGCTCGGAGAGGTAGTATCGGGGAGAACCCCGGTACTCGGCGGTGAAATCTCGGAACGGCAGAGTCGGGTCGAGCGAACTCGACGCGCTGGGGAGACCCCAGCAACTCTCGGCTTGCCGTGCGAGTTACGGAGACGGCTTTCGGCCAGGCCAAGCGAACTTGGCGCGTTGGGGAGAGCTCCAACAATCTCAGGCTTGCTGCCGGTTTCGGAAGATCGTTTCCTCGAGGCGAGCTCTCGGAGACGATCTAGGAACAGGAGTAAACGGAGAGTGAGTGCTTTTCTGTGGAGAGTGATGCCTTTTTATATCCGAGATCGACCTCGGTATTTTCGGTCGGATCGGTCGGATTGGTCGATCTCGGGGTTAGCATCCCTCTCCCCAGGAGCGGAAAAAAAAGGATCGGGGGGATGATTGGTTTTTTGGGTAGGGAAGGAATTCGGTGGGAAGGTAGCGGCGCGGTGCGGGGTGGTTGCGCGCTTGTGGACGCGGTCGTGGCGCGGTGCGGGACGCTCGCTCGGTTGCGTGGCGCGGCGTCGGTGCGGTGCGGGACGCTTTCGCGCTCGGTGGTACGGTGCGTGGCGCGGCGTGGGGTGCGTTCGCGCTTGTTGACGCGACGCTTGGCGCGGTGCGGGGAAATACCACGAAAACATACGTGTTTTCGCGGTATTCTCCGACGCTTTCGGAGTTCGCGTGTTACAAGAATTTAAAAAAGGAGGCATTGCTGCCTCTTTGCGGCCACTGCCGCACTCCGCCTGATGTTCGGCGGTCCCCGACGGATGGTCGGTCGGGGGAAATCCGGAGGAGGAACGGAGCGGAAGGATGCGCTCCGTTACAAACATATCAGGCGAAAACACACACGGGGGTACTTACTTCCGTATCTGAAAAAGTTGTAAGATTTTTTTATTTTTTACTTTTGTTTTAGAGATTATTTATTTAAAAATGTAAACCTACCAGACGAGAGCTGGATAATTTCTGGAGGTGCCTCCTCCTCCTGCGTTAATTCAACACGTGCCCTTCCTAAAAGCATTTAATATTTTAATCTTAGAAAATTGTAAAAAATTATATTTTTAATATTACTCCTGTCTAGTTTTTTAGTGATATTACTTACGCGCTGGTCCTGTTTCTGACTCTTCCTCGGCGTGTCGCCTCCGAATCTGCATGAGAGGATACACTAACGCAGTAACTCTTTGACGAGCATTTTCTTCTACAATTTATTATTAAAAATTAGCTAAATTGCCGATTTGTTATTGTAATTACTTATATATAGAAATAATAGTGCGGTGCTTACCATTATGGAGATGCGAGAGGAGATTTTGGATGTGTCCACTCATATCCTCCTCCTCGTGTCCAGCTGCACGTCGCGATTATTTCTCAATTATTTCTCTGGCAATTCGGGGTAACTGCGCGTCGATACCAAAGTATCCTAACTGATACAATGCTCCCAATATTGTATCAGAACATTCGCACGAAAAACGTGTGAAAAGCAGATAGTTAGCATCGAGCGAAATGTTGGATATTTTAGTTAAAAATTTCCCCGTTGTTTATGCGAGTATCCAGCATCGATGCTAACTTTACGCTTCTTCTAATTACTTCACTGCCCATTTTTCGCATCTTTATTCGCACAAAATAATTTGAAACTTTTAAAACTCGCGTGACGAAACTGAAGTGAAGCACGAAAGAGTTCAACTCAGAAATAGTTTTAGATAGCGCAAAACGCACTATATATAAGGAAAATCCTACCTTTTCTGGCAAAGAGACTTATAAAAATTCTAGAAATTTTCTTTCTTCTGTAGTTTCAAGGAGAAAGGAGGTAAGAATGTTATCTCAGCCTTAGTAATAAACCATTTTTTCTTGAAAATTTGTATTCCTTGTATCTAGACTTGACCTTTTTCAATTTTACCTTTTTTTGTTTATTAACGCATAAATGGTGCCAGACATATGTCCAAAGGAATAGTTATTTAAGTTTGAGGAAAGTTCTCGCTTCTTCAAATTTAATAAAATTTATAAAATATTTCTTATTCGTAATTCTATTGTATATTTCGATAATTTCTTCTTCTTGAAATAGTTTTTGTATGATGTTTTTCGATGATTTTTTTTAATTTTCTCATTTAATTTTCTCATTTAATATTCAAGCATGTTCGAACGTGATCGAACTTGCAATATTCGCTTTATTCGAAAAAATTCTTTCCTTGTTGAAAAAAGAGCAGCGTCAAATTATAGTTTACTCGAATGTTTAATAATTTATTTATTTAAAAATTTTTCTCATCTAACATCTAAGACACACGCGTGTTCGAACATGATCGAATCTGTAATAATTCTGTTATTCTGTTATTCGAGAAAAGTTTTTCGTTGAAAAAGAGCAGAGACAAAGCGAAGAGATGCGATTTCTTCTAGAATCTTCAATCTTTTGATTATTATTTATAGAATGTACTTTTTTATTTATTTCGAAAGGATGGAAGACTTACTATATAAGTAGGTATTGCTACATACTAGTACATTGCTTTATTCAAGTATCGACATTTGAAGCGTTCACTTCGAAAATATCCCTCCAAGTTTTTGTTTATTAAAAATGAACATTTATTCAAAATTCGTCAAGTAATATGGCCACGAGAAGTTGCGAATCCCACTAAAGTAGAAAATATTCGCAAGATATTCAAGAATTCTGTACAAAATGTGCAACAAAATTTGTTGCTTTCTACGACGTACCCTCTCATACGAAAAAATTACACGTGGAATTACAATTATCTAAGGAAAGTATCTTCAAGCCTGTCGTCAAATTGAATGGTAATTCTGCAGAAGGAATCAGTTTTGATCCGGACACGTAACAGCAATTTCAAGAGAATATGCGGGAACATGAACGCGTACTTTAATGGAAGCAACAAAAGCAAAATAAATCCTATCACATTTGCAAACATATTCATCAACTTCACCTCTGCCTACGGAACGAAAGCTGTATTGGTGACGTATAAGGAAAATGAAAATTTTCCTAAAGAAAGCAATACTGGAGTAATACGCAAGCAGACTCGAAAGCGGAGGAACAATCACCATCGAAAAAAAAGAAAACTTACTCCGTCGCAGTTATGCAGCAAGCTACTTTTCAAGGAATGAAGAATATCATCAAATATGTCGATGCTCGTATAAACCAGCTAGCATCTGTCGTCGATGCTGTTAACAAGTGCGCACGTTATTTGACCAAGGAGATAGAATTATGTCTACCTAACAATTACATCGACGCCGATATCATCAAACTCACTCTCCAAGGCAACCAAAAGGATATCGAAGTTGCTGTGAGAACACAAATAAATAATTTACCATTTTTGAATACATATTTTAATATTGTATTTTTAGAATTAATTACACTAAAATTTAAAGAAATTACTAATATAATTTTAATGAATCGAGAGTTATAATTTTTATATAATAACTGAATCATGTATTTAATTTTGTAACAAAATATATTCATATATAGTGAAAAATAATAAATTTAGCTTATACCTGATAACATTCAAATTTACGTCGTTTCTTTATCTTTTTCTTTATTCTAAATTTTTCACAACTCTTTCCCTTTTTTTTGAAAGCTATTTACGCTGACCTGCACGAGCGTGTTTTCCTATTGTCTCCTAGTATCTCTCTGTTTTCCTGACATATCTCTCTCTCTCTCTCTCTCTCTCTCTCTCTCTCTCATCCTTCAATATTCCTGCAAAGTTATCATCGCGTCGAAAGAAAATTTTTTCAATCCACGTTTGTCATAGGATAAAAGCCTCGTATAACTCTAAATTCGTCGTCGTCGTCGTCGTCAGAAACTTCTAGTGCGAACCTGACCGTTCCTGTTTTCCTCCCCCAAATACCATACAACTCGATAAATAACTCTAACTCTAACGGTTATTACACTTCGAAAACCTCTCTTCAAAACATTTATTCATTTCCTCCATACAAAAAATGTCAAACAACTCGAGAAATTTATTTAAATTCGTTAGTTATGAGGCGCCGAGAAACCTTCCGTCTTAGAAAACGTGATTCATCATAACCCATATACACGTAATAAAAACTCGCAAAAAATCAATTTTCTTCTCCTCGCTCCATCTCTCGTGTCATAAAAAACCGTATTCCATTCTCGTCAAGTATATTCCCTTCACACACCCTCCATCTTTCTTTTTCGCTGACGCCATTTTGTTTTCGAACCCCGAACAGTCCCAGACACTTTCTCCCCCTTCCCCTTCTTTTTCGGCATTTCGACAACCAATCACACACATAGGGCAGATTATGGGCAGAGCCAATCATGCGTCGGGCAGCCTTGGCTTCAGCCAATTAGAACGGTACTAATTACGTAATTATTGCCTGCCACGCCCATCGATCAATCAGAATGCTCCATTCCCATGTGACTGACAGTTTTTTGACAGCGGGAGGCCACGTCTCTGGCGCCAGTGGGGAAGTGGTGAAGGTTTGTTTTGACGGGCCATGGCTATCCACATACTACTGATGAAATTTTCACTAACTAATTTGGTCATTCGCCAGGAAATCCGGAAACATAAAAATAACCACAATCCACAGAACACTGCTTCCCTCCTCCTCCTAAACTCGCAATTTTTCTAAACTCTATCATTCGACAGCCAACACAGAAATTCATTACGTCCTCAGATATTCCCATCCTTCCGGAACCCTTTATAAACCGCAACTTGGAACAGATCGCTCTCTCTTCTCTTCACTCCACACTTCCACAGACGGGACCCTTTAAAACTGTTGGCGAAATACATTTTCAGTTAGAATCTGTGCGCGAAACTCCAATTCCGTGTGATTCACGATCCAGCCAAGCCAACACAACTCTCGTCCATCACCTGCGCCACAACAAAAGTAAGTTCGTCTTTATCATTCTTTTCCGCGGTTGACTGGCTGTTTGGTTCGCAATCTTAACTTAATTGTTTTCTGGAATCACCCCTCCACATTCCAAATTGGCAAGTCGCCAATTGATTCGGTGAAGCTGCCCTAGCACGATTCCTCAGTTCTTTTACCTCTCTCAAACTCACTCTCTCTCTCACTTAACTCTTACATTTATCATAGTGAACCAAACGAAAATAACGGCCCGAACAAACAAAGCATTGCGACATCGTCAGGAAAAACAAAACAAGCGGATTCGTCGCGAAACTGAACACGCCGGGGAACTCGCGGACCAGTTGATCAAAATAGAATCTAGATTCGTGAATATCTCATTACAAGAGTACGCCACCGCCCTCCGCTCCGCGGCAGAATTCAAAAATCAGTGCACCCCTTCGACGTGGAGAAGTTCTACCATCTCGTCCGCCAATTTCCTTGATCTTCCACACATCCTCCACCGAGAGTTTTCTACATAAAACGAAAATTTAAACCCGACAATGAGTTTTGGGAAGAAATCTCGAAACATTAATCTCACAACACTATCCCTCTATGTACATTTCCCGTAATCCTTTTCCCTATCTCGTTCCCGTCAAGCACAGCGCTCACCCTAATCTTCCGCCACCTTCAACCCGATCCCATTGACATTCTTCCATAATCAACTTTTTGCCCCAATTAGAGCAATTGGGAATTTAGAGATAATCGGATTCTCAACTATATAAAGTTTTTTTTTTATGTAAATGAAAGTTTTTTTGTAAACGAAAGTTTTTCATGAAACGAAAGTATTTAAATGTACACTTTAATATTTGTGTTCGCTTGCTATTACATAAGAGCATAGAGTTAAGATGTTTGTATTTCGTTTTTTATTATTAAATCATAGTTGACCCGAATTGCGTTTCAATTTATTTAAAAAAAATCTTGACCTCGAACCATTCTCGAGTCCCTGAAGGTCGCACGAGGTCCATCCCTGGTTGAAGAGATTCGATTCTCTGATCTAAAAACGGACCACCGACCGCGCTAGCGCAGGGTTATAGCGCAAGGGTTATAGCGTCACCGACGTTGATCCATTCCCTATGCTCTTAGGGCGCGTTCGACTCGCGGATCGACTCCATGACGTTGATGTGGGAGAGCAAAAAAATAGTTCCGTGTGTCCACCCGAGTTCCTGACCAAAAGTATTATCTTTTCTCTCGATCCTCGGACGTAACAGATTACTCAGCCTATGAATAGCGACTCGTAATTATAATTATTTAATATATTCTTAACTTCAATAAAAAGAACATGTACAAACGAATACATCTAATAATCCGCACATTTTAATGGAAATAAGGAATGTAACAATATATAAGATTTTTATATTATACCATCAATAATATATTTAAAGTTCAAATAAATTTTCACAGAAAATATAATTTTCAGTATATTGAAAATAAAAATGATAAATCTATTAAATTTTTTTGTTTTATAAAAAAAAAATTGATTCTATTCTAATATCTTGTACTCACTTTTATATGGATTAAAACTTAAAGTAGAAAGTTTTTCAAATAGAAAGAATATTTCTTTGTTTTGGTTCAAAAGAATATATCGAATTTTTCCAAATGAACGGTCGTAAATATTTGTACATATAATATTATTAATTTCATACTGTGTACATTAATTATAGCCTATGATACTGTATGTAAATCATTATATATAAGTTATTATTTCTGGATGTAAAACATTTTTCATATTAAGATAATCTGATAATATAGTAAATTTGATTATTTTAGCATCATATTGTAAACGATTTGATAATCCTTTTCCGCAAACAAATCAATGACAAAGTTTTAATTGATGCTTGAGAGCAAGTGTATAGGAAGGATTTGACCGTGACGTAATAACTTTAGCATAATGTTTCAATTCTCGATGTTTTGTCTCAAAGCGAAGAGATGACATTAATGGATCCATATTTTCTCATAATTCTTGCATAATAAAATAGATTATGTTTAGATTTAAATGCAATGTTAAATAATTTTTTTATGTAAAGATAAATACTTAGTTACAGCATAAATAGTTAGTTACAGCAAGAGCAAATAAATCAATACAATTAGAGGTAAGGAAACGTGAACATGATATATTAATCTTTTTTAAAAATAAAAATAAATTGCCAACTTAAGTTTTTTTCTGGTACAAAATCACTAATCATCAATGACAAATTATTGATCAAATAATACATTTCAGAAGCTGTTATAATTTTTTTTATTTTAATTGAGTCAGAATTAAATAGTGGAAGTACATTCTCATGAAATGAATTAATACAATGTAATAGTCTCTCATTGAAAATTTCCAAAGTAAAAAATTGTTTCTATATAAATAAAATTATTTAATAAGATTTTAGGAAGGTCGTATCTACAAATACCCTCTAGTAAATCATGCATTGGATCTATAGATAAATTTTCCAAAACATGATAATTAGGGATCTTATTAAAAATACATTCTTCCTTTATTCCAAACGTAGAATTAACACAGTTAAAATAATCATTTTGTGTTCTTATATATTTCTTTTCTTCGTTAACAAAATTTTGTGCATCCTTGATGACTGTACAAATTCGACAATAGTACTGAGTATTAAATCCCTTTGAAAAACCAAGAATTGTGTTCAGATCTAAATTATCCTCAACAATATACATTAAGCGGAAGATTATTTTAACATCTTATTTTAACCTCTTTATTAACATTTATAATTAATCCATTAGTACTTAGGTCAATTATTTGATCAACAATGTGTGAAAAGATTTTATTTCCTAACTTTTTGTGATTTTGATAGTTATGAAGTTGCATAAGTAAAATATTATCTAGATTGCTACTATTAGAAGGTAAACCAAGATTGCTACTATTTAGAAGGTAAACCAAGTAGATTTAAATAAACTTGCACCTAACTTATGAATCGATTTGCGCGATCCTAGTGGATTATTGATTTCAAAATCGTCAAAAAATATTGCAATTGGTAGAACAAATTCATTCTTTTTTAATCCTGTAGAATTCCACATTTTGCCATTCATACCCAAATAAGAAGGGAGGGTGTCACGGCGAGGCCCGACGAACCAGTCATGAAAACTCGTAATTATTTTGCGAAAAAATACCACCTCAGCCAGGAATCGAACTTGAATCTCCTGCTTATCGGGCAGGCATCTTATCCCTTCGACTATGCCGATAACGATAATATATATATATATATATATATATATGTGTATCATTGTATTGTTGACGTGTTATTTTAAATATGTTATTTGCGATATCATCACATGCCTCGGCATAGTCGAAGGGATAAGATGCCTGTCCGGTAAGCAGGAGATCCAGGTTCGATTCCTAGTTGAGGTGGTATTTTTTCGCAAAATAATTACGAGTATACGTATATATATATATATATATATATATATATATATACACACGTATATTACAATAACATATATACATGTATTCTTTCGAATCTCCACGACCGGTACTCCAGAGAGATGATGTTCTATTCTCGATAAATCGAAGTTAGTAATGTAATATTATTTTTGCATTCATTAATATATTTTATAATATTAGCGAAAACATTAGGCATTTCCAGAAACTTTTTCAAAACAGATTTTATAAGAACTAGAGCAATTGTTTTATAATGTATAACTAATTGCTTTTTTAACTTTTTCTTTTTTGGAATTAAAAAAGAATAAATTTTTATTTTTGTCGGTTTTATTAAACAATAAATATCAGATAAAAATTTTAAAGTGTAATGCTCAGTTTTAAATTTCTGAAAACTCTCTTTCATAATACTTAAATAATTACATATATTATTCGTATTGCCAATTTTCTTTTCTAATATTTCAAAACTGTCTGACAAATAAATATAAAAAATTTCATTAACAATTTTATGGACGTTCTTTTTATTCAAATTTTCAAAAGAATATAATTTTGTAATTAGAGATAATATTATATTTAATATTTCAGAACTGAAATTTTCAAGAGAAAAGTCATAGTCTTTTTTTTTTATTTATTATAGATTCTAAATTTGTAGCAACAATCTACTAGATTTACGTTCTGAGAAGTTGTAGCTTCAATCATCGATTTGTTAAAAGACATGGATTCTTTATTATATGTTTTACATCCTTTGTCTGATTCAATATCATGAGCTGTATATGTCGAAGTAGAATACGTAATAGTATGTGATTTTATGCAATTCAAAAAATTACATTTACTTTCTGAATATAATTAATCAATATATTTAAGTTTAATATAACATTTCAAATATTCGAAGTCAGATAAGATCTCATTACAAAACATACAATTAAACATTTTGGATATAAAAAGTTGTAATTATATTAATAATATACGTATTTTGAGTGTAATATAATATTTATAGAAGAGATAGTTTAAAAAATTTTGTTTTTAAAAAGTTTATCAATATGTAATATTCAACTTATGAATAATATGTATATCATACATGTATGTACATATAACATAAACTTATATATGATACACTATATAATAAATGCATGTGTGTGTGTGTGTGTGTGTGTGTGTGTGTGTGTGTGTGTGCGTGCGTGTGCGTGCGTCTGCGTGTGCGTGCGTCTGCGTGTGCGTGCGTCTGCGTGTGCGTGCGTCTGCGTGTGCGTGCGTGTTGCATGCGCGCGCGTGGTGTGTGTGTGTGTGTGTGTGTGTGTGTGTGTGTGTGTGTGTGTGTGTGTGTGTGTGTGTGTGTGTGTGTGTGCGTGTGTGTATCATATATATATGGAAATACTATACTATAATAAACAAAAAACAAAATCTTCAAAATTCTTCGAATCCTTTAGTCTGATATATAAAATAAAAATTTTATTCAGAAAAAAATAGTACCTCACTTCAATTATGTGTACTTAGTCATTTCAAACTGTATTAATTGTAAGCTTTTTTAGTATATGTTCTGTATTTGAATATGATATGTCCCATAGTGTATAGAACTGGTATAATCCTTTCTATATAAACATCCATAAATGTTTATTAGTATCAGGATAGTTAAAACGGTCTCGCTTTTCCGCGCGGAGAGCGGTCAGTCGATTACCAGGAGGAGAAGCGAGGATGTTGGAGACAGAAAGGTGTAATTAAATTGTTAGGCGAGAATGATAATAAATAACGATGTTTATTTGACTAAGAGTGGTGCGATGGAATGCACCGAATCGTCGCGTTTAATGTTCGTGGCCGTGGACGGACGAGACGGCGATCGGCGCGCGGATAGCGCGTGAATACAAAATAAGAGATCGCTCGGGCGGTCGGCGCGCAGTTCGGTGGCGCGGGGCGCGCGCGGCGGCGGCGGTGTCGCACGTGTTCGTCGCGGGCCTTTAAATCGGCGTGGATTTAAACGTGCACGCGTGTCGCGGGTGTTGTCGCGAGGGTGGATATTTCGCGAGGTCAGCGGATCGTTGAGATCGGAGAACGGGTGTGCCTGTTCCCTGCCGAGAGTGCTCGGTTGACGGGGGGTGCGCCCCTCGTCTGTCTGTCGGAATGCCGAGTGAACTCGGCCAGCCGGGGAGGGCCCCGGCTGTGTGCGGAGAAGAAAGTGGCGGTGCCGAGTGTACTCGGCCGACTAGGGTGTACCCTGGTGCTCGGAGAGGTCGTATCGGGGAGAACGATACTCGGCGGTGAAATCTCAGGAACGGCGGAGTCGGGTCGAGCGAACTCGACGCGCTGGGGAGACCCCAGCAATTCTCGGCTTGCCGTGCGAGTTACGGAGACGGCTTTCGGCCAGGCCAAGCGAACTTGGCGCGTTGGGGAGAACCCCAACAAATCTCAGGCTTGCTGCCGGTTTCGGAAGATCGTTTCCTCGAGGCGAGCTCTCGGAAACGAGCTAGGAACAGGAGTAAACGGAGAGTGATTTCCTGTGGAGAGCGATGCCTTTTTATATCCTTTTTATATTCGATCTCGGTATTTTCAGTCGGATCGGTCGGATTGGTCGATCTCGGGGTTAGCATCCCTCTCCCCAGGAGCGGAAAAAAAGGATCGGGGGATGATTGGTTTTTTTGGTAGGAAAGGAATTCGGTGGGAAGATAGCGGCGCGGTGCGGGGTGGTTGCGCGCTTGTGGACGCGGTCGTGGCGCGGTGCGGGACGCTCGCTCGGTTGCGTGGCGCGGCGTCGGTGCGGCGCGGGACGCGTTCACACTCGGTGGTACGGTGTGTGGCGCGGTGCGGGGTGCGTTCGCGCTTGTTGACGCGACGCTTGGCGCGGTGCGGGGAAATACCATGAAAACATATGTGTTTTCGTGGTATTCTCCGACGCTTTCGGAGTTCGCGTATACAAGTATTAAAAAAGGAGGCATTGCTGCCTCTTTGCGGCCACTGCCGCACTCCGCCTGATGTTCGGCGGTCCCCGACGGATGGTCGGTCGGGGGAAATCCGGAGGAGGAATGGAGCGGAAGGATGCGCTCCGTTACATAGTTAATTTTTAATACATGAAAAGCTTTAAAGCAAATATCTAAAGCTTCTAATGTAGATTCCATTGAATATAAGACTTCATCAATTATAACATATGAGTTGGTTATGTTTTTAATTGAGCCCTCAACTATTACATAAAGGTGTACAGATATTTGCATTTCTTTTGCTATATCACTGACTTCTTGATAAATTTTTGTAATATCAGCACAAGTCTATAATAATATAATTAAATTTTGAGTTAATGAAAACCATATTTAAATAAAAATTCAAACATCAACATACTAACAGTTACATATTTTATCATGCTGTCTCTTGACAAAGCAATAGATGCTTATTATAGTATTTCTTTGTCCCAGTTTGACCTTTTTGTTTAACTTTTTGTTTTGGGGGTATCAAATATGAAAGAAGTTGTATTGCAATCGTTAACTTAGAGTCCTTAACAAACCAAAAATTGTTAAATTATAACAAAGCATTTATATTGTATATAATGCAATATAGTATAATATGAATAATTTTACCTTCGGATATGTCTAAATTTAATGTTTCCATTAAATCTGAGAAATCATCATTTTTACTCGTAACTTGTATATTTTGTTTGACTGTATTAAAAAATTCATTCCATTTTTCTAAAGTTAAACAAAAATTTGTTAATTGCATTTGATGAAAATCAAGTTTCAAAAGTTTATATCTATATGGATGTTTCAAAAGGCCATTCCTCGAATATGTTACTTAATATTTTATCAGATGAATTCATCAATATTTGTAATCGAGTACTTAGAAGTTAAGCTCCATTTCTCCAAAACTATTTCTCAAGATGCTTGGTTAACTTTTAATCAATCCAAAGCTTTTTTAATATTTTCATTGCTTACTAGAAACATAATAGTTACATAATATGTACATAACAGTTACATAATATTATATTAATATTAAATAATAATATAATTATTATTTAATTTAATTAATATTTTTAATAATGTTATTTAATAATATAAATATTACAACACGACGCTAGCAGAAAAACACGTTCTCGTCCGCCGCGTGCGTGCCGACTTTTCTGCCAGCGTCGTGCTGTAATATTTATTAAATAATATTAAAAATATTAATTAAATTAAAAATAATTATATTATTATTTAATATTAATATAATATTAAATACTATTAATCATGAAAAAGAAAATTGTAGTGTCATGGGTGTTATATTAATGTTTTACTTATGTATTTTTGTATCTGGCTGTGGCATCGGCGGCTACGGCTCTGATGGTCCAGATACAGTGATGGTCCCGGCTGAGACGAACCCTTTGCAGGTTCTGAGGAGTGATTTATTTTTTTATTTAGCTCTTCTTTTAATTTTTTAATTTCCGCCTTTTAAGATTCAAGATTTCAGTTGTATCGTTAACAACAATCTGACTGACTTCGTCACTCGTATCTCTGAAATTAGAAATGATTAAAAATTAATATTTTTATTTTATATTATTATAATTATATAAATTTATTTATTATAATTATATAAAATGTTAGGATGAATATACTTACATGTTTTCTTCCGTAGCCATGTTGCAGCAGCTTATTTCATGATATTATCAATTGAATATGTTATTGACTGAATACGTAAATAAATTAATTCAGTATAAAGATATACATGAACAGTGTAAAGTTCAATCAATCAATTGAATATATTTCAATCAATATTCAATAAATTGAATATGTTATCGACTAAATATGTTAATAGATTAATTCAGTATGTACAAAGATATAAAGAAAATATACGTGAACAGTGTAAACTGTCAGTGCAAAAGTTGACTCTGCGGATAAATCAGGCCGATAATCAGGGTCACTGTAAGACTAAGCGAATCAGCGAATCAGCGGCTCTCGCGACAGAAATTGCAACTGTACATGGGAGACGACGACGACGTTTTTTAAAGTAAAAATTTTCAAATCGGACTTTGCATAAAAATATCTTCACTCGTAGGGCGCTTAGTAAAAAAACAAAAATACTTTTATTATACAAGTCGAAGCTACCGATTGAGCCTACTTAGAAATCAATTTATCGATTACTGAGATCTGATAGTTTTAGGTGCTCGCATCTCGCCGACTCGCGTAAGTAAGACTCACACGGTAGCGTTCAGTTGACTTGATTACCGTGTCTCCTGACGTGTTTCCTGTCGATTTTGAAATATCCATTTCATAACTTACTGCACGAATACTCGTTGTAAGATCTTCTTCTTGCGTAATACTTCCTCTTCATTTTCAAGTGTTCTAGCGATAAAATCAGGACCTGCGCCAACATTTTTTGTTACTATTTGGATTGAGCTTGTTATCTTAACTCGATTTATTAGACGAAGAAATACATTTGGGTCTGGCGTATTCTATGATTAAAGGGACATTCCATGTATATTTGTCTTGCTGCATGTGCGTTTTTATTACTTGCACCATAAATAAATAACGTGTCAATAATTCTTTATTAATATAGTCCATGTAATAAAGAAATTAACATATACATACATACATACATACATACATATACAGGATGTCTGATATCGGTTGCATCGCCTGTCATGGGCAGGTAGAGCTGATAAAATTGAATAAAAAAGTCCTCTACTGTTTCGCAATTTTCGCAATTATCGAGTTATTAATTTTGAAAAATCATCGTCTTAGTTCGGCAAATGCAAACGTGCGGTGATATATTCCCGCCTGGTGATTATCGTTATTAGGCATGCAAAAAATTGTTTTCTCCAAGCGGCAATAACGGCGATACCACGCGACTCGTGCGTAGCGATGCATTAAAAGGAAATCTACAAACTCCTATTCATATACATTATCTAAAAATTCTTTTATTTATGAAAATTATTTCATTAATAACTTGTAAATAAATATTAACTTATAAATGAACAATTGCTAAAACCTTTAAAATATTACTCAGAAACATAACCTTGACAACATATATCAGGGCAAGCTGAGGCGAGATGTTTAATATTAAATTACTTAAAAATATATTTAAAAAATATAAATATATTTTTTACAGTTTATTTATTTTAAATATTAAAAACAATTTATGTAAAGTTTTAAAGATGACAAAATTTAATTACTCTATAAAATGTGTTTCTAACACATTTTCATTAGAACACATTTACACTTGTTTAAAATATAAAATAACACGGCACTCACACTTGAATATGCATGGTCCCACAAATGGAGAGAAAAACAAAATAGAATAATGTAAATAAATAAAAATAAAAATAACAAAAAAATATAAATAAAAAAAATTACAAAAAGCGGTGTAAAACAACTGTCCGGTCAAAAGAATATATAAAATAAATAAAAAATATAAAATGTCCGGAAGCTAAAAAGAGGCGGGCAGGAATCCTGTCTGCATAGCTTAAAAACTAAAAATTAATTACTAAATATACATAATTAAAAATAAATAAATTAAAGAGAAAAACTTAACATATTAAAAAGCTGAGCATCGGCTCCTTTTTTTTTTTTAAATAATGGAGATAGGGGAAATGCATTTACGCACACTTGGAGAGCGACCGTTCCCTCCAGATAGTGTGGGACTCATCCGATATGCGGAAATACCCACTAAAACCCCTCCTCAGGACATGAGAACACCCTCGAGCCACAATGAGACGATCCTGGAACGTTAGGCATAACTTCAAGACCAACCCAGGTCATAACAATAAGTCACATCCAGTACGGTTGACAAGAAACTACAGAAAGATAGAACCTACTACAGAGGTCTTCAGTGGAGGACGTCACATGACTGAGACATGAGGCATCTCAACAGGCATCCATCACAGTAAATAAATAAATAAATACGACAAAACCGTACACTAAAGGGAGAGAGGGGGATAACAAGTATAACCAACACGACCACTAGATAATAACATAAACTATAGTATATAACATTTAGAGAGAGACGATAGACAAATGGTGACTAGAAGATCACTAGACATCACGAGAAACAGCAACGAGGGACACAAAGCGCAATACGGGATACGCATAATACGGGCAATGCGATTGACCATGCGGGAAGACCAATCCCATCATCCATCGGAACAGGGAACACCGCGGCTCAAAGACGATGAGTCTCACAGTGCTATCCATCGGAAGGAGGACCCCGTTGTCTCGCTCTCTCCGCACACTCCTTAACAAACATTACATCTTCCGCGAAAGAAGCAACGAGCTTCCAATTATCCTCGCTGGAAAGCAGTATCAAAGTGATTGTTTCGTCGTTCAAAACCCGACCTACGCTAGTCACAAGAACATCCCGTAAGAAGGACCACGCCTCGCAACGTGTGGGACGCGTCGATCCCAAACTCGCAATGTTCGCAACCATCCGAGTAGTATCTACCTATTCTCTTAAAGTATACGCTAAAACAGTCATGGCCCGTAAAGAGTTGTGTTCAGTCTAAACGTCAATCCGCCAAAATCTCGTGACATCCACTCGACAAAGTGAGGCAAGATAACTCCCCTAGTGCGAGGAGCGGGATCCTCGGGGCCCATCCCCTCGATGTGCGCTCGCCACATGTACATCAGTTCGTTTCCCTTCGTCTTAATAGCCAATCAAGCTCTGTGTGAGATAGCACAACCATTGCGACGTCCAATTTGCGAAATCGTACACGTATTTTCAATTTTCAGCCATCAACTGAAAAGGAGAGATCCTAGCCAGCAGGGTGGCTGCGACAAAGGAAACCGTATGGTAAGATGACGTCACCCTAATAGTTAGCCGACGCTGTACCCTATGAATCAGCCGCAGGTTCCTATTGCTGAAAACGCGATCCAAAGCCCACACTGGAGCCGCATACAGCATAATGGAATGCACGTCGCTCGCGTACAACATACACTTGTTGGTCGATGGCCCACGGAGATTGGACATTAACGAGCTAAGAGAGCTTCTAAACTTCCCCGCCTTCAACGCTACTCATGTGCTCGAAGAATCGCCACCGATCATCGATGACCACTCCCAGATATTTCATCGATTCTTTAGTTACGACTATAACGGAGTCAAATATGAATCGGAAAGGTTCCGATTTGATGTATCTCGGTAGAAAGAGCAGTCTTATGCGGGGAGACCTCCAAATCCAGTACCTTGATGTGTTGCAGGATTACCTCGCAAACGATGTTCGCTTTATTATACAACACGTCTCTATTTTCAGCAGCCACGAGCAACAGAGTGTCGTCGGCGAAGCAAATGGCGTGAACACCTCTGGGAAGACCCACACTCAATATAGAGTCGTATGCGATAATCCACAGGAGAGGACCCAAGACGGAACCCCACCACACGACATCGCGTAAGTGCGCGACACTCCACTGCTCTTGACCGCAACGATCGATCGATTAGACAAGTAGTCCATAGTAATGATACTAGGACGCTTCTAACCCAGGAGTTCCGAGTGGGGTGCGGGTGTGCGGGGTAAGCGTGGGTGTGGTAGGCACGGGGAAGGGGGAATGCTTTGTCGATGATCCTTTGGAATGTACTTTTGAGGGGGAAAGGGGGCAAGGGGGTCCTTTTTTGTCTAGGAAGAGCTGCTAGAAAAGATATTTTTTTGTAGAAATTGACGTAAGAAAAAAAAGGAAAAAAAGCGCCGTTATTCCGGCTGCAATAAATGTACGTGTCGCAACATGTTCATTTCGAACAATCTCGAAAAATCCGTTATTCAATGAAAATAATGTATTAGTCGGTAAATGGATACTTTTCCTTAATTTTATTCTTGTTTTTTTTTAGTAATAAATACTGAATGTGCTCATTTCTATTTGATCAAGTTCTCACGTAGGAAACAATAAATTTTGATGGCGACAGAAAATGGGAAACTACAAAAAAAGTGAACTATAGAAAAATGAAATGAATTCAATAAAAAAAAGATATTATCCTTTTTTTATTGATGTTTTTTATTGATTATACCAATAAATAATATCTTATTATAACTGAAATATTATTTTATTTTAAGATGAGAAATAGGAAAATTTGTTTTGATTGAAATCATATTTTTAAACGTGAAAACGTTTTTATTCACATTTTTTACATCATCTTTTTTTCATACATCCTAAAAACTAAAGCTAACAATTCGCAATCGACGAGTTGATGCCTATCGAAGATATCGCTATCGCGTATCACGTATGGTACCTCCTCGGGATTTGTTATAATAGACGCAATGTTGAAGAATCGCGTATACTTTTCATCGATCGTTTCAACGAGTCTGTCTAGTTGATTGAACGTTATATCAATACATTCGGCGAGATTAAACATCGTAGCGTCGATTCGATCACCATAATGCGTACGTTTGAAGATTCAAGACGTACGAGTGTAACGTTGTTCATCATACAAACTCGGACTGTTAACGATCCGACGCTTATAAAATTGTCTTTATAATTGTTTCGTAGCAATTTGTAGATATTCCGTTGCTGCTCATGGAGTCCTTTCCATGTTTCGAGAGACAATATCAGCTCTTGTCCTCGATGATCTCCTAGGGCGATCTTTACGTAGCTCGGTGGACCAACATTGATTCCAATTTCCAGAAACTTGAAGCCCGTAGCCGTCAGGTTGTAACATCTGCTCATCAAGCGCACCGCGCGAGGCTCCATCGAAATGCTGTGTAACAGCAATTAAGTACATAATATTGCGTAATGTTGCAAAAAGAAAAAAAGAAAATGTCGAACTTACGCGTTACGTTCCTTCTTCGTTTCACCATCGTATAGTGCACTGCTTCCTTTGGCGGAGTACGTTGCGTATGGTTCGTTTGTACAAACGAATGACGGAGGACTGATCGCACCCGCGTAAATTTTGACACGGCAGAGCGTTAATCCCCCCTTCCTCTCATTTGAAAGATGGAGTGGACAAAAACTCCAATGACCTCGCTGAACGATAATACTCTATTATGAGTATTTCGTGAATAGGCATGTTATAGTGGCCAAGAAAAAGACAAAGAATCGTACAATTGCAGATAGCACATCGAGAACGAGTTTACTGTTATAGTGATTATAAACTGAAAGAAAAAAAAGATTGCGTCATTATCAATTAATTATAAAATTTTTATTTCAAGAAAAAAAAACCTAATCAGCTATAAAAAATATGTAAAGAGAAAAAAAGAAAATGTGAATAAAAAGTTTCACGCTTCAATCATAACGCAATTTCTTTGTCATCGATGAATCGATCGAACGTTACATTGAAAAAAAATGTATAGGATCGTTGGAATATTAAATAATCATCAATGTAATAGCGGGGAAAAGAAATAAAAGAAAATATATTATATGTTATATATGTTTATTTAAGATTATCTACCATCAATTAAACAATTTAAATACATTTTGTATAATGGCGCGCAATTGGTATAATGATATCCACATCGTATAGAATTATCAGCATCTAGATTATTTAAAGAATCTATGTCTTCGTAATCCGCATCCAGGATCTCGATGCACACGCGCTCTCGCTCATCGTCCAGAAGCAAATTCCACAACCATTTTCGTTTTTCGTGTCCCTTAACATATATGACAGCATCATCGTCGTCGTCGTCGTCGTCGTTATCTTCTTTCGTACCATGCACAGCTTTCGTAATCAAACTTTTAGCTTCGCTGTACGGAATCGTTCCGTCGTTCCATTGCAGTCTATGATGATGACGTATCACCCAGCGTGCGCGAGATTTGTCGGCACTTGCCAGGAAATGCTACGGTATAGAGCTTGCGAAAATGTAATGAGAGAGAACGGTCCGTTCTTTAAGAGCAGCAACTCTTTTACGACAAACTGTCCTTCAACGAGGAAGGACCTTGCAGGTCTACGAACGTTGGCACAGACATGACTGTCGAGAAGAAAACTGCGATCGATGTATAAATTTTATTGTCTCTCTCTCTCTCATGTGCCAGCGATGCTCTTAGGTGATCTTGCGTACAACATTGGTCAACGGATTGTACTGAACCACGCGATCGTGTATAATGAGACAGCACGCGGTGATATTCATCGGTACGTTTTCCTTAGTCTCAAATTCCAATCTCACATCCACGGTTGCGCTCTTGACTGATTCGTTTTGTCGAGAACAATCGATGATTACGAATGGACCGTAATGTAGAAAAGACGTGAGGGTAAGACTTGGCTGGAGATACTCGTATCCGTAGTAGTTTTTGCAGAAACGCGCGTACGTTTCGTACAACACAGACTATCTGTTTTTTTCGAAATCCAGATTCATATCATCGTACGGATAACATTCCGAGTTCAGATAGAATTTCACGTTGGTCAAGTTGCAGTCGTCGAATCGGCTCGTGTCCTCGGCCATGATGTTCTTTCGGCCTGTTTACAAAGCGAAGATGACATATCGCGGCTTCTCCAGCTGAGTAGCGGTCTTGATGGCCCACGAATGCTTGGTTGTACGCTGTAACAGCGGAAATTCGTACAGATCCCACGAGCGAAAAGCCAAGTATCGTCCGCTCTCCAAAGTGCGCAGCATCGATAGTTTTGTTATCTCGTTTAATAACACGTGCGGCATTCGCCATTGTATCTTGAATAAGTCGATCACGGGATCCAATGCCGAATTTCCCATCAGGCAATTGTTGTCGTTGCGCGATCGTATTAAGATCAACTCGTGACGAGCGTTGATTACTACGCGTCTGTAATCCTCGCAGAATCCTAACAGTACGTAGAGAGGTACGCAAAAGTTAAAATATCCATCTGCGTTGGTACGCGCCATCCTAGCATTTCTCAGAATCACGCTTCTCTCGGATGATGTCGTTACGTAGTATTTGAGCGCGTTAGTTATGCCCACGTTTCTGTTACGATCAATCTCCACGCCATCGAGCTCGTATCGAATCTCATCGAACATGAACGCCACACAATTATTTCCCAACATCACATCAGATCCGTCGACATTTTTCTTCGTTAATTTTCCCTCGATATATAGAAAGCTTTTGTACGGCAATGTGTACAGATCCTGTTGCTGTATGGGTATTCTTATTTCATCACTGTACCCAAACGTTATATTGGCGAATGGGTTATACATATGAGTTTCAATTTTGAAGATGCGATCGTCGAAGATTGGCTCGTCTTCGATGTTTAGGATGTCAGTCATCTCACAAATTGCGCACCGCGAATTCTAAAGCTTGTAAAAATTTAACGTTCGATGCGTTGAGTTTCTTTCTCTTTTTGATGCAACCGGATGAGCGAGTATTGTCGATTGGTGTTTTCTTTATAAAAGATGCGTTATCTCTCTGCGCGTGCTTCGTTTCGTTCAACACGAGCATCCCAAATGTCGCGCTCGCGTTATCGCTGTCGCCGTCGTACGTGCAATCTGATAGTGATCTCTTCTCCTCTGAAATCGAGCAATCGTCCGTTCTGATCAACAATGCGTATCGTTAGCTCCGTAATGCTCCGTACGATGACTGGCAAGTAAATGATTTGCATCGGCCTTTCCGATATCTTATATCCTGGTGGCACACTCGGCGAAAATTCATGTATCGTGTGCACACTTTTGTCGTTGCTATACGCGCCCGCGGTCACGTTGCACTCTACACGGATAATGTTTATATTTATTATGTTGATTGACATGTCCGATTTATACCACTTTCGCGGTTGCAATATACGCTTTGACGAGAAACCAAGCAGCGATCCAATGTTATTGGGCTTGTTAAAGTTTATTCTGTAATCACATTTAATCTCATACCTCATCGTGTTGTAATTTGCGCGGAGCACTATCGGGTATTCACCAATGTCATCATCGCCGCGCGCGGTGTCACCGGCGTTACCATCGGATGTGTCGCGTCGCGGATGTTTTCGTAAAATCTCACGTTTCAAAAATTCATTTATGGCTTGCAGTTCGTACGACCCCTCGGGAATCGTAATTTCTGCGTCGTCTTTGTCAAAATAAAATTTGTTGTTCGAAACGTTTACATTCGGTATCGTGTGATAAGTCTCCAAAATTGTTAGACCAAGCTCGTAGTCATCGTCGTTCAAATCTATGGCTGGAAAGTAGTTTGTCGCGAGAACGCTGCTCTTCCCGCTTAATGTAAGCGTCAGCGACATGATGGAACGTTTCAATGAATACTGAAACGTCGCGGCATTTTGTCAGACTTTATAAATTCATGCGCGTCGTTTGGAGAAACTACAAACACAGCTGTCCGCAGACGCTCTGATCGTACGTCTGATAGGACGTTCGATTGTACTCTATCATAACATTGTCTCCGAAATATCGTACCAATTCCTTCGGCGGTCGAAGATTACCGAAACTGTCGAAATATATAACACGATCGTTTCTCTTTGCGTACGCTACCCAATGAGTGCCGGGACCCATCGTGTCATCCAGATTTACGATACCGCTCTCTTTTCGACGCGCGCCGCTAATCGGTAATGCGTCACGCATGAAAACGCCTCTGAAGTATGGTACGCCCATACGTTTCGCCAGCTGGTCCAATTGTACGTTGGTAGTTACACCCGTAGGTATTTTTATTGTCTCTTTGACGTTTTTTTTTCTTTTTTTCTCTTTTCGCTGTTACACCTCGTCCGCCTTTGTACGGAGCGAAATATAGTCCCCGTCCGTATTTGTACGGAGCGAGATACAATCCCTGTCCGCGCGTTTCCATTGCGCGATTGTGACGTTGTAGTTCCTCGAGCTGACGTTGTATGGCTTTCTTGTCGTTTACCGCTTTCGCCACGTTGGCCAATCATGGAACCGAGCGCGCCCAACATTGGCAGAATCGGTAATATGCCGCCTCGTTTCGCCGTTGGAAGTATTCGTTTTTTTTTTGTTGGCTTTTTCGCTTTCATACCCATGCCGATCTTGATCTTGGCTTTCATCGCTGCCCAAACAGCTGTAGCGGCAGCTTTTTCGCCCAAATTCGAATCTCTCGCAATGACGCATCCTTTATTGGCGAGTATCTTATCCACCGCGTATCGAGCCCCCGAGTATAAAAGTATACTATTAACAACGAATGCTCATAGACGTGGTCACAGCGCCCATAATCCCATCATGGGCAACAAGGAATACAAGTACATTATCAAATATCATCGCTTCGCTCGTATCTACATATAAAAGAAGCAGTAAAAAGGGTGCAGGCATGAATAATATACCATCCACCATGAAGTTAACAAGATCGATTACGTGCATTGGGACGATCCCAATGAACTAGTGGATCGACTTTGATTACTCGACGCTTCGCACCGAGCTGGTCACAACGCTCACGACAACGAGATGCTGTCGATCATCGAGGAACTTCGCGAAGCCGGCATTATTATACATTAAATCGCGTGTCGACGAAACGAGCCAGTCGATTGACGTCAGTGAGGAAGAAAACTTTAATTGTAATAAATCTTATTTACACGCATTAATATCAAACATCGTCGAAACATGAGATCGTCAAAATCCAATGAACGTAAAAAAAATATTAACTCCGTAAGGCGACGACTCGTCGAGGAATTGCACGTTCCAGCCAGAAGAAATTTTCCACGAAGACGTGTCATAATTCGGGGATACGACGATCTGTGGCAAGCTGATATCGTCGAGATGCGCCCATATTCGAATTTCAACAGAGATCATCATTACATACTCACCGTTATCGATGCGTTGAGCAAATATGCCTGGGCCGTATCGCTTAAGAGCAAGATCGGAAGCGAGACGGCTAACGCTATCGCCGAGATAATTCGAGAGAGCGGAAGATGCCCGAGAAATTTGCAAACGGATATGAGGAAGGAGTCCCGTTTACAACGCCGATGTGCAGAAACTCTTGAAAAAACATAGCGTTAATCATTATTCCACGTATTCGATATTGAAGGCATCGATCGTCGAACGGTTCAATCGCACACTTAAAAACGACATGTGGAAGATGTTTACATTTAATGGTACTTACAAGTGGGTCGACGTGCTGCCACGTCTCGTGTTAGATTACAACGCGTGCAAATATCGCACTATTGGCATGCGACCCATTGACGTAACTCTCACGATCGCTAAAAAACTCTTGGGCACGATGTACAGCGCGATAAAGATCGCAGGTCCAGCAAAATTCAAAGTAGGCGAATCGGTACGCGTGAGCAAGTACAAGACAGTTTTCGAAAAAGGTTACACGCCAAATTGGACCACCGAGGTGTTTAAGATCGTTAAAGTGCAGCATACTAATTCCGTAACCTATCTACTCGAAGACTATCGCGGAGAATTCGTTGCTGGAGCGTTCTACGAGTTGCATCGCGCGACTCATCCGGACGTGTATCTCGTGGAGAAAGTACTGCGTAGGAAAGGAGATAAGGTTTACGTCAAGTGGCTAGGATTTGATGGGTCACACAATTCTTGGATACACAAAAATAATGTGATTTAATTCATTTATTGTAAACAAATATAAAAATATTTATATAAAAAATTTTAAATTCATTCATTTTATTGTAAAAACAAATAAAAAAAATATTTATATAAAAATATATACAATAAGTCTTATTTTTTCTTCCATTACATTTTCGTAAAGAAACTATACAGATGGACTAACTACGATGAACTTAAGATAATATATAAAATGTATAAAACTACGGGAAATACGTACATATAAACTACAAGTTCATATAAATTACAAGTACATATAAACTACAAGTACATATAAATTATAAGAAATACATACATATGTATATGCATACGTACATATGTGCATAAACTACAAGTATGTATATACATACGTACACACGTACATAAATACATACGTACATATGTACATACGTACATAAATACATACATACGTATATATGTATATGCATACGTACATATATATGTACGTACATTACATACTGTACATATGTACATACGTACATATGTATATATAAACATATGTACATATGTATATATAAACTATAAGAAATACGTACATATGTACATACATACATAAATACATACATACGTACATATGTACATAAACTACAAGTATGTATATACATACGTACACACGTACATAAATACATACATACATATATATGTACGTACATTACATACTGTACATATGTACATACGTACATATGTACATACGTATATATAAACTATAAGAAATATGTGCATATGTACATATATATGTATAAAACTATATAAAAAAAATACATGTATATTACAAAGGTATTCGCCAATGTCCCCATGGTAACGTTTCCGTCGAATCCGGTATGATGTATCGTTTGTCATCGTATGGACTCAGAGCAATTTTTGACTCGGATACCGTATATACTTGGTGTAACTTGAATCTTATACATGACTGGCGACGAGTCATTTCGATCTCTTCATTCAAACACCGTGTATAATCATCGAACGTTATTGTTCGCGCTACGACGTTATTCTTTACACCTTTCGTCTTTTTGGTGTCCTTTTTATCATCCACTCTCATCGCATACATTTTCGCTCTGAGTCCGACAAATTCCGTCATAATCGCCGTTATTTTCGTCCTTCATTAGGCCGGGTACTTTTTTATTCACGAGAGACATACCATATGCGTTGTTCGCCAGATAATCGCTCGTATCGAATCTAGCGATATCGCGTTTCATCGTCTCGTACACATCATCACATTCAATGTGATATACAAGACTGTCGGTGTACATGATTTTATATTTGTCGCAATACAGCGGTAACATATATTCGTGATGAAATTCGTACAAGCAGATTTTTGATATATCGAGTATACACATACCCACATAAATCGGCTTGTTGAATTTTACCTCGAGTTTACGCAGTTCGACGGCGATTAAATAAATTTTCCGCAAAGACGCTGCGGCTGTGGAAATTTGGTTTCGCGATCATTGCCTCCGCACCGTATCGTCCGTCCCATTTCGTTATCAATTTTACATCCACGTGATTCCGGACATTTTCCATCGTTTTACCGAATATCGCGTTGTTCATTAATTTGTATAAATTTTTTTCGAAATCGTTCTTCGCGCACATTCTAAGCTGTGTATTAAGTTCGATGTAATCGCGGAGCCAGGTGGATTGAGCGAATTGTAGTACGCGGTGTATCTTTGCGATACGAAGATGGCGCGTACATTGCTGCAGGTTACGATAGTGGATGACATATCGCTTTTTGTCATATAGCGTCGCGACAAGTTTATTCTGCCGCGTGCCGGGTGGTTTATCGCGCGTCGGACAGAAAGTCGGTGTGTCGGTCGTGTGCAGATGATGCGGATACTCGAGATCGACCTCGAGAATATAACCCGAATCCGGAGCGATCGCGCTCGCGTCAAAGTTCGCGATGTCTTCAATCCATCGAAATTTGGCATAGGGCAGCGATTGACACATCGCCCATCCGTATAAATTGTTCACGTCATAGTACATCAAATACGACGACGGTTTCGACGGGTCATACGAACGCATGTACTTGTTATTGGCCTGCATGTATCTGTTGGAACATTGACTGAGGTCGCCGCGTATACCGCGCTCGATAAACATAATCATATCGATGTCGGTAAGCAACTCAAATTTTACACGCGTATGTTTCAGCATGGCGTCCCATGTGAAATCTGGCAATGTGTAGTAATGAGCGGAATAGAGACTGTAACTTTTGATACAACTTTCATGGAAATTTTCAAAAACATCGGCCAATAACAAGACATCAGTTTTCAAATATAGATCGCTATATTCGCCTAAGGTTTCAATAGAGAACCGCTGCCAGATGTTCACGGCGTGCGCATAATCATTCTCTGACACTGTGTTACCGGTCAACGAGCTATAAAATGATTCGCGCGATGGTAGGCGCGTGTCCTGCAGCTTGTCCGCGCGATTCACGTATTCATAAGGAAAGACACCTTTACGCGTCAACAAATCAAAATCCTCGTTCGATAACGTGGAAAATTCGGAATGTAAAATTTTCAATTTCTCTCTACTTAAAAAAGATGTCAATTTATCGAGACTGGTACTCAAAAATTTGTACGAATCGATGAATCGTAATTGTACACAATTTTGCGAATCTGATCTATCTTTGACATGTTTAGTGAATGAAATGTATTTTTTCTTTGTTATCGACAGCACGTCAATTTTGCCTTCGTACGCCGTAGCTATTTCTATGATAACAAAGTGCGCGTCATAACTGGATAAATTGTGAAAGACTACAGAAATGCAATATGATTTTTTATAGTTTAGATTGCAATTCGAATGTGCGGGTCCGCGGTAACGACCGGTAAGGTGGCAATGATCACGTATCCGCGTGTCGTCCGACGCAAATGATTTCTCACAAATGTGACAACTCGTCGCGCTACGGTATGTCTCCCACTGATCTCTCGATAATGTTTCCATAGGGACATTCGCGGATAACAAAATTTTTATTTGATGCGCCAAATTTTCGAGTTGTCGAACGAACCATGCAACGCAGTCTTCGTCGCGATGAAATTGATACGCCGATAACGCATCGTCGTACGAGCATCGCACATAATATCCTACGCTAAATACCTTGTGCTGCTGTTAATATGTGTACGTGTTTTCTCTTTGCTGCTCCATCCTTCGCAATATGCACTCAAGATCTGTGTAGACGATGAAATCGTTCTTTGTTGCAGTAGTTCTTGAAGTCGAGCCACTTGTCGTTCTCATTCAGCAGTCGGATGGCGCAATCGTTCATCCGTTCGCAATCCACCGTATGCGATTCCAATTTTTCGGATGAATTAAAATAATGTAAACATCTGCAAACGGAAAACATGATTTTTTAGTATTTTTAGCATTTAAATTAACAATTATAAAATATTTTACATATTTTACATATTTTGTTAAAAAATATGCATACGTACCGATCACAAAAGTATTTCTTGTGTTCTTTTTTACTCAGTTGCGAACTCACAAGACGGGATAAGTTTTTGATGTACGCGAAGTGCCCATTATCGTCGCGCGGATCCTGCATGTATACCAAATTTGCATGTTTCTCCATCTTCTTTGTTGTCAGATATATTGGGAGAATCTCCTTTTCCTTGATACCATAGACATTGATAGAGATTTCGTTGAGATGTTCGAACTTTTTAATTTGATTCAACGTCATCAGAAATGTAATGTCTTGGAGTTTTAACACCGTCGTATAATGTGGATACGATGATTCCCGATTTGTATGCCTTTCGACCGGATGCAAGGCCGCGACCACTGACTATGCGAAACACGCATTGTCTGTTGACTGCACGTTAATTATCGCTCTCTTTAACATAATTTTCCGCGGTAACTCGATGTAACACCCCGCGTGCATGGGATTATATTTATTAACATTAATTATTAAATTTAATATACGTGATAGCGCCCATCCACTGTCGCGTTCTTGAAATTCTTCGAGCGATGCCAACGTAGGTTCGATGACGTGCTGCTCGTACCACTCATCCACATTTGACACTCGAAAGAGTTCACTATTTTTAGTGTTTATACTTTTATTGGCGCGTTTATCGCCCGTCACAAACTCGCCGTTGAACGCGGTGTTCACTTTTATATTATCGTGTCTTTCTATAATGTCTCGCACTCGTTCGAGCACTACATCACCGGCATCTTCCAAAAATCATCGCGGCTCGATATAGTTCACGTTGATCACCGCACCAGTCAATATACGGCTTTCAAACGCCGTATCAATCTCGCGCCAAACGAGAGATCCATTATCTCTACTGGTGCTCGCGTACTCGCCACCAACGTGCACGAAACGTCTTTCTAACTGTACCTTTGCACCCGCGAGTCGTGCGATCCTCGCCACCACAAATTGTCTATTTGCAACGGTGAATCGAGGACGCTTAACACGACTAAGTTCTTTGAGTTGTTCGATACACTCGTCGCATTGTTGCAGCCACGCGAAACACTCCACTAAAGTAGCGACCTGGCTGCATTGTTCAGCTCGCGTTCCACTCGCTCGAGATGTTCCATTTTTTTAGCAGCTGCGTCCCACGAAGCACTTGCACTTGCATGTGATTTGTCCACAATATCGTCTTTTTTTTTACGCGGTGCAAATTGGGCACATATTGCATGGCATTATTACACAGACGGACTGTTGGCAATTGGAGCAAAATCGACCGTTTAACGCATCAAGAGTATTTATCTCATGCTTCCTAACGGTATACAATACTCCAATGTCAGTGTCCGCCAGACGAATCATGCATTCGGCACATATAATTAGAGCACCACCTGTCGAATAATAAAATTGTATTGAACAATACTTTTTATTATTATTCAACGCAAGGAGTTCCGAACGCGTAACAATTTTTTCTGAATAATCCATAAGTTCATCACTCATATTACTTATGCAATCACTGTCGTCAGACAATGCAGACAATGTTCATCTTCGTCTTCAATGTCAATGTTAATATTGTCAATACTGTTAATCTCCATTTCTAGTTCATCTCCAAACTCTTCGTCCACTATATTCCTGAGGTTTTCCATGTTTATATTAAACACATTTTCTATATTTAACACATTATTCATCGTCAACTATTTTTCTTACACACGCACACAGTATCACAGTCGATATTCACTTCGAGACTTCCGAAAATCTACTGTGATCTCGCATACCCAATGATCTACTGTATATCGTCTGTAATTTCGCTGTCCCTTTGTCAAACTCGAAGCATGGTTATAGGTTTTCCGAGTCACAATTTGGATTTTTATAGCAGCCCAAGTTTTCCCGTTTTTTTTACCCTCAATTTTTTCTCCGATAAGAAGATTCGATAGAAAAGATTTGATGACTTTTTTTTAAAGACAGCACAACTTGAAAGTAACAGTTGGAATAATATCAATCGATATCCGGAAATAGTTTTTTTTTTAACATAAAAAGAAAGAAACTTGGTATTTATGATGGAATATTATTTATCGGTGTAACATCGATAAAAAATCGTATTCAGTTTTATAGTTTCCGTTCCGTGTCACTCAAAATTTATTTGGCTCTTACGTGAAAACTTGGACTTGACCAAACAGGAACGAACATATTTCAATATTTATTATTAGGAAAAAATTAAGAAAGAAGAAGTGTCCATTTACCGACTTATTTTTTATTGAATAATGAATTTTTCGAGATTGTTCGAAATTAACTCGTTACAACATGTACATTTGTTTAGCAGCCGAATTATTGACGCTTCTCTTAACATGCTGTGACACGTACAGTCGTCAATGCTATTTTTTCTAAATCGGGACATCATTATAAATTTTTCGAATCGCAATTTGTTAGGTACATTATTTTCATTAAATAACGGATTTTTGAGATTGTTCGAAACTAACACGTTGTGACATGTACATTTGTTTATTGCAGCCGGAGTATCGGCACTTTTCTTATCATGCTACGATACATACAGTCGTCAATGCTATTTTTTCTAAGTCGGGACATCATTATAAATCTTCCGAATCGCAATTTGTTTAGTACATTATTTTCATTAAATAACGGATTTTTCGAGATTGTTCGAAATTAACTCGCAACATATACATTTGTTTATAGCAGTCGGATTATTGGCGCTTCTCTTAGTATGCTGCGACACGTACAATCGTCAATGATATTTTTTTCTATATCGGGACATCATTATAAATCTTTCGAATTTGTTTAGGTACATTATTTTCATTAAATAACGGATTTTTCGAGATTGTTCGAAATTAACTCATTGCAACATGTACATTTGTTTATGGCAGCCGGATTATTGGCGCTTCTCTTAACATGCTGTGACACGTACAGTCGTCAATATTTTTTCTAAATCGGGACATCATTATAAATCTTTCGAATCGCAATTTGTTAGGTACATTATTCCAAATAGCAATTTGTTTAAGTATATAGCAGCCGGAATATCGGCGCTTTTTTTTCCTTTTTTTCCTACGTCAATTTCTACAAAAAAATATCTTTTCTAGCAGCTTTTCCTAGACAAAAAAAAGACCCCCTCCTCCCTTCCCCCCAAAAGTACATTCCAAAGGATCATCGACAAAGCATTCCCCCTTCCCCGTGCCTACCAGTTATCCCCCCCTCTTTTTTACCCCCGCGTCCCCGAGTTACTCCGCACACCCGCACCCCGCTCGGAGCTCCTGGATTAGAACCGGCCTAGTATCACTACTGTCCATAATAATATTTACAAGATAAGAAGGAATCTCCTTGTTACTCAAAGCCTCGACAATATAGTTCCAGGGCAATAAATTAAACGCGTTCTTAATGTCGATACTGATAGCCAGACACAGCTTATCCTCGACAGTGTACCCATCGCGCATTCTAATGATCGCATCACACGTCGATTTCCCGACCCTAAACTCGTATTGATTAGGGTTCAAACCGCCGCTATTCGGGAGGGATCGCAAGTGGACCAAAATCCTATTCGCGGTAATGTGCTTCAGAATCTTGCCCAGATCGCTGAGCAAGCAGATAGGCCGGAAGACGAGGAGGGCGAATCGTCCTCCTTACCGGGTTTGCGAATGAGGACCAGCCTCGCATGCTTCCACAACGCAGGGAATACGCCTTCGCTAAGGCACCTGGAGAAGCAAGCGACCAGGCAGCGATGGTCGACAAGGTGGGCCAGAGAGGCGATAGTAGCCGAGATGCCGTCTAAGCCCGGAGCCGCTCTGCGGGAGCAGGACTTTTTGAGCGCCAAGTCCACCTCGACACCGGTAACATCCGGAATGCAACCGACGACCCTGGACTTTCGCCACGCGATCCTACTCCTGTCAGGGAAGAGCAGGCGAACGATGTCTCCGATGCGAGGCATCGGAAGATAATCCACCGGAGCCAAAGATTCCCGAAGTCTAACACGCTTCATAACTATGATATAGAGGCGACCCCACGGATCTCTGTCTATTTCGCCAATGAGATCGTTCCATGCCGCTTGCTGGGATCTATTGATCGCAACCTTTACTACTGGCCGCTCCTGCCCACTTAGATAAAAAAGGAGAGGCCAAGACGAAGATAAAATAAATACACGGCATTTACATTACATATAAGAAGCAATATGAATATAATATGAATATAATATGAATAATTTTTATTTTTTGTATTGAACGTTTTGGTGTCTTTTTAAATCTGAACGGTTTAACTTAATGGTTTAAGTCTGCATATGTCACAAGAAATTTTATTTACAATATGCGTCATTATGTGTCGTTTAAAATTTGGCACATATTTATTACACTGCTTGCACTTCTGTAACAAAAAGAAGAAAATTTACTTTTTACACGCACTTTCAACAAAGTCATTTTTTTCTCAGATATTTGTAATGATTAAGAAATCTTTTACCTTTTTCTTATAAGTGATTTCTGTTGATCTCTTTTTTTTCTATTTTTCAATTAGTACATTTTTTGTTTCTTTTTTTTTCACTTTTATCTGAGAATTGGAAGAAAATATCCAAATTACAGATTAATATTTTTTATATACGTCATTCTATTTTTATGTATTCAATATTTCATTATTTATTATTAATAAAATATACTGGATTTCACGAGGTGTCAGAAATATTGAACAGAAATAATGTAAGAATTTGTATAAAGAAAAACAGTCGAGTGGTGCACTAACCGATTATGAATATCATATATTAAAACAGTCGATCATTAAAATCAATAATTAATCCCACTCGAAAATAACCGAAGAAGAGAAAGAATGATATGCATAAACGATAACTTAATTACCTAAATATTCGATACCAGTAAGAACACACACAAAAAAGAAACAAAAAGGAAATATAAAAAGGAAATCTGTTTAAAACTCATCGGTGCAAGTTACATTCATGACGGCGGTGAATGTCGAGAAGCTCTGCCCACACCTCGGCCTCGGCCATCACCTCGTTGACAGTCTAGTCCGGATGGTCTCGGGCGTTGTATAGAGACATCCTCGGCAGGGATGCCATTTCATGTACGATTGCAGCCACGCTGCAGCACGTAGAGGGGATAGACTGGCACACACCCTAGCGCGAACGCTCGTCCGTGTACGCTCCGCGCTTCGGCCAAGTTCGAGCGGTAAAGAAGGAGTACCGACAACTGCTGTCTTCTTCTTTCTCGAGAAACGCTGTACCGCTAATTTGAAGCTGGCGTCTCATGACATGACACGAATTAATCATGCGAATTAGTCATTGTCGATTATTTTTACATATACTTTTATACATATATTTTATTAAGTTAATAACATTATTACAATATATTTTTTTCATACATAAATAAAAATTAAAATTTGTAAATACAAAAATCCACTCTTTGCCAATATATACGCTTTTTATTTGCAAAAAGTAATTATTATATTAAAAAAAATTTATTGTCTTATAAAGATATTTAGATATAGCTATTAAAAACTGAATAAATATATAAATAAATATATAAATAAACAATATATATATATATATATATTATATATATTTATATATATATTTATATATATATATATATATATATATATATATACCAATAAATATATAAAATAAATATTAGATATATTATTATATAAAAGGGAACTGAATATAAAAAGGCTATATAGCTTTTATGATATTAATAAATAATAGATAAATAAATGATGATGATGAAATAAATTATGATATTAATAAATAATAATTAATAAATAAAATTAATAAATAAAATTAATAACTGATATGAATATATCAATTGCAAAAAGAAATTCAAATTATGTTAACACTCTTATCTTTTCATTATTGTTATTAGTTTTTAAATGTTTAATGCTTCTTTGATAAATTATTACTAAAAAGAATAATTATTACTAAAATAATATAAAATAAAATAAATAAAATTATTACTAATTATTACTAAAAAGAATAATTAATACTTCTTTTAATAAAAATTTAATCCACTTAAATTAATAATTAATAATAATTAATAATAATTAATCCATTTAAATTTATTTTTATATTTTTTATTTGAAATAATATTTTTTAACAGTTATATTTTTTCCTCCTCTATTTCTTTCTGGGCCTCTTTCACCTCTCCCCCTCCGGCCCCTCCTCCAACTATATGACATCCGTCCCCCTCGTTGCAAGGCCCATCTTGCACGGGAACGTCCACCACTATTTCGTCTATGAGACACTGAAAATAATTAAATGTCAATTAATATGTTTACATATATATGTATTATACATGACATATATGTGTGTATTTATATACATATAATTATTTCAATAAATAATACCATTATCTGGCTGCTGCTGCTGCGGTTGTTGTTTCTATATAAAAAAAACTTTTGAAAAATCTAAAAATTATAAATTAACCAAATACAGATCTGGAAATAATTTTATTGGACCATCAATATTATTACGTAGGACACTTAAATATAATAATAATGTTTACAAATTTCTGATCTAGCAATCGATTTGAATATAAGATTTCCCAGATAATCATTTTAAAGATCCAATAAAATTATTTACATATCTGTCCAAATTGTTATATTTGTCAGCAAAAGCGTTCTTTTTCTTATCAAGTTTATCTGCTCCCGCAGCTGTTGTAATTGCAGCTCATGCTGCTCTCTCAATTGCTGCATTTGCAGCTCATGTTGTTTTTACTGCTATTGCAGCATATCCGCAAATTTTTTTTTGCTCTGTAAAATACATTTTTTCTTTTGCTCTGTAAAATACATAAACTATATATAGTAACATTATAATACTACTGATAGTATAATAGTAACATTATTATACTACTGATTATACTACTGATTATACTACTGATATCAGATAATGATAAAGTTTAATACACACGTACACGCGTACGCACACAGCACACGCATATGCAGGCACACGTACACGCAGGCACACGTACACACAGGCACACGTACACGCAGGCACACGCAGGCACACGTACACGCAGGCACACGTAGGCACATGCACATGCAGGCACACACATAATGAAGCATATTAAATTACATTGAAAATGTGATTTATATTTCTTAAATAATAATAAATTGTAACTAACCTTTTGCGTCGTCAAATATGCTGCTCACTGTGTCGCCGAAAGAAACAATGATCTCGATTTTCCATTGTTTATCTCACGATGCGCGACGATTTCATTTGTCTTTCGGTGACTTCGTGTATCATCTTTCGATCACATCGTGTATCCCCATCTTAACTTTTTAATATTGAAGAATATATTCGATATTAAAAGATATAACTTTCCATATATACATTTATACACACACACACACACACACACACACACACGCACGCACGCACGCACGCACGCACGCACGCACGCACGCACGCACGCACGCACGCACGCACGCACGCACGCACGCACACACACACACACACACACACACACACACACACACAGGGAAATGTAAAAAATCAATTTTGTAATATTAAAAAATTAATTTTTAATATTACAATAATTAAATTATTTAAATTATTTTTTATTAATAATTTAAATAAATAATTTTTTACATTTCCCTCTTGACGGAAGAGACCACCACCTTCTCGCGGTTTCTGTCGAGCAACAATATATACGTTTTTATATTTATAGAAAATAAATACAATAAAAGTACAAGGAATACAATATACAAACGCTAAGTTTTTAATAATTATATATAAATATCTTTATAAGACCACAATAAATTTTTTTTAATATAATAATTACTTTTTGCAAATAAAAAGCGTATATATTGGCAAAGAGTGGATTTTTGTATTTACAAATTTTAATTTTTATTTATGTATGAAAAAAATATATTGTAATAATGTTATTAACTTAATAAAATATATGTATAAAAGTATATGTAAAAATAATCGACAATGACATCGCATGATTAATTCGTCATGTCATGAGACGCCAGCTTCAAATCAGCGGTACAGCGTTTCTCGAGAAAGAGGAAGACAGCAATTGTCGGTACTCCTTCTCTACCGCTCGAACTTGGCCGAAGCGCGGAGCGTACACGGACGAGCGCTCGCGCTAGAGTGTGTGCCAGTCTATCCCCTCTACATGCTGCAGCGTGGCTGCAATCGTACATGAAATGGCATCCCTGATCCTTGGACCTGACTGCTCCATCCCGACCTCGTCGGTAACGTGACAGGAGGCGCCGTCCACCAGCTCCTCCAGATCGTCGTCCAGATCACGACGACGAGAACTCGTCGCGCCTTTCCGATATCGAGCCAAGAAACTCACCTGGCTCTGGCAAATCCATACCATCAACCGGCATTACACCTTCTAGGGCATTCGTTTCCGGGTCACGAAGCCACCACACTATTTCACCGTCACTTCGGTTATGGGATGATTTTCCTATATTCACGAACGGGATGGACGAAGCGGACGCCCGTCGTCCACCCGATTATATCGCAACTACTCGAGACGCGATCGTGGCGATAATCGTGCCACGTCAACTTCGGGCAGCTCCGGCACGATCCTATCCGGAGACGGAAGGAAGAAACGATCGACATCACGAGCCGGTTGCGGCGACGGCGAAGCTGCAACGTTTCCACCTGGATTCCGTGGGGGCGGGTTTGGAGAATGGCGACCCAGATCCACACCAGCACCGGCTCTCGCGACGAATTCCTCGAAAACCTCTAGGAGAAGCGCTGCTAAATCAAAAGACAATCTAAACAGGATCACGGAGAATCGTGAGGACACAAGATAAATAACCCCCGCATCTCTTCCTTCACACTATCTCCCATCGAACCGGCCTCGCTAGTCCAGGCCACTATCACACCCATAATCATCGAAAAATCGCGCGGCTATCCTTACTGTATAGAGACTCAAGAATAACTGTGGGCTCACGAAATCTTTTATAAATATAAAAAGGAAATCTGTTTAAAACTCACTGTGGAAGACGTTTATGGGAAACTAGCTTCATCGCATTACTACGAACACTCGGTATACACATGTTTCAGAAATAAGTCGTAAATCCAACAAAAATGAGACCAAAGGGGGAGAATCCGAGAAAATACGAGACAATACTTCGATAATCAGAAGTCAACAAACTTACCTGCCTGCTAAAGTCCAAATTTTACCCTCACAGATAAATTTTTTTTTATCATTAACTCTGGTTTCCAGAATATGTAAACGATAAGAATACCTAAGAATGACATTACGAAAATTAACGAACGCGACCTGTGAAAAATTTGAAACCCATAAATAAATAAAGAAACAGCAGAATTACAAATCAACCATTATCATATCCATTAGTAAGGAACTAACATTCAAATAAATAATAATGAAATAATCGAAATTTCAGATGGATCATCGAATCACGAGAATAACTACCATAATCCTGATAATTTTAATAACGCAGATCGACGAAAATTATGGATAGGTTACGATTGCGGATCGCCATTTGCAAATTACACTACCTTATCTTTGTTAAATATCGAGGAATGTGACATTTCGTTACAAAACGTAGAATCTAGCAGTCTACGTACAATTATTACAGATAAATGAATTCGAGGCAGTAAGAGTAATTTAATGCAAAGTTGAAATCGATAGAATGATCAAAAGATGTGGCATGTTCTTTCACTCCATGAACGTTTTTAACGGCAAATATTCCTACATAGAAGAAACAAGTATGTCAGCATATGCATGCCTATAGAACTTATTAATTACAACACCAGATTATATTACCAGATTAAAATCGAATCACACCTCAGCACGACCGGTAACATTAGCAGGCAACATAGATGCGACGATGCATACAAAGGGAGCACATAATCAGATCTGTACGGCACGTGGACAGACGTTGTCGTACTCGCCAGTATAAGGATTACGTTACAAGATTACATAACCGATGTACGAATAAACCAATCAAGTACTACTCAGATCGAGAGTAGCTTGTGAACTTAGCGCTACTTGTTGCGCGGATATACGTAGAAGGAGGCGATAGCTTTTGGGATCCAGTGCCTGTAGATTCTTATAAATTTAATAATTATGGAGTATTATATAGCGGATATGCAAACAAAATATTAGAAAATATGAACAACCTGTAACGGTTTACTCTTTAACCGCTCAAGACACTGTTTTTGTTTTTGTTTTTAGCAATTAAAGGAAAGTAACATGCAACATGCGGATATACGCTTATAATGACACCCGACTCACCCCGCTCAATTATTAACAATGTTAAAACGTCCCCGACCGATCAACCGTCGGGGCGCCGACACGGCGATCCTTCCGCGATCCCACCGTCGTGAAAAGCCCGTCGAACAGCGGACGCGGCAAACCGGAGATCACGCGGCTTCACGTGCGCGCCGCGTGAAACAACACGCACACGGTAAGGCCACCGCCGCCGGCTCCGCTACCGACCGCGCCACCGAACATCCTCGCGGAATTCCCGAACGCATTCGGCGAATTATCGCGAGGATTCCGACAAAGACATCCCCCGGAACTACTCCGACCCGAGTTCGGCCGACCCGTACCCGACGACTCCCGATGGCCGGCTCGGGTATATTAGGCGATTCCGGGAGATAATCGAGACCTATCTCCGACGAGACAGTAACCAGTCCAGTACTGCTCTCGATATTCCCAGTCATCTCCAAAAGCGATCTAGGGTGCTACCTATCATGCCAGGAGCTTCTGGCCGATCGCTCCTCTAAATCCACCAGCGCAACAAGTATTCACAGGTTGAAGAGCTTCTCAATCTGGGCTCCAAAAAGTAAGCCCTTGTGCCCATCTTCCTCTGACGATCGAGAAGCAAGGAGCTTCGAAGCGTCATAGCACTATACACAGCTGATCCGTCAAAACAAGACGGCCGAACTCTCCGCGCACCGTCGCGCTCGCGCCGCGCCTATCAAGGAACGCGCCGAATTCGGAAAACCGACCGCGAGCCGAGCGATTATATAATACTTCGAAACCGCGCGTCTTTTCGCCGTACCAACGGCGAAATACCGAAAGGTACAGGTAAATACTGTATGTACATACAAAAACCACAGCCAGTCGGCATTGTAAATATAAACCTAGATATATAAAGAGACACGATATTTTATTTCTCGTACCGAATCCTGACCATATCCGACCGACGCTATCCTGCAAAACCCGATCGACGCGGAAATAGAGACGTTTTACGCTCACACGCACGGAACATCCCAAGTTAATTATTTTTGAAACCTCACCTAACATAGCAAGCTTTAAAAAACAATCTCGAGTCTTTAACCTCGACATCTTTACTTATATGAACTGAAATTCGTATACATCGAAAAACATATCCGCACACAAATAAATCAATCATACCAAAATATTTTACTACAACAATGTACACTGGAACACAAGATGTTACAAAATGCTTTAGCCATTGCTACGCAATCACCAGATATTTTTGCCTACCATTTAATGAAAGGATATATGGCTTTATTGGCGGGTAATTCACATCGTAAAGTGCGTATCCGTCGAAGTGAAAATTGCACGAATCAATGATTGCTACAATCAGCTATCTATAATTCGAGGAAATAATATTTATTTTTTAACCCCGCAGACTCATATTCTTTTGCGCCAAGGGACTCAAGTAACATGTAATTTTGTTTACACCTGCTGTGTATCTCTTAGGAGATGCATGGTATAAATTAATGCCAAGATCGGTGGATGCACAACCATCGACCATCATGAAACCTATGACTAAACCGATGGAAATATTAATTCTGGAGCGCTCGCAACGAGCGGAATATACACCGATAGTGATCTTGAAGATCTTCGCAATCATATAATGTTCCCTGCCAAGAGGCCGGCAGTACTCAATACCATGGCCAGAGGAATGATGGGACGACCGGGACGACCCAAATAAGAAGGGAGGGTGTGCGTCACGGCGGGGCCCGACCACGAACCAGTCGTGAAAACTCGTAATTATTTTGCGAAAAAATACCACCTCAGCCAGGAATCGAACCTGGATCTCCTGCTTACCGGGCAGGCATCTTATCCTTTCGACTACCGAGGCATGTGATGATATTTATCGCAAATAACGTGTTTAGAATAACACGTCAACAATACAATGATACATATATATATATATATTACAATATACATATATACATGTATTCTTTCGAATCCCCACGACCGGTACTCCAGAGAGATGATGGTCCTATTCTCTCGATGGATGCAGGTCGGACTGCAGCGGCGACACCCTCCAACGCCATTGGCAAATATACAAATAATCCTCCTGGAGCACGACAGGAGAGATTGCATCAAGCATGGCTCGAGCCCCCGAATAAGCGGCGTCTTTGAACGGAGGGTTGTTCTCAAATTTAATGGATAAAGCATCTATAACAAAAATAGCTGAATCTGGCAGAAATTTTGGAGTAAACTTTTAATCTTTGGAAACATCAGCCGGAGTTATTGGAATATACCTAGGGAGAATAATAAAATTATTATTAGATACTCTCATGTATGGATGGTCAATATACTTGATAGGAGTCATATGGAACTCATTAACCCAACTTCTATTACACTTAGGAAAGAAGAGAAACAAGCTTGAAAATCCCGAACCCTCGGCCCCAGCCGAAATAAGCAAAAAAACCAGATACAATCGAATAACTAAATTAACAAGATCTGCAACCTGTATACCCTCCCCTCCCTACTAAAGAAATCTCCACATTTGCATTTCCACTTACATGAACTGCAGACTAGAAATAATGTCGATATTAAAAAAAAACCACCTTTTTCCTACCTAATAATATTTCCTTTTTTTTATATATATATTATTGTTTGCTATAACCAAATCTTTCTTCTAGAACAATAAAAATCGGAAATCGAATAACATGACATTAATTTCTTAATATGCGGATGTTTGGAAGTGAAGATTCTGCGAGTAGAATCGCCGCCACTCTTTTGGGTCCAGCTAAAAAACGGCTGCATTGGAAAAGTTCCACCAGGAGTTAAATCAGAGGATGATTATAAAACAGGACCAGCTGCGCTACTTGAGTGATGTGAAACAAGACGATATAGTAGCCGTTAAAGAGGGAAACGCATGGCGGAGAGACCTCGTAACCGCAGTTCTTCTCAACACACAAACAGCCAGGATTGCCCTTCGTGACTGGGGGCGAGTTGTTTACACGAGGTATTACTCAGACATATATTTCCTGGAGAATGTATTTCGCGAGCTACCGTGGCAAGCTCTTACCTGCGGGCTAACTCATCTGACTCCCCTCATTCCTTGTGACCTGTGATCGCAGGACACGAAGACCTTATGTCGAATCTTAGCGGAAGGACGGAAGGGATGAATTCAAATTATTTACCCCCTCGCCGACGGCGCAGTTCTCAATGATCGTTAAACATAAGGCAAGAAATGAATTTGTAAACTTGCGTCGAGCACTAATCCATCCGGACATGCTCGCTTCGAGCAATATCTGATCGGAAATACACTTCCGTCAGTCTGAATAATCAAAATATAACGAAAAAATAACAATAATAATGGACCTCAGATTGTTGAAAGCTCGCTTTTCGAACTAACAAATAAACTATAAAACCCGATTGAATTGCAACTAAACTAAAAAACACTTGACCGCCATATGAACGCAAAGAAACCCTATTATTTTTAATTCACTGGCAACGGAAAATTATAAATTATCAAAGTAGATTTTCCCTCATAGCAAGCTGCGTGTTCGAATAGCCGCCTTCATAGCGTCAGTTATTTAATCCATTCAGTCACAAATATTTAGATAATGCCATATATTAATAGAGGCTCAGACCCACTACCTAAATATCCTCTCTAAAAATTCTGCCCGTATCAATCACTTTTTTTTCAAAATTCAGAACTACGATAGGCTAACTCCCCCACATGATCCCTCAATGATCCCTCGCTAATTCTTATTCGTTAAAGACCCGCGAGATACTCTTAATTTCGAAACGAAGCCCCACCCCCGCGACAGCTTTTTACTAAAATCCTTCCCGGAGGAAACGCATTTGGTTACTATCTTTTGACCGGCAGTCTTTACGCGTTCTGATCCGTCAGTTTTTTTCACGAGCAATCTTAAACCTTTTTACGGACATACGTGTGCATTCACGTTCGTTCGCGTTCGCATTCGCTCCTTAACTCGCGATTTAATCTTTGTAGTTTCTCGCCGAAGTAACCGCAGATTTAATTATTAATGTTTTAATATTGGGACGGGTGAATTAAAGTAAATTTAACTTCTCTTTATTATCATTTATTTGTATTCAAAATGGAAGTGTTTCCTTTTTTGTGTGTCCTTGCTTCTTCTACTTCCCTGCGGAACCCCAGGAGTGCTCTGCAGAGAATCAACCGCTGGCCGCTGGCCCAACTCCCCTTGTTTTTAGCTGATCCCAACTGCAATGACATTTTTTTTGTAATCATCGCAGTAATAAGTCGCATGGATTAACATGATCTGTAATTTATCCATCATCATTTAAATGCCGATTGTTTCCCCTTGCTTCCGTCCCGCTTGTTTACCTTTCTGAGCCTATCGTGCTGAAGGTTTAACACTTTTATACTTACATAAATGTTTATTTAAATTATTCTATTATTTTTAATTCACTTATATTGTAAAAACCGGGCATAGCTCTAAACATTTTAATGTAGAGTCTTACTCCGAATCGCTATGTCCGACGACCTCCGCACTTTTGTAACACCCGTGTGCTACACTTACATGCACTTATATGCAATTTTATTCTTTTCCATTCTTATGCCCCCATTCGAAAGGATATTAACCATTATCTACCGAGTAATCACTATGCGTACCATTTCTTCTTTATGTTAAGTATTTTGTGTTTTAATTTTGTATTTTGTTCGTTTCACATTAATTAATTAAATGTTTACTTTAACAATAAATTAATTTATTTATTCGTAATTTAATCCTCTCGTTACGTTCGTTCCCGCCTGCTCTCGGGGATCGCATATGGTCCTATCCCAAGCAAAAGAGATTAAATTCTCTTGCCTAAATTAACGAACCGACGGACGTACCTCACGCAATCGGAGTCATAGCGTCTTTTTTAAGACGTTGACCCATATCGGCTGATCTGTACGGTGCGTTCGACTCGCAGGCACGCTCCAGAGCAGTCATCTGCGAGAGGATATTCGATAGAGGATATTACGTCTTTTCTTGTGTCATCCCTTCAACCTTTAAGTAATAATTCCGAGGTCTGGACGTAACAGTCCATAAACGTAAGGAATCATAAATAACGCAATTTTGTATATAATTTTAAATTTTTTGTCCGTTATTTGAAAAATTTTTATTTTTATTCATGATCTATGGTCCTACAAAAGTGACATTGAAGTTTATAAATATAAAGATATAAAAAACATTTCATTAATCGAATAGAAAATTATTTAACATCACGTAGAAGTTAAAATATTTTACAAATATGAACAAGATTTTGTCCAAAACCAAATAAATAATATAAAATTCGAAGCTATATGAGCTGTAATTCTCCGATTTTACTGAAACTCAGTACGTACATTTATAGAGCAATTAAATTATTTAATATTTATTATTAATTACGTTTATCATTATTAATTATTTAATACTTATTATTAATTACATACATTTAAAGTAAAAAATTACTATTTAATTTTGACTTAAATTCTTAACTTATAAATTTAGAAATTAGATTAATTTAACTAAAAAGTTTAACTAAAATCCAATTAGAGATAAATTATTGTTAATAATTCTAAGATATAAAACTGAGATATAAAAAATTTAAGAGATATAAGAAATATATAAAATTAATCTATTAATAATATTATTAGTACGTTTATGTATTTGTTCATATTTTATTTAAAAATTATATTTTTTTAATATCTTCAATATTATGCTTTAAATCTGTATCTGTAAGTTTGATATAGTAACTTTAAAATAATTATAAAATTATAAACAAAAACTAAAAACATAAATTTTAAAGTATAAAATTTCTATAGTTCTCTCTACGCCATTTTAATTAAAAATTTTAATCACGTACAGAATTATAAATATTTAACTCCATTTGATTAATTGGTTCATAGATTCATAAGTGAACTAAATAATTTGTAGACATTAAAAGAATTTTATAATTAATAAAAACTATTCTTTTAAAATTTATTAAAATTGTTATTATTTTAACTTCAAAAGTTAAGAATTATATATTGTCGCACTCGCGGCGGGTTTACTCGTATCACTCTCACGCAAGGAAAGGAAGAGACGGTTAGAAAAGAAACACACTTTATTAAGCACTAAGCACAGAAGCGATAACAAGAGCTTTTCACAGTTTAATAATAATTTGCCGACATAGCTCAAACTCGCATGCCGCGCCGACGACTCTCTCATCAAAACAACGCTTGACGACCGCGTCGGCAAAGAACGATCTTCAGGCTGGAAATGTATGAGAGTAGCGTCGAGCGGAATTCTCTGGAATTGTCGAGACGACAATTTCAAAGAGAAGGGGAATAGTGTTATGACCGAACAGTGTTCCCTTCGACGCTATTCTCATACATTTCCAGCCTGAAGATTGTTTCTTGCCGACGCGGTCGTCCTTCCCAACTACTTTGCAACTTGGGAGCCCTTCCTCGCATTCTTTGAGGATTATAAAATCAAACTTTCTAGCCAGGCATAAAATTTAGTCCTATCCTTCCGATCGTAATTCATTTTTATTCATTTTCCTTTGCGACCTTAAATTTATACGTTAAATTCATACGTACTCGCAACATTATGAATATGAATCATTCTCTCCCTCAATTTAAATGAATAGTCTTCTTCTTGGGAAACATTACTGGTTTCAGGAGGACAACCACGAAGAAGATCTAACGGCAATCTTAATTCTCTATTCAAATTCAACTCTGCAGGAGTAAAATCTGTGACCTCATGCTTAAAAGATCTGTAAGCTAATAATCCTAAAGGGATAATCCCAACGATCCCAATCAACTGATTTTCTGAAACAAATTTAGACAAATAATTTAACAAAAGTAATAATTTAACAAAGTCTGATGTCGTTCCACCTGATCGTTAGATTGTGGATGAAGAGGAGTAGTGCGAATTTTCTTTATTCCTAAAATTTGACATAACTCCTGAAACATTCGCGATTCGTAATTCTTACCTTGATCCGTATGTATTTCCAATGGCACTCCATGCCTAGATACTATCTGACTTATAAAGACTTCCGTCACCGTACAAGCTTTGATATTTCTCAGTAGAAAAGCCAGCTTCCATCCATTTTGAGAAACAATCAGTGACTACTAATAAATATTTATTCTCAGAAGAAGAAACCGGTAAGGGACCTAACACATCCATTTGCATCCATTCTCTCAAAGGAAGCACCTACATCATAAATCTGAAAAGCAGATTTTCCCTTTCCAGCAGGACCATTTTAGCTACACAAATTTTACAGATCCTGATCCAATGTTCTACATCTTGTTTGCATGTCGCCCAAAAAAAACGCTTCTGAATCTTTTCAAGAATTTTATTTTATTACTCCAAAATGTCCCCTTGTAGGAGAATCATGAGCCTCCTCCAAAACCTGTTGCATCATTTTATGAGGAACAACATTTTGAAGAATAATAGTTTGTCAAATCAGGAGACTCTCTACAAAGAATTCCATTCTTAATTACCAAAGAATCCCATTGAGATTAATAAATTTTCGAAGAAGTATTCCCGGAAATAATCTCATGTTGAAGAGAGCGTCTACCTATTTCCTTACTCCGAAGAATTTCAACAATCGAAAGATCTAATTGCGCTGACCGCCAAGTTTTCGATACCCTCTAAAATTATCCTTCTTAAATATTCCACTTTGTTTTCCTCCTCTTTTCTTTTCACTCTGGCGCAATAATTGCAGACACCTTTCGCACAGGGGCATTTTGATAATCCATCAGCGTTCCCATGCGATTTTCCTGCTCGATGAGAAATTTCAAAATTATATTGCTGAAGACGTTTCAACCAGCGGGCTAACTGACCTTTCGGTTTCTTAAAAAACATCAATCAATGGAGAGAAACATGATCAGTTCTTATTAAGAATTCTCGTCCATATAAATAGTGATGAAAACTTTTCAAAGAATCAACTATTGCTAACAACTCTCTTCGAGACACAATAATTTCTTTTACTTAAAACCCTACTAAAATAAGCAATTACTTCTTCAGGCTGGAAATGTATGAGAGTAGTGTCGAGCGGAACACCGCTTGGTCATAACAATATTAAGAATATTATATTAATATTAAGAAAAAGTATTCAATTTAAGAGCAGTCACTCTAATTCTTAAAATAATTAAAATTACTATAAAAAAGTTTATCATTTAATCTTTCTTTTAAATTTTAAAAGTCTATATAATATTTTATCTCTAATATTTTAAATATGTAAAGTATATGTGTGACTGATTGAAGTGGATAAGAAAATTGTAAATAGTAAAGATAATAATATCACAACAAACTTACTTTTTATAAAAAAGTAAAAAAATCACCAAGTGTACGCGTAGTGTGTATGTGAAAAATTATTATATAAAAGTATTATTTTTTAATGGAAAAAAAGTTTTCAACTACTAACGCAAACTATATCTTCTTAAAAAAATAAAAATAAAAATAAATAAAACTCAAGATTCATATCTTTGCACCCAAGAACTTTTTATTTTTAGTTGTATGTACAAGATATATCATCATATTATAAATATGTGGCAAAAAATGGAAATGGTATTTCTTCATCTTGAGCTTGATATATGTTATAGAGATGAGAGTACTGATCAACTTTTTCTTCTAAATTAATCGGCGGTCTCGTTTTCGAGATATACTTACATAAAGCTTAATTTTGAAATATTATTTTGTTTATATGACACCTTTTATATGATGGATAGTACATACATATATATTTCAAAGTTATTTCAAAGTAGTATTTATATAAAGTAATATTTTTGGTGATCTTCCAGTTTATTTATTAGGTATTAGTCGTTGCATCAACATGCGTTTTCACGAATCTTCTCAGCGTTATCGATGATAAAGATAAATTGCTAAATTATTTAATTGATTCTGTGATACGGGCTGAGTTAGATCTTTTAGTAGTGTAGCCTCCCGTCTAGGGGGGGGGGGGGAGGCGGAACAAACTGTCTTCAAGCACATACTTCAATGTAAAGCGAGATTCTATATGGGTTTATAGTTTTTCATAATGATGATATGATACATAATGATATTTAATCACCACTGTAAACGGGTTGGGTTAGATTAGATCTTTTGGTAGTGGAGCTCCCATTAGTTATATATGTAATAATTTGAGTATTAAGGAGGAATTAAATTTTTTTTATAATTTTTTTGAGAGTTTAGAGGAGTGGGTTATTAAAAATTATTTTTAATAATTTATTATTTATAAATTGATTTATTATAAATTAGTTAAATATTATAATTGAGGTAGATTTTTGTATATATTATTTATAATTTATATATATTTGGTAAAAGTAGTAAGATTTATTGTAATTATTATATTAAATGGGGAAAGGTGTTTTTATTATAGTTATATTAGTTTTTTTTATAAATTAATTATTTATTTAGTATTTATTTGTAATGAAATAATGATGTTACAAAGAGTAAATAATTAATGATCTGTGGGATTATATTTGTGAAAATATAATAATAAGTATTTATTTTGTAACATTGAATGACATTAAATATAAATGTGGAAAAAAATTTTAACATTTCCTCGCCGTAGGAGGAGAAAGGGGGAGGTGGAATATATTGCCTCCAAGCACTTCAATGCGAAGCGAGTGTTACGTCCGAGCTTCGGAGGAAAGGAAAGGTCGATTTGTTTAAGAGAGAGAGCTCGGGTGGATGCATGGAACTGCTTTTATTCTCTCGCTGAGACAACGATCTGCGAATCGAACGCACCCTTTGAGTACGGATCGATGACGCTATAACTCGCGCCTGTGCTAACATAGTCGATGGTCCGTTTTTTGGTCAGAGAATGAATCTCTTTAATCTGGGATAGGACCTCGTGCAATCTTTAGAGTGCGGGAATGGTCGAGGTTTTATTTTAAATAAGAAATACGAATTTTAATTTTAACATTGAATTTTAAATAAACAGACTAAATAAATAGACTATAATATAATTTAATTTTACAAATAATCAAAGTAAAAATTTATTGAAAGTTACATTCAAATAAAATGATAATAATAATAATAGATTGGGTACATAATATTTCATCCGAGCAAAAGTTTATTAAAAGGTACATTCTTCAAAAAGATAATAATAATAATAATAATAATAATAATAATGATAATAATTTATGATTAACATTTTAAGAATATAATTATTTTCTTAACATAATTCGTGGGTATGTGTGTGTGTGCGTATGCGTGTGCGTACGTGCATGCGCGCGCGCGCGCGCGCGCGTGTGTATGTGTATGTGTGTGTGTGTGTGTGTGTGTGTGTGTGTGTGTGTGTGTGTGTGTGTGTGTGTGTGTGTGTGTGTGTGTGTGTGTGTGTGTGTGTGTGTTGGAGATGGAAGGAAGATTTGATGAATTTGTATGACTTTTTTTTTTTACACATCAGATTTCTTTTATATTTTATTTTTATATAAACACAAGTACAATAATTCAATAAAATCTTTTGGCAACTACAAATTGATATTAATTTTGAATTAATAACGTCTTTTTTCCTTTACAAAATTTCTTTTCTACTTTATAGGATTAAAAGTTTAGGCCATTTTTTTATATGTTAGAAATAATTACGTAATATAATACTTGAATTAAAATAAAAAAATTCTTGGATGCAAAGATATGTCGAATTTTATTCTTATTTTTTTAAAAAGATCGAATTTTCCAGTTAATGTAACTATAACTTGAGGCCACTTTTTTTATATCAAATCTTTTATACAAATGATACATGTTATTAGAAGTGAGTAGTATATATTATATATATTATTATTAAACATCAGTATGATGTAATTTTATAATATTTGGATTGAAATAGAAATATTCTTGAATGTAAAGATATGTATAATACTTGAGTTATATTTTTATTAAGTTTTTTTTTAAAGATATAAATGGCGCCAAAAATTGATAAAACGCTTTTAATTGATACTTATCACGGGTTTTATATTTTATTTTAAAAGCAATTGTATATTGAACTTCCGAGATAATGTAAGTATAATTTGGTGCCACTTCTTTGATATCAACTCTTTTATACAAATATTAAAATTAAATATTATATATACTATTCGAACATTAGATATTGCGTAATTTTGTAAATATTAGATATACAGATCACGAAATAATAATATCACTTTCGAAATAATGAAATAATAAAAGTATAGCAATAAAAAAAGTTTAATATTCAAATTAATAGATTAAGTAATATATTTTATAATAATTTTTAATTCTTTTTACTTTTTACATTTAATATTTTGTATAATGTTAATTTTCATACTTTATTTCTTTATTTTTAAGTCTCAGATACTTAAAGAAAAAACAAATACAATAAATAACAGACACAATGTCTGAATACTCAATGGGTAGATACGAGGGTAATCTGTTTTGATCTTAACATGAAGATGACGTTACTCGTCAAAACCATTCTAGTATTACAATTGTGACGCGGTCACCTCGCTCGACGCTCGGATCGGCTCGGTCCGAGAGGAGGGGAGACTAAAGCTTACGAGAACACAGATTGAAGCGAAAAAGATAGCGCGAACGGTGTGTATGCAAGCAGGATAGGTAGCGCAGGATAATAAGCCAAAAAACAGTCCAATAGAAGAATATACGCTCGGCTTATATCTATTTATATATATATGTATATATTTTGTACATGTAACGGCCCTGCCGTTACACAATAGTATATGCTTTGAAAACTTTTATGAAAATTTTAGCCATTTTGGACGCTCAGTTGTTGTTTGACAGTCATTTGCGTCAGTCAGTGTCAGTGTTTTTGTAAAAATGGAAAAAATTGAATATCGTGCCGTGATTAAATTCTTACATTTGAAAGGCAATACCTGCGCCTGCGCAAATTAACATCGAGTTGGACGCTGTTTACGGGGACTCTGCCCCATCATTTGTCACCGTAAAAAGATGGGCAGCTGAATTTAAACGTGGTCGTACCAGCTTAGCTGATGATGAGCGTTCGGAACGGCCAAAAACTGCGATCACCGCTGATAACATCGAAAATGTTCACCAAATGATACTGGACGACCGTCGAATCAAGATTAGAGAGATAGCAGAGGCTATGATGCAGAGGCATCGAAAGAACGCGTTTGTCATATATTGACTGAAGAATTGGATATGCGCAACCTATCCGCGCGTTGGATGCCGCGCTTGCTCACTTTGGACCAAAAATGAATTCGAACATTTCCAAGGCCTTGTTGGAGTGGTTCAAGCGAAACGAGTCAGATATTTTGCATCAATTCATAACTGTAGATAAAACTTGGATGCACCACTACACTCCGGAGACAAAAGAAGAGTCAAAAGGGTGAACCTGCTCCGAAAAAGGTGAAGACGGTTCCATTAACTGGGAAGGTAATGGCGACTGTTTTTTGGGATAGTCACGGAATTGTGTGTATCGACTATCTTGAAAAAGGTAAAACAATAACGGGAGCGTATTACGCTATCATTACTTGATAAGCTGAAGGCAGAAATTGCAAAAAAACGGCCGCATTTGAAGAAGAAGAAAGTGCTGTTCCATCAAGACAACGCACCATGCTCACACTTCGACGATCGCCATGGCCAAAATTCACGAACTGCACTTCACGAATTGGTTGACCACCCACCGTATTCGCCCCCAGCGACTTTCTTGTTTCCTAAGCTTAAAGTTTCGCTTGGAGGACAAAGATTTTCATCGAATGAGGAGGTCATCGCATACGTAAACGCCTATTTTGCGGAGCAAGACGCCAACTACTATTTGAAGGGGTTAAAGAGGTTAAAGTATCGATGGGAAAAGTGTATCATCTTAAAAGCAGATTATGTTGAAAAATAAAATTATATTTGACAGAAAAAATACTTGTTTCTATGTTAGGCTCAAAACTTTTCAGACTACCCTTACATACAAACAAAGCAGATCGGTGATTTTTTATGATTGGTTTTTGCCTTCAGTTTTTCTATGAATCTAAGTATAGATATCAATCCTAATGAAAAATTACTCAACACTCACTGATTTGTTTTGTTTATTAAATGTGCCATTTTGAACATTTTTTGTTCAAGGATTACCCTATTATAATAAAATTTTGCCTCTGAATTTTTTAAGAAAGCAAAGTCCATTATTGATTTCCTTTTAGAAAATCTATCACAATGCTCAAGTATCTAACATTAGGTATCAAAATTTAATCTAATATTAGGTATCAAAATTTTTTTTTTTCTCTTTTGGCAATACCTTATAATTATTACGTGTATAAATTAATTTATTTTGAAAAATAAATTAATTTAAAAAAATAATGAAAAGTAATTTAATTATCTTTTCTCTTTATCTTATCTTTTCTCTCTTCTAAATTAACAATGTACATTTCTGCATATATAACAATGTTAGCATGCTGTTTCATCTCATTTTAATATTATTATTCATTATATATAAAATAAAAATAGAATGACAAACAACGCTATTATCATTATAAGCACGTTTTAAAAATAAAAATTTACATAAATTAATATGGTACTTTATATTTGATCCTCAATAATCCAATTCAGTCAATTAACGAATAAAATTGATTTATCAATTTCTTCATCATTCGAAATCTCGGAGAAATATTTAATATTGTAATCACAAAACTTTAAAACGATCCGTCTTTTCGTCGGTTCGTGTTCCGCAAGGATATGCTACATACATGGATACGTTCGTCAGTCCAGATTCGGTATGAAAAAGCGGCAAGACGAATAAATTCTCTGATATTAATATCTGTATTTAATATATGCTGGATGACAAGATTGCTACAATTAATCGTGATGGTGACGATAGCAGCGCGTTTTACAATTAATTAGTCAGCGGTGCAGTTATCGTCCAAAGCAGTGGACGCGGATATGTACAGCAGACGCAGATCTTGTTACGGCGGCGCGGGTCGCGGGTATTTACAGCGGTCGTGGGTCGCGGATATTGACAGCGGACGCGGATCGCGGATAGATGCTCGGAGACAAGAATGGCGACGGCGGTCCACAGTGGCGGGGCTGGCATGTTCGGCCGCAGGGCGCAACGGCCAGAAACACCTGGCGTGGCGAGCTTGCCGATACGTTACGTTTATGCGGAAATGGAGGAGATGCTTAGCCAGCGCTAGTAATCCTTGGCTGGGACAGCGAACACGCTACCTCAAGCGTTTCTAGTAAACGGATTCGGTGGATTGGATAGGAGCGGAGAATCGGCTCTGGCCAATAACTCCTGGCTGGAGCGGCGTACTCGCAATCTCTGCTTGGCGGATTCTCGGTTCGGGATCGGAGTCGGTTTCGCTAAGCGAGCCCCGCGAATGATTCCGAGGATCTCTCTCATTTCTGATCGGATCGGGCTTTTTATACCCCGCGAATCGATAATTCGGTGAAATTCGACGTCTCTTCAGGTTGATCCGCGAGTATTATTTTGCCGAACTAATTTGTAATAACAAAATAACTTTGTTCATTGCTTCTGATCTTTGAAACGGCGCGTTCAGATTTCTCCGGCACCGGGTTCGGGTATTTGTGCCATGTGGCGCTAAGTAGCGCAAATTCCCCGTACGGCCCGTAGGTCGTACTAATTATTTCGGTAGTTTAAAGCGTTTATCGGTGCCTTTTAAGCCGACGGGTGATTGGTCGGCTTTTATCCGGTAGGGTGATGGTTCGAACGGAACGATGCATCGTTACAGCTTAATAAAAATAGATAAAATAATTTGAGAAATTATTAATTAATGACTGAAGATCTTTTAGGAACTAAATTTTCTCTTAAAATAACATTTTAATTCTCTGTTAACTAACTTAGATAACAGATATATATTCAGAGACTCAAAATTATACAAAGTAGTAATTCGTATTTGTATGATTGCTGTATTTGTCAGTCTTAAACTATAATTTAGAATTAAATTAATTATAAAATTGAATTAATTGTATTACAAAACTTATAATTTATTGAAACAGAAATTTAGTTCAAATTATTGGGTTGTTGGAAAAGTCATGACACTTTTTTGTAACAGATGGCGCTAGTTTATTTTTGGAAGTACTAGAGTCATTCGCATCTATATTATTGCTATGTCATTTGACAGCTGACAGTTCTAGCTTCATTCTAAAAAAAAATTGAGCAATTTGGTTAAGTTTTGGAGATTTTATAATAAGTTGAAGAAAGACCACACTGTGCATTTTCGCCATATATTACTGTTTTACTTCCGTAAAGGGAAGAACGCGCGTCAAGCTTGTGAAAAGTTGTGTAAAGTTTACAGTGACAATATTCTACAAGAATATCAGTGCCAACGATGGTTCACGAAATTCCATGCTGGTGATTTTGACCTCAACGACGCTCCTCGGTCAGGGAGATTATTCCCATCGAGATTAATGATAACAAAATAAAGGCATTGATCAAGTCAACTTACATTACACGACACGAGAGATTGCAGAAACATTGAACATCATTCAAGCGTTCACGATCACTTGAAAAAGCTGGGATACGTAAGCAAGTTTGATATTTGGATTCCTCATGAACTCAAAGAAGGCATTCATTTGATGGCACGTATAAACATCTGCGATATGCTTATTAAACGTGAGAAAAATGATCCTTTTTTGAAGCAACTGATAACTTGATGAGAAGTGAATTGTTTACAACAATGTGCACAAACGCATATTGATCCTGACATGACGATTCGCCTCAAACGACATTAAAAACAAACATTCATCAGAAGAAGATTATGCTTTCAGTGTGGTGGGATTTTAAAGGTGTCGTGTTTTCCTACCGAGGAACCAAACAATCAATTCGAATGTGTACTGTTGGCAATTGGGCATTTTGAACGAATTCATTCAGAAACATCCAAAACTCGTTAATCATAAAGGAATTGTATTCTATCACGACAATGCGAGACCACAAGTTTGACCACCCGTCAAAAATTATTGGAGCTTGGATGGAACGTGTCGTCACACTCATTCGCCTGACCTTGCGCCGTCAGACTTTCACTTGTCTCGCTCTCTTCAAAACTCCTTGCTTGATATAACATGGTTTAATTCAGGCTGTAAATCAGCATCTTGTTCAGTTTTTCGCCGACAGATTCTTCTATGAACGAGGAATTATGAGTCATTTATTTATATAATAAATAAAATAAATTATATAATAATAATTTATATAATTTATTTATATAATATCTTTCAATGAGATGGCAAAAGATTGTCGAACAAAACGGGCAATATATCATTGATTGATCTTTGCTCTTTATATAAATAAATGACTTTTGAAAAAGAGAGAGAGAGACTTTAGAAAAAATACGTCACGACTTTTCCGACAACCCTATATAAGAAATAAAAATATAAAAAATGACCATGAGGATACTTTATATATTATGATATATGCGTTATGTAATATAAAAGTAATAGATATAATAATAGATATATGAAAAGAAGAATGTATTTGCCATCCTAAACTGCAAGGCATAGAAATTATATATTGATACATGATATAAAAAAATTACCATTGTAACGATATGTCCCTGTATAGTCGGATAATATAGGGTACGGATGCGGGGACATAGCTCGGGAGTTCGGAAATGCTCGTCGGATGCCGGGTTCAGAAAAGAATTTACAGATGCCTGGATTTAATTTACAATAAAATGATTAGATTTATTATAACAAGTTTAGTGAAAACAAGATGATGTATTTGATTCTCCTAGCGCAACGTCGTTCGAGTAGGCTTGGATAATATTTGAGATTACCGCAGCGCGGTCGAGCAGTAAATGCAATGAGGTATACTCGCAATGAGGATAGCGCGTGAGTCGAATACGCAGCGCGTTACTAGGCAATCAGGCCTGCGTGTTGCCAAGCGTGTAGACGCACGAGTTGCTAAGCAATCATAAACGCTTTCGCGACACGTATTTTCGCGTATGTCGAAAGAAAAATCCGAGAACACTCCGACTTTTGAACGGGCAGGAATATGAGAATATCGCAAGCGCCCAATATTCCGTAGAAGAAAAGTCCGAGAACGCTTTGACTTTCCGGACGAGAAAGAAACGAGAATACTGAGAACTCTCGGTATCTCGCGGAAAAAAAACTCGAGAACACTCCGATTTTTCGTGAAATGATAGAATGTGTATATTGAGAACGCTCGATATTCGGTGCGAGAAGATTCTCGCGTTGTTCGGATCGGATTGGTGATTTCAGAAGCGGACGGATGATTGGACAGATTTGATGTCATTTGCAAAAATTTGCCGGATTTATATACCAAATTTTTGTGTTGACGCATTAGTACGCGACTTGTTGAAATTGTTTAAGACGACGCGTCACCACGCGATTTGTTAAAATTGTTTAGGATCAGCTGATCTGTCACGCCGTCGGCACGTGACTGATCTGCGGCATACGTGAATCACGGCATACGTGAATCGGTCGCAGTTGAGGGTGTTCGGGCGATTCCGGATGAGATGGCCGTATAGCGCGCGCTAGTAACGGAGCTTTTACATACGTTCCGTTACACCATAATATATTACAACAATCTTATCATTTATACATCGTATTAATATAAAAAAAATTATATTTGTCATAATATTACAACAGTTGTATCGTTTATACATCTGATTATATCTACATATGTATTTATGATTTATTTTATAATTGCTAGATAATTTTATATATATATGTATATTGTTGTAGCCAGGCCTACAACCAATAATAAAAGTAGTCCGCATGGCAACAAAATTAGGTTGCACGAACCTCGAAAAGTCTTTCGAAAGATTACACAAATGTGTGATCGCCGAAATCGCGACCAGTCTTTCGAAAGACCGAAGAAATGCATCGCGAGAACATTGCGAAAAAGCTGATCAGCAAATTCCTAAATTTGATGATCAAATCGAGCGTGATATTGATTGATCAACCGATCGACGCAAACGATCAGAATGCTGACCAGGCATCGATCAGACTATATAACCGGCTACACAAGGCGGAATAGTCAGAGTCGGGAATCAATCAAACATTACGTGTCGTTCGGAATCGTTACTATAATTATCGCGCAAGATATTACACGAGCGCAGCGAAGTTCACGCGAGCCGTACTATCAACGTCTCAGGTGACATACTCGGTCGACGGCCGCCAGAGTAACGCGATACGCGCCCGCCGACGTCTAACCGTGTGTGAAAGAAATAATATAAATATTAAATCCAAGAAATTGTGCAATTGTTAAATAAATCAAATATCATAAAGAAAGTGTGTTAGTGATTTTAAGAAGATTTCCTTCCATTCGTTTGATCCTGCTCGGAGTCCCAACTCCTTAGGCTTAACGGACCCGACTATCTCTAAAAATTAACGTTGTAGCCCATCCGGGGTACAACATTTTGGTGGCAGCGGTGGGATAGTCAAAACCATCCCCAAGAACAACTTGAGAGGATCATCGTTAATCAAGCCAGCAGAATCAAACGAGTAAGCCCCGTCAAAAAAATAAGCCGCCCAAACAAAATAAGACCTGCAGTAATAGTCAGGCAGAAGAATCAAATTCTCAATAAGCAGAAAATACAAGACCTGCAGTAATAGACAGGCAGAAGAATCAAATTCTCAATAAGCAAAAAAAAAAAATACAAGACCTGCAGTAATAGACAGGCAGAAGAATCAAATTCTCAATAAGCAGAAAATACAAGACCTGTAGAAAACAGGCGGACGGAAAAGGCCTCGTCAAAAAATAAGCCGCCCACGAAATTGTGTCAAGTGTACAGTGCAATATTAGTAGAGTGCCGACCTACGACAACGAGTGTCCAGTGGCAGCGGAGCAACGACCAGAGAGTCCACGAGCACCGAGAGCCAGCCAGCGCTGACCGTGTACAACGATACCAGGCAGCAAGGACGCTTCACCGACACGCACTACTACACGTAGCCAATTGACGCACCAGCACAAGCAGCGAACATGCGAGCGTATGCGATTTATCTACTAATGTAAGTCCAAGAAATTATATTTTAAAAAGGCGAATGTCCGCAGCGAAGGACAGCGTAGCAAATGCGACTTGGCTCAAAACGCGGTCAATAAATAATTCTGTAAACTTTTCGCATACTATCTCCGCGTTAAATACCGCGAGAAACGCATTAAAAGAAATACGCGATAACGTGCGCCGCGTATTACAATACGATAGTGACGAAGACGTCCACGTAATAACAGAACGCGAATTTCCATACGACGAAAAAGATTACAGCTTGCTCGAACCGAACGACACCGACTCTCACAATAACACACACGTACAAGCGCGAAAAAACATACATACAAACCTACGAGACGGAAGCTTATTCAATTCTTTTAATATATATCAATCGCTAATAAACGAAATGGCTCACTCACCTGTCGAACAACAGAATGAAATCGACAACGAAATTTTACAATTACGACATTCGGTCGAGAGACATGGACCGCAAGAAAGTCGAACGAACCGTCGCGTCACAATCGACGCACCGCCCGATAACAGTCTCATTCGAGAATTAATGGACGAAATACGCGATCTCCGTGTGCAAGTCAACGGATTAAGACAACAAACACAATTGCCTATGGGCGAACGAACGAGAATATCTCAGGATTTTCTACCGCACCCGTTAGATCTAACTTACGGACATTCGTATCAAGATATACGAAACCAGCCGGGAAATGCACTGCCATTCCTCACACTGAAAGACGCGCGTAACATGATCCCAGAGATCGACGGCACGTCACGAGAACGCGTGTACGAATTTCTAAACGCAAGTACGTACGCGATAAAAAATATACATCCCGCGGATGAACATTCTCTATTAGAAGCCATTCTTTGCACTAAATTCAAAGGCAAGGCCATGATGGATTTCCGTACGCGAGATATAATAAACTTTGAACAATTGAAACGAGAATTAGAAAAAGAATATTTGAGCAAACGAAGCACCGCACATTTGCAACTCGAATTCAACTCGCTCAAACAAAAAGCAAACGAGAATGCACAAGAATTCGGCAGACGAACCGAAAATATAGCCATGGAATTATACGAATCCATGGAAGAAGGAAAAAATCATACGGTCGAACAGCAACGCGCGATCTTAGAAAATATAAAAGAGCAGGCGCTCCACAATTATCAGAATGGTTTACACGAAGAAATTAAATTAATTGTACGATCGCAGCGATATCAAACAATACAGGAAGCAATCGCAGGAGCAACCGCGGAAGAAAAAACGCGAGGACCTAGCATGCGAACGCTAACCTATCGAAACCGGCCAGTATTTAAAGCGCATATACCTAGTCCGCGTTGTGAAAAATGCGGAAAAATCGGTCATTACGGATACGATTGTAGGACTAGCCGTTTTTCAAATAGATATACTCTGCCTAAGACAGAAAGGCAACCACGAATAAATACAGTTGAGAAACAGTGTAGCTATTGTAAAAAGATAGGACATTTACGGCACAAATGTTGGACATTAAATGGAAAACCGGAAAACAGCAAAAATTCCGGAAAAATTTTTTCGAATTCGCGAAGAGAAAATTCCGCGAAGAATTTTAAAAATAAAAAGAGCGAAACTGGCGAAGATAAATCGACCGTCCCGCGTCCCGCGTCAGAGTATCGCGTGGCACACGTTAAGGGGACACCGCTCGTTAACACTGGGTTAAATGCAATCACATTACCGATTGCAGAAGCCAAAGGTAGAAAAATAAATTTCTTGTTTGATACGGGAGCATCAGCAACAATAATAAAACTGAAACATGTTCTAGACCACGTCCTAATATATGAAGAAAAAACTAAGCTAACAGGCATAACAGGACATGAATTAATAACATTGGGCAAAACACATATTACGGTGCAACTGTCGCGAGAAAAGATACGACACCCCGTATACATAGTGCGAGATAATGCGCCAATGGAATATGATGCAATCCTAGGAGCAGATTTTATTTGGAAATACATGACTGCGTTCAATCCAAGAATAAATTTAGTACAATTTCAAAATACGAAATTCAGACTGTACCCATACAGGCGCGTAACCTTAGGGCCGCGCAGCGAAACAATCGTGCAAGTCACGACTAACCAAAATATAATGGGATTGACAAAACCAGAGGAAATGATACCTGGAATTTTTATTGGATGTTGCCTAGTCGAACCACGAAATTATACGTGCCCAATAAGTATAATAAACATTACAGAAGAAGAAAAAATTGTGCAAGTACCACAAGTAATAATAGAAGAAATAAATACACAAGAAAAAATAATACAAGAATCTGTAAACGCAATACAGACAAAAAATAAAGAAACAAAATCAATAGCTCGAGAAAAGCAAATAAACAATTCCTTGCGCACAGAACATTTAAATGAAGAAGAACGAAAATCTATATTAAAATTATGTCACGAATACAATGACGTGTTCCACCTAGAAGGGGATACATTATCATGCACAACAAAGATTAAGCATGAAATAGCAGTACGAACAGATTCGTCACCAGTAAACGTACGACCTTATCGTTTACCGGAAAAACACAAAGACGAAGTAAATAAACAAATTCAAGAAATGTTGAAACAAGAAATTATCAGACCGAGCGTTAGTCAATGGAACGCACCACTATTAGTCATGCCCAAAAAGACAGATGCGTCAGGAAAAACAAAATTACGAATTGTAATAGACTTCAGAAAATTAAACGATCTCACAATCGGAGATTCATTTCCGTTGCCCAATATAACGGATATACTTGATCAGCTGGGCAACGCAAAATACTTCACGACACTGGATCTCGCATCAGGTTACCACCAAATATCAATGGCGGAGCGAGATAAAAATAAAACAGCATTCTCTACACCACACGGTCATTATGAATTTAACAGAATGCCATTTGGTCTAAAAAACGCACCTGCAACCTTCCAACGATTAATGAATTCAATTTTAACAGGGTTGCAAGGAATTAAATGTCTAGTGTATCTGGACGATATTGTAATATACGGTCCTAGCTTAATAGAGCATAACAAAAGATTAAAATTAGTTCTCCAGAGATTAAGAGAGAACAATCTAAAGCTCCAACCGGACAAGTGCGAATTTTTAAGAAAAGAAGTGATTTATTTAGGACACATAATTACGGAAAATGGAATTTCGCCAGATCCATCAAAACTACACGCCGTAAAAAATTTTCCTATGCCCAAAAAAGTAAAAGATGTGCAATTATTTATCGGATTAGCCGGATATTACCGAAAATTTATCTAAGATTTCTCACGAATAGCAAAACCTCTAACAAAACTCACAAAAAAGGGAGAGAAATTCGAATGGACCGAAAAACAGCAAAACGCATTTGATACGTTAAAAAATAAATTAACGACGGCACCGATATTAAAATATCCAGACTTTACGAGAGAATTTCTCCTAACAACGGATGCATCGGATTATGCAATAGGAGCCGTCTTATCGCAAGGCGAGGTAGGTCAAGACCAACCCGTCGCGTACGCCAGCCGTGTACTATCGCGAGCAGAACAAAATTATAATACAACTGAAAAGGAATTACTCGCAATAGTATGGGCAGTAAAACATTTCAGACCTTATTTATACGGGACAAAATTTAAAATAATTACCGATCATAAACCGTTAATATGGTTATTTAACGTAACAGATCCCGGATCACGTTTAGTCAGATAGAGATTAAAATTGGAAGAATTCGATTATGAAATAATACATAAAGCTGGAAAAGCAAACGCTAACGCCGACGCATTGAACCGTAACGTAGCAGCAATAACAGAAGGACAGCAAACTGACGACGTCGCGTCAGAAAAACAATATAAAGAAGAAGAAAAGAAACAAATATTATATGAATATCACAACGCACCTATAGGAGGACACCAGGGCGTTGAACGAACAATAAATAGAATACGATTACACCACAACTGGCCAGGATTAAAAAGAGACGTTGAGCAATACATCTCAAAATGTGAATATTGCCAGAAAAATAAATTGCAACGACGCGCTAAAGCACCATTAATGATAACAGATACGCCAACAAAACCATTTGAGAAATGCGCGTTAGATATTGTAGAACCTTTGCCTATAACAACGATGGAAAACAAATATGTATTGACATTCCAGGACAGTTTAACAAAATTTAGCAAAGGAATACCAATACAAAATCAAGAGGCGACAACAGTAGCGAAAGAATTTGTCACAAAAATTATATTAGAATATGGAATTCCAGACAAAATATTAACCGACCAAGGAACAAATTTTACAAGCGAATTATTTAAGAATACGTGCAAATTACTAAAAATACACAAATTACAAACGACGGCCTATCATCCAGAAACAAACGGAGCACTCGAAAGATCACATCGGACATTAACCGAATATTTAAGACATTATATTAATAATGATCAGACAGACTGGGACGAATGGATACCGTATGCGATGTTCGCATATAATACGACACCGCACACCGCTACGGGATTCACGCCGTTCGAACTGGTATACGGGCACCAGGCACCACTACCTACGGCCCTAACTAGCTCACCGAAATCATCGTATACATACGATGACTATGCGCAAGAACTCCGTGAAAGAATACGAGCCGCGAATCAAATAGCGAAGGAAAATATAAAAGAAGAAAAACAAAAAGCGAAGGAAACATACGATAGAAAAACAAAAATACGCACGTTCGAAATAGGAGATAAAGTCCTACTACACGACGAAACAGTTCGGCGAGGGAGATCAAAAAAGCTAGACGCGTTATGGATCGGACCCTACACAATTCTAGAAAAATTAAGCGATTTAAATTATAAAATAAAAATGGGCCGCCGAACGATAAACGTGCACGCGAACCGAATTAAACCGTTCGTGGAAAATTAAAAAGGAAATAAAAAGAAAAAAGCACACAGTACAGAATAATATAAGAAAAATAATAGGAAAATGAAAATAAAAATTTTGGGACTCACCAGAGAAGAAATCCCAGGTCCGAAAAATAATCCAAAAGTACGAAAACACTACACTACAGTACTACACTACACTAAATAACTACACTACAAACTAAATTATGGTAGTACGAGGCATGCGTCATATCAGGCCCCAGGACAGCGGTCCCTCGCCTGCACGGGATCATCCCCCAGATCAATCTCGTCTTGAGCAGCCACCTCGACGGGATCGTCTGGATCTTCCAGCTCCTCGTCCTCCACCACCACACTGGAAAGTATAGCATCAGGCATGGATATGAGCAGCTCATAAAGCTCCACGGACCACTCGAAAATCCGACCAGGAGCCTCATCGGTGGCGAACCAGATGCAATCGCCACACACATAAAAAGTACCATTATCGTAAAAACGGTTGACAATTGACAACCACTCGCGCACGCGTCGGAAATGGGCCTGAGCGTCAGGCTGACCCATAAACTCGTCAACGTTATTATCGTCGATTTCAATATCGAAATCGTCATCAGACGCTTCCGCCGCGGCCCGATCGTCGAAAATCGGCGGCGACGCGTCTCGACCATAATTCCCTTGAGAACCCATAGTGTCACAAGGAAGGCACTTCGACAACTGGCGAAATGCAGCCAGAGAGCTCATCGCAAAAATGAAATATTAGAAGATAGATCACACCGATATAATAAATAAGACACCAAGAGAAACGATATACGTCGTAAAAAAGCAAGCTCAACAGACTCACAGGAGAATCGTTTAACTAAGATAACAAATTCAGAATAAAGTAATATTACACCTGGGAACAGGATAAAAAAGAAAAAACGCCGAATTCGAGCATCGACAAATTTTCAGGAGAAATAAGAATTTTTATTTTTGCAGAATAAAGATATGGATGACCAACGGAGAAGAAGAGAAAAAATTACCATTCGAAATAGAAAACTTCGAGCATCACCCCGGAATATACTTCGAGGAAATAGGAAAACTAAATATAATCGAGTCATTCTGGAAGATAATTATAAAAATAGATATTTCGCCAATTGAAAAGCGAACAGAACAAATAGAAGAATACATTCAAAAAACGCAAAATATATGCACAATGTTACACCTCACAAACAAGGGGTCATGTCAAAACTATAATATCATCATTGAAAACAATTATCAGCGGTTAAAACACTTAATAAAAAGAATAAACGCTCTGTATAAAGCACAAGAGACAAAAACGAAAAGAGGACTAATAGATGGAATAGGAACTATTGCCAAAACATTATTTGGAACAATGGACAATGAAGATAGAAAATTAATCAATGAGCAACTAAGTATCCTAGACAACAAACAAAAAACGACAGAGCACATAATAAGGAACCAAATCAAGATTATAAACGCGACAATAGCGCACATAAATAACCATGAAGAAATAATTCAGAATAACGAAAACATTTTAGCTAATGCAATCAAAAAATTAGAAATGACGTTAACAACAGAAATAAGTAACGAAAACATAAAAGAATATTTTATAATCACCAACGTAATACTTGCAGCAGTGACACAAAACGCGGAAGACACGCTAGAATACCTAACGGCGATAAAAAGTGGAATATTACACCCACGACTAATACCGTTAGAAGAAATAATAAAAAGTCTTAAAGAAGCTATCACACAAATACCACAAGGATCATATTTCCCATTTAAAATAAGGGAAGAGGATTGGCAGACAATAGAAAAAGTAACGACAATGAGCGCGCACTGCGACAAAACAAACGTATACACAATCCTACATTTCCCATTAATTACACTTCCGCTATATGAAATATTAAATGTAATACCACTACCGGTACCATACAAACAAAATATATCCGCATTAATTGAGACGAACAACCCATTAATCGCTTTGGATACTAACAGACACACGTACGCAAAACTAACTCACGAAAAATTAAAACAATGCAAGCAAATAAATAAAAATTACTTGTGCGAACAAATCTTTCCAATAAGAAATGTAAAAACCGACCCGCTATGCGAAATAGATGTATATATAGAAAACGACAACGGTTATAATAATTGTAAAAAAATATATAACAATAAAAAATAGCATATGGATAGCCTTAAGCAATTCATATTCTTGGCTATATTCCACACCAGCAAAACAAACTATTACAATTTCATGCAAAAATAATAAAGAAACGCGTACAACCATTACAAACACAGGAAAAATAACGTTATCAGACAATTGCAAAATAGTCACATCAGACGCGACAATAAAATCTACAAGCACCAATAAAGGAAAAGAAATAAAAACATATCTACCAAAATATAATATCACACTACTAAGCGAAACGTTCAAGGCAAATAAGACAGAGAAATTAAAATTAAAAGTTATACAAGACGCAACAGACCTGACAGAACTAACAAAGAAATTAAATGACATGAAAAACGAAATAAACAATAACGAGACACCTTTTTTCCAACAAAAACACTTTATATATCCAGTATCAATTAGCAGCTCATTAATAATAATCATTGTTATCGCAACAATAATAATTGTATTAAGGAAAAAACAAAACGAAACAATAATTCACGCAATGTAAATCGCGCCGTTAGAATAAGCGAAAGCATGTGATTCTAAGTAAACGATTATACCAAAAAATGTATCGGGAAAAAACAAAAATTATGTAAAAAGCGAAAACTTCGTACCTCCGTTTTCTTTTAATAACAGGGGGGGGATGTTGTAGCCAGGCCTACAACCAATAATAAAAGTAGTCCGCATGGCAACAAAATTAGGTTGCACGAACCTCGAAAAGTCTTTCGAAAGATTACACAAATGTGTGATCGCCGAAATCGCGACCAGTCTTTCGAAAGACCGAAGAAATGCATCGCGAGAACATTGCGAAAAAGCTGATCAGCAAATTCCTAAATTTGATGATCAAATCGAGCGTGATATTGATTGATCAACCGATCGACGCAAACGATCAGAATGCTGACCAGGCATCGATCAGACTATATAACCGGCTACACAAGGCGGAATAGTCAGAGTCGGGAATCAATCAAACATTACGTGTCGTTCGGAATCGTTACTATAATTATCGCGCAAGATATTACACGAGCGCAGCGAAGTTCACGCGAGCCGTACTATCAACGTCTCAGGTGACATACTCGGTCGACGGCCGCCAGAGTAACGCGATACGCGCCCGCCGACGTCTAACCGTGTGTGAAAGAAATAATATAAATATTAAATCCAAGAAATTGTGCAATTGTTAAATAAATCAAATATCATAAAGAAAGTGTGTTAGTGATTTTAAGAAGATTTCCTTCCATTCGTTTGATCCTGCTCGGAGTCCCAACTCCTTAGGCTTAACGGACCCGACTATCTCTAAAAATTAACGTTGTAGCCCATCCGGGATACAACAATATGTACATGTACATGTACATACATATATATATATATATATATATAAAACTGCGTGCGTGCGTGCTTGCGTGCGTGCGTGCGTGCGTGCGTGCGTGCGTGCGTGCGTGCATAGGTTTTTTATTCATCGATCATTTGCATTATGTACGAATACAATATTTATAGAGCAAACAAAGTTACGCATAATGCAATTAATTAATCGATGAATTAAAAAATTCATTCATGTTTGTTCTTATATCTAAAATCGTCTTAATTAAGCTTATATAACCATCTCATTGATTGAAATCTTAAATATAAGAATTGATTAGGAATACCAGCAATAATTTGTTTAAAAATAGATTTGATTGAATTGAGGATTTAAACTTACTGTAAATCCTACAATATTCTCTCTTTCTCTTTCTAGATTAAATAATAATTTTATAATAATTTTTAATTTCTTTTACTTTATACATTTAATATTTAATCTGTACATTTAAATGATATTAATAAGATTCTCGATGTTAAATATGAAATAATAGAAAGGCAAATGAGAATCAGTGCTGTTCGCAATTTACATTCTTTTTTACAAATTAAAAAATGTGACATACGTTTCGACTCCAGTTTGAGTCATCCTCAGTGTATATAAAAATGAATATAAGAATAAAAATAATTATAAAAATAAAGATAAGATGCCGTGCTTATTCGACGTGCTCACTAATGTTGATTTCATTGACTCGAATTATGATCATCATCCTTAAAGAGATCCAGTCTTTAAGGATTGTCAATTATCGGATGGACACGGCTCACACATATCGAACAAAGCACGTGCAGGAGTGCAGCACGGTTCGTACCGAGCAGCACACCGACAGTGCGTCCGTGTGTCTCGAGTTCAAGGCAGTGACTGAATGCGGTGATTCTACAAGTTAACAGCTTGTTGTCAAAATAAAGCCGAGGTTACAGCCTGCTCAAGATCGAAATGTATGCGTTGTGTAAGAATTCAGTATCAGACTGTGAATTCAAGCAATTATTCTATTTCTTAATATAAAGCATCTCTGAGATTAGTCGTTTCTACAAGTTATAGTCTAACACTTTCACACTGTCTCAGTCAAATTCATAATTGTAATCTAATCTATGTTCTATATGTATTCTATATAATAATCTCTCATCGGATCCATCCTTATTTACCAGTAATGGCCATTATTAATTTAATATTTGTCATCTTATGAGCGACAAAATTCAGTAAGTTACATACATGTTTCTTCTATTCTTATTTATTAATTATTTTCACTTCCATTATGTGTGCAGAAATAATTGGCAAAAGTTTAAACCATATACTAATGTTCTGTGATTGCACTATATTTTGAATAAGATGACTATGGCGATAAGATACAAAAAAAGAAATTCAGGCTCTTGTCTCTCTGCAGCTATATTGAATTATGACGTCAGAGGCGAAAAATGACATGTAAAAAGTTTCTTGCATCGTATAGCTTTGTCTTGTACTTTTCCCTTAAAAACATGATATTTTCGTATTTTTAAAACTTGTAAAAAATATCAGAAAGTAAGATATCTGTCTAATAAATCACGTAAAAGTGTAAAATAAATCTTGAAATAATAGTACATTGTTAGTTATTAGAAATTATCAGATCAATAGATCTAGTTGTTTCTGATAGCTAAGCAGTGACCATTATTTCAAAAATTATTTTACACTTTTATATGATTTATTGGACAGATATCTTTCTAGTATTTTTTACAAGTCTTAAGAATACGAAAATATCATGTTTTTAAGGGACAAATACAAGAGAAAGCTATACGACGCAAGAAACTTTTTATATGTCATTTCTTGCCTCTGACATTACACAACCATATCGCGCCGCGAGAGAACCGAGTTTTAAAAATCCATAAAAATGCCATCAAATTAAAAAAATTGAAAAATATAATTTTAAATTCTGACAGTGCATCAATTCGTATGTTTGAAAAAAATTTAATTTCGAGAAAAACGCAATTAAAACTTCAGATTAAGTTCTTACTCAATAAAATTACTATTTTTCAACTTAGAATCATCTATTCCAAACTCATAAAGTAAACCTTCTGCTGCAGAAGCTGTCTCCAAAATATCAATTTACATTTCAATTTTACACAGAAAGGACCGTTTTGCCTCGGCAGTTATGGCGCGCTATCTGCACTAAGCTCTTCTCGTACTATATCTTCGATAATTTTAATTCAAATCACTTCAAACTTTCAGAAAATATTCTTTAGATGGTATAGTTGTGACGCGGTCACCTCGCTCGACGCTCGGATCGGCTCGTCGGTGTCCAAGTTCGAGAGGAGGGGAGACTCAAGCGTACGCGAACACAAGTGGTGGCGAAAAGATTGCTTATTGATGGAAGGTAGCTATAGAGTAGTGCAGAGCCGGATGATGTCGCAGTGTCGCTGGTAGCAAAGCGGTGAGACGCAACCGGTACGGCGATGAGATGCGCAGGACGGGCGCGGCGTGCGGTCAACAACGGTTTATTTACACGCGGTTACTAGGGATCTTAGGATTACCAACTTATAACTAGCGGCCTTAATCTCTATCGCATGCACTTACGAGCTAATGTCAGGCGGGACGGTTAGGTATTGCGGGCAGGGTCGAGTGCCACGTCGAGCCCTGGCTTCGCAACGGAAACCGGCGAAACCCGGTAGAGCTGAGCGAAACCTCAGCCCGTGGAGCGGTGACAGGAGTCGGTGAAACCCGACAGAGCTGAGTGAAACCTCAGCCCGTGGAGCGGTGACAGGAGTCGGTGAAACCCGACAGAGCTGAGTGAAACCTCAGCCCGTAGGTAGAGAGAGCCGGTGAAACCCGACAGAGTTGAGTGAAACCTCAGCCCGTGGAGCGGTGACAGGAGTCGGTGAAACCCGGCAGAGCCAAGTGAAACCTTGACCCCGAGAGGTAGTAGGTACTGGTTAGGTCGGTAGCAGGAGTCGGATCGCAGGATAAGATCTGGTCTCGATGTCTCGGCCGGCCGGGCTTATATACCCGGCCGACGTTCCCCACTGCGCGCCGTCGGTCCGGTGGCGGGGAGTCGATATCGCGTGGGGGCACCGTGAGCGAGATAGCGTGAGCGAGACGGCGCGTGCGCCCTACAGGCAAGGGAATGCGATAGCGCGAGTGGTGTACGTGCAAGCGGGATAGGTAGTGCAGGATAGTGAGCCCAGTGTTTGTATATGTATATATGTATGTGTGCTTGTAACGGCCCTGCCGTTACATAGTGAAAACAAATATTTTTAAAAATCAATTTTTTTTACCTATACATCTGCATATAATTCCTTAAATATAAAATAGCAATGTTTTAATAGAAATGTAATTAAGAAATAATGATAAAAATTATAACTCTTTTTATATAAGTACTTTATATATAAGTATATAAGTATTATAAGTACTTTTTATATAAGTATATAAGTTTGTTACTTTGAGAAATCAAAAGATTTATATAAAGTTTCATCGCGATGCGAAAATTAGTTGTTCTTTATAATTTAAGTTTTTATTAAGAGCACAAACGAAAAGAGTAGTACAAATTAAATAAAGTTTTTCTTTACAGAACCACTAATATTTCTGCATCGCAATAAAAGTTTACATAAAAAATATTGAATATGTGCAGATCCTCATGAGACGGGTCGGGAGATACTCCAGCTCCGCACAAGTCGACTAATTGTATGAAAATCTCCATCCGGATTATAAATTATATATCCGTCGCGATGACGTCCGCACCCTCTATGACTTGCAACAACGCGCCGTAGAATATGAGGAAATCCAAAAATGTATAGCGATAAAAAACACATGTAGAAACCGAGAAAACCACGCTGTCCGTAACAGCTACCACGTACGATTCAAAAGCGTGTTGCTGGCGTTGCAAGCAACGCGGACACATCCATTTTGAGTGCCGCCGTACTTTGCGCCGATTCTGCTCATAGTGCGGCAAAAATGGAATCTATACACAAGATTGCCATCGCCACCGGGAAACGCTGACCGGACCGAGGAATTCGCAGCCGTATCCCGATCCTCCGTCTGAGTTATTTACCGCGACCTAACCATTTATATCAATACGGCACCGATACAAGCCTTACTAGACACCGAAATATCGTTCGTTCCGAAATATCGTTCGTTAACGCCGCGACAGCGTGGATTGTCCGAAAACTAAAATTCACGTCGAACAACTGCCAGGAACAAACACAAGGAACGATATTGATTCCCGTGAAAATCGGAGCACAAGCACCAGTTGCATCGATGGTGGCACCGGTTCTACATCTCCGTCACTCCACAGCGACATGCTCGGAGTCGACCTCTGGGCCACCACCGACATTATTATCCGATGCATAAAATCATCACCGAAATTACCTCGACAATCGCAGTCACACTGGACGAACATTTACGCAAATTTCTTCGAAGAGAACTCGCGGCGTTCGAAAATATCAAAAGGACCGACCGATTGAATAAAACATAAAATCCGAGTATTACCGAGTATACCGTGCCGATTAAACAAAGATATCAGTCCTGCAACCCGATTATGCAAGAAATCATTAATAAAGAGGTGGACGAAATGATTGCAAATAAAATCATCGAGCCATCACACAGCGCTTTTCTCCCGTCGTTATTGTCCGGAAAAAGGATGGGAAGCCGCGATTTTGCATCGACTTCCGCCGAGTAAATGACGTAATTGTCCGCGACGCATATTCGTTACTCCAGATATCCGCATGCTCGACAAACTTCGCTCGATATTTTTCCACCCTCGGCTTGAAGAACGGCTACTGGCAAGTACCGCTCACATCCGAAAGCTGAAAAATCACCGCGTTTACCATACTAAGTCGAGACCTTATGCAATTTCGCGTAATGCCGTTTGGATTACATTCCGCACCCGCAACGTTCCAATGATTCCTAGATTTAATCATCGGGCTAGAGCTAGAGTCGCACGCTTTTGTTTACTTGGACGACATTGTCGTTGCAACGCGAACATTCGACGAACATATCGAAATGCTGTCCAATGTATTCCGCCGCGCTGCACGGCTATGAATTAACCCCGAGAAATGTCGATTTTGCACCGATCAAATTAAATACCTCGGCCATATCGTCGATCATGACGGATTGCGTACCAACTCCGAAAACACGAGCGCAAATTGACCGGAATCGGTCCGGAATTGATCCGGAATTGACCGATTACGGTTAGGCACGTCTGACAATTTTTTGGGAATGGCATCGTGGTTTCGCCGTGGTATTTATAAAAGCTTTTGCAACCGTAACCGTTCCGTTGATCACTCTAACGCGGAGAAACACACGCTAGACCTGGAGTGCAGAAATGGACAAAGCATTTTCAGCATTAAAAATGCAACTAACATTCGCACCGATACTTGCATGCCCAGATTTTAACCGGGAATTCTCGCTACAAACCGACGCTAGCACGCACGGCCTCGGCGCCGTACTTACGCAAAACTTCTCCGAGGGCGAGCGTGTTATTGCCTATGCGTGTCGCACATTAAACGGAGCCGAGCGCAATTACAGTGTGACCGAGCTTGAATGCTTGGCTGTCGTATGGGGCATCCGAATGCATGGATACCTCAAGGGTACCACTTCACTGTCGTGATCGATCATCAGGCTCTCCGCTGACTGCAGAAACTAGAATCGCCCACCGGACGATTAGGACGATGGTCGCTGGAATTGCAGCAATACAATTTCGAAATTACATATTGAAAGGAAGTTTTGAATAAAGTCGCCAATGCCCTCTCGCCAGCTCTCCGAGCTCGCTGCCGTCACGCAACTAACGTGCCGCTGGTACCACCGAATATGGAAACAGGTAGAATCCGCACAGCACACAGCACCGATTATATTATACGCGAGAGCAAATTGTATCATCACATATTACACAGCTTAAACTTTCGCGAAACACCCGCCGCCGAACAATAAAGAATTTGCGTACCGTCCGACCAACGCGCCGAGATTATGCAATAATACCACGACGCTCCGACCGCCGGTCATCTGGGTATCGCGAAAACGATAGCGTGAATTACGGAATTATGCTATTGGTCGGGAATGTTCCGGGAAATCGCACGCTACATGCGCGCGTGTAAAAACTGTATCGCGCACAAAATCGAACAACAGCGACCATCCAGATTGCTCCACGCCACCGATGTAAAACGACCTTGGCAACAAGTGATGATAGATCTAGTAGGGCCGCTATCTCGATCAAGTAATGGTTACACGTGGCTATTTAACAAGCAGGATTTTACGAAGTGGGTGGAAATGCGATCGTTATGCAAAATCACCGCCGACGTCGTCACAAAGAGCAGAAGTTATCATTTATCACCACAGGCTGCCCAGAAGAAATGTTAGCAGACAACGGGACGCAATTACGTTCCGAAAAGCTGCAGCGAATGTTGGCAAGCTTAGGAATCCGTCAGAGATTCCCACCGGCATATACACCACAATACAACCCTGTGGAACGCACTAACCGCACGGTGAAGACGATGATTACATAATATGTCGACAAAAATCATTGCCGATGGGAGCATGTAAGCGAACTACAATTCGCTTACAATATCGTCGTAGATGCCACGGGTTATACGCCGGCTTATTTAAACCACAGTCGAGAACTAGCTACACGATCGTCGCCGCATATTCTGAGACAATAAATCGCTACCTCTAAGAGGCATATAAGGTGGTGCAGATAAATCTAGCCAAAGCCTTTCAATGGCAGACCCATCATTACAATTTCAGACATTGAGATTGGAAATCCAAAGATCGGTAAGAAAGTGTGAAAAAGAATGCACTTCCTATTCAAGAAAACCGATGAACGCTAAATTAGCGCCACGCTACGAAGGACCATACAAGATGCGAAAAATAATATCACCCGTAACGGATTACGGATTACGGATTTGAAAGACGCACGAGGACGCTGGCACTGGCATATACATGTGCGCCCCATTCCAACTGAGTACACGTGCACTGACGAAGACTCCGAAAACGAATTAGCGGGGGAAGAAAACAAAGAGACTAGAACGACCGCTAGAAAACAATTTGGAAAAGAAACCAACCACTTTTTTTATGACACCGTCGAGGATGGAGAAGCAATTGAAAGAGCTCGAGGAGATTCTGGCAGAATATGCCAACTCAGAATACGATCTCGAAAATCCCAAGATCGGGGAAGAGTGGGTTCGCCTACGACGACCACCCAGCCACCACAGCAATGATTGCCACTACTATGACCGTCGCAAAACCAGCCATCAACCGCCCGGAACAACCGCCGAACCACCACCGCACGATGCCGGCAATCGGCACCCAAATACAAAGGTCCGACCAACAGCAGCAACAGAAGATGCAAGCGCTGCTGACAACGCCGCCTTCACGCCGCTGCAGCCACGAAAGCGCCCAGCAACCGACACCACTGAAATCGCAACAGCCCGAACAGGTCGTGGAACTCGAGCCGCCGCCACCAATCCCCGTAGAGGTAGTATCTGGAGTCATCATTGACGTGCCTTTGCTGCGCACGTCAGCCACCGTTACAGGGCTCGCCACGACAACGAGCGATGGCTCATTCAGCCATTTCATTTCAACTACAACGGCAAGCCGCGAATGAGCCACCGAATGGATTGAAATGTGCCTCGAATTCAGGCACTCAGAAGGGGTGGGGAATGTAATGATGCACCTCGCCGTATCATTCCGTTCGATCCTCCATCCTGCGGACGAAAGACGACCGATTACCCGTCAGCTTAAAAGCGCAAAAGCGCCAATAAACTTTTTAATTATTTTAATAATAATCACGGCTCAATAATAATCACGAGCCGTACGAGAAATCTGCACTATTTAGCACGACGCGGCGAAGATATCCGAACGCGCCCGAAGAAGCCCAAACGCGATACTTTAAATTCTATCGAAGTAATAAACAAGATTGTTTATTAGTCACTTTGTTGTGAATTATTACGGTAGAATAATACCCGCGGATCGATCCGAAATACTCGGAAATCAACCGAATTATCGATCTGTGGGGTATAAAAAGCCCGATCCGAGAGAGACAGAGAAATAGAAGAGACAGATTCTTGGAATCATCCACCGGGCTCGCTCTAGCGAAACCGACTTCGATCCCGACAAAGAATCCGCCAAGAAGATGTTGCGAGTACGCAGCCTCAGTCAGAAGTTACTGGCCGAAATCGATCTTTGTCTTCTACCCGATCCGCCGAATCCGCTTGCCGGAGACACTTGAGGTAGCGTATTCGCTGCCTCAGCCAAAAGTTACTGGTGCCGGTCAAAGCATCTCCTCCGTTACCGTTAAACACAACGTACGGCAAATCGCCATGCCAGGTGTTTCTGGCCGTTGTGCCCTGTGGCTGAACACGCTGACGCTCGCCGTCGTGAATGGCCTCCGCTTTCCTTGCTTCCGGGAATCAACCCGCGGTCCGCGCCCGCGACGAATTGCTACTATATTTGTGCCGTTCCGATCATCTCCCACGACCGCTGTAAACATCCGCATCCACTATCGCGTCCGCGCCGCTTCGATTCTCAACCGCATCCATCATAAATATCCATATTCATGTCCATGCCGCTGTAAGTTTCCGCGTCCGCGTCGCTGTAAGTTTCCGAGTCCGCGCCGCTGTAAATAACAACGCTACCTGTTAATTACTTATCGCTGTACATAATCGCATCCACTCCATTGTATGATAACCGTTAACTGTGCCGTTATGTTAATAAATTGTAAAATAAATTGTACGCTGTGATCGTTGCCATCATGATTGGCCATATTAATTTGTCATTTAAAATCTCTTACTGAATAAATAACTGACATTCAAAGATAATTTATTCGTCTTGCCGTCTTTTCACTCCGAACCCGGACAAACCGACGAGCGTATCCGCGTACTTATAAAAACTTCGCAAATTATGAACGGCAAAGGCGGACCATTTTTACACTGTATATTTTTAGCTTAAAATTACGCGCAGTGAGAAAAAAAGAATTTTTCTAAATATGTAATTATATCAAATATTAACTATCAAGTTACGCTATTTCATTTTTCAGCTATAATAAATTGTATTTATCATTGTTTCTTTCCGTTTGATTTGGAGATGTCTCAAAGATCTCTTTGAATTAATATTAGATGTAACAGTACGGTGTGGTACTGTGCGGACTCTGCACGGTCAGATAATGTTCGGTACGGATGCGGGGACGTGACTCAGGAACTCGGAAATGCTCGTCGGATGCCGAGTTCGGAAAAGAAGTTGCAAATGCCTGGGATGAATAATAAAGTAATTAGATTTATTCTAATTTAAAAGTTGGTAGTTTAGTGAATACAAAGTGTCTCTCGCAGCGCAACGTCGTTCGGATAGGTTTTGATAATATTCGTTGAATTTGAGAGTGCCGCAGTGCGGTCGAGTAATGAATGCGACGAGGTATATTCGCATGATAGTGCGCGGATCGAATACGCGGCGCGTTGCTAAGCAATCGGACCCGTGTGTTGCTAAGCGTTCGAACGCATGGGTTGCTAAGTAATCGTTGTACGCTTTCGCGACACGTGTTGTCGCGTATGTCGAAGAAAAAGTCCGAAAACACTTCGACTTTTGATGGGCAGGAATACGGAAATATCGCGAGCACCCGATATTCCATAGAAAAAAAGTCCAAGAATGCTCCGACTTTCCGGATGAGAAGGAAACGAGGATATTGAGAACGCTCGGTATCCCGTGGAAAAAAACCTCAGGTTTTTCTGAGAACACTCCGATTTTTCGTGAAAGGATAGAACGTGAATTGAGAATGCTTGGTATTCGGTGCGAGAAGATTCTCACGTTGTTCGGATCGAATCGGTGATTTCGGAAGCGGACGGATCGGATGACCGGACAGGTATGGTTATTTTCTGCAAAAATTGTCATTTATATCTATTTTGTGCTGCATGCGATTTGTTAACATAATTTAAAAACAGCTGATCTGTCACACCGTTGATGCGTGACAGACCAGCCGCGCGCAAGTATTCTTCAGTCGCCGTCGAGGATGTTCGGCGGCTTCGGAAGACGCGGTCTGCATAGCGCGCGCTAGTGATGAGCTTCCACGGATGCTCGATTACATTATTAAAAATAATTAAAGGATTAAAAACATGTAAATCAAGTAAACAGTTATTCAAGTTCTAAGGTAAATAAATACGAGCTCTTCCAAATTCAAATACTGATGCCGAAAGAATGTTTTCCATGCCGACGTAAAAACAAAGAAACGTAATAAACTTTCTCCAATTCACGTTCAGTCTACATGCGTATTAAAATTATGTTTAAGGGCGAGAGGACAAACGGCTCAAACTATGAAAATTGATCGACATTTAGCTCTTATGACAATCACAAATTTATATGGAAGAAATGCAACAGAAGATACATGTTTTTTGTGTTTGTTTGCTGCCAATATGCCTCTATGTCCTCCGTTTTGTAATTGAGTTTTTCAAAAACCAAACTAATTCCATTTTTTGTTAATTTCTAAATTTTAATATTACAGCATATGTTTACAATTAATTCTATGATGCTACATTAAATAAGTTATATGGAAGTTTAATTACTGAGAGGTCGAATTGTAGCTTGGATTGCTTAGTGACCATTAATATTGCTTTTGTATACTCGTATATAATAGTACACTCATGTATATTTCTTTATATTTCTTATGTTTTTCATTTTTTTTTTGGTTAGTTAGCGAGTTTTTATGAAATGATTTTTCATATGATTTTTCATAATGGACTGGCAAGATATTCCACGTTCATCTTTAATTTCTCTGCTGAAATTAATCGTATGTTTAGTATGTATAAATATTAATTAAATCTTAAACTTTATAGAATCGTAGCACGATAATTTTTTACAAGCAAATATGGAGAATATATATTCAAGAATTTTTCAGGTTTTAGCCAGACGATGTTGTTTTACATCATTCATTCTCAGATCAGCTCTCTAACGCAACTTCATGCGATAGAGAACACATCCTACGAAAGTTTTTTCAGAATCAATTTCTCATTAAAACTGTGTAAGTCCAACAATTAATATTTTTCATGCAAAATTTTTGATGTAAAATTTGTTCATTTTTCAACTCAAATCCACGTCTCGTAATGTTGCAAAAAAATGTCATCACTCCTTTGAATTTTATATTCATTATGTTTAATTTAAATTGAAATGAAGGATTGATATATTTAATTCTAGAAAGTCTATAATTATTTCGCAGCTGTTATTGTCAAATATGCATTTCTTTCATTGTCTATTTAAACTCTTTACGAAAGTAAAGGATCTTGATATAGATTTTCAGCTTAAAACCAAGCTATTTCTTAGTAAAAAAAATTTATGCAAGAACATATGATTATACACGAAATATATTAATTTATATTAATTTCTTTCTTTTGGAAAATAATAAGAGTAATAATGACAGAACATAAGAAATAATTAAAAGATTAAATTTCACATTGATTCTTTTACAAAAAGTTAAGTTGAGATATGAGATAAAATTAAAATATATATAATCATATATATAAAATTGAAATATATATATAATCATATATATTTATGATTAAAAATATATGTGATTATATATGGACAATTTTAAATCCAAACTTCAAGCTTTTGTAAAAGAAACAAAAAAATTATTGTAATTATTTTTTAATTATTTTTATTTATTATTATTGTTTTATTTACTATTACTCATTATTATTGTTATTTTCTTATAAAAAATTCTATTTGTAAAAAATTATATGTCATAATATATATTATAAATATATGTGTATATTTATATATATGTATATATTTTTTATATTTATATATATTTATGTACGTTCTTGCATAAAAACTTTCTTATCAGATTCTTATCTTAATAAACTTTTTATTATGGATGGAGTCCGCCGTAAGGTAGGACATACTATTATCGAAAGCTGAAGTTGCAGACTGTCGAATGGCCTTCAGATATAGAAGTAAACTGCAAATATACAAAGAAGCAATCTGGCAGTGAACAAGCTCTGAGACGAGCAATGGGCTTTGCTACTCTCCCTTGGAAAAAGTTACATGTTCTAATGCAGCTTTTACAAAATAAGTTGACGCCTCTCGTCTAAAAATAACTTTGAAATTTTGTGGAATTGTCTCCACATTCAACGTACTGCTCCTCGTGTCTGAAGAGCTTAATTGAGACGAGCAGTGAGCTTTGCTATTCTCCCTTGGAAAAAGTTACATGTTCTAATGCAGCTTTTACAAGATGAGTTGACGCGTCTTGTCTAAACATAACTTTGGAATTTTGTGGGATTTTGTGGAATTTTTTCCACATTCAGCGTACTGCTCCCGTATCCGGGAAGCTTAAACAGTATTTTACGGCGAGCAATTGTAATAAGAAACGTTATGTTTCACCAGCTACATGTAAGATGGTAGGCCTATCAGGGACGCGATTATCAATCATTAGATTGAGATAAATTCCGGCGGCTTTTATGTATACTTGACAATAATAGCGACGAATTTATTATATGATTTCAGAATTGAGTATATCAGTACTTCATTCCAATTAAGGCTGCATTCCGATATTCATTGCTAGTATTGAAATTATATATTATATAGGTCATGTCACATATATTATAGACTTTCAGTACTGGCAGTGATTATGGAACGCAGCCCAAATATAATCAATATGAAATTCAAAAGAGTGGTGATTTTTTGAGAGTGAACATTATTTGCAGCATTGCGAGACGTGATTTTGAGTTGAAAAATGAATAAATTTTGTATAAATGAAAAATATTAATTGTTGGACTTACACAGTTTTAATGAAAAACACATATGCACATATTCTGGAGAAACTTTTGGTTGCAGGATATATTCTCCATCAATACATAAGCACCGCAGAAGTTGCAGAGCTGAAAAGCAGACTGAGAATGATGTAGAACAATGTTATCTGGACAAATTCTTTAAAATATTCTGTATATGTACTTATCAGAATACAGAAATTACCAGAATATCAGATTACAGAAATTTGTCTATGCGAAAGAATTGTGCTTCTATTTTATATAAAATTTTAGATTTCCTTATTATTTATGCATACGTACGTATCACTTTGGCAGAGAAAGAGAAATCTACGTGAATAATCTCGCTTTCCATTATGTAAAAAACTTTTCATAAAGACAATTTGCAAATGCATTATTGCAACTGTAAATATTGTGATTAAATATAGTTTTTATTATGTGTATATATTACTTGACTTATACTTTGCATGCAAAATCTATATACAAAATCTATAATACTATAATAGTAGGCAATTCTAACTCTTTCGCGCACATATACATGAATATTAATTTAAATATTTTATATATTGTTATTTTTTATTTTTGCATTTTATTTTTTGTTTACATCCTTTTTTTTTAATACTGTCACGAAATTGTTTTTTGTGAAATGTTTATTTCTTCATTTCTCCTTTCATCCCTCTATTTCTTTGGAAATGTAGAAAATTATCAAATAGTTATATTTCATAAATAACTTAGACAATTTTTTTACATTTTTTTTACATTTCCTCCTGATGGAAGAAACCATCACCTTCCCGTAGTTTCTTTCGAGCAAAAATATAAACATGTTTGTTGTGTTTAAATATTTTTTTAATATTAAATTTTTTAATTATACTATATTACAACTTTTAGACATTTATTATTTTTTTCATACATGTATAATAATGTTCTTTTAAAATAATGTTATTAATGAATAAGAATATTTAATATTTTTAAAATTTTATTTTGTCCATGTTTCTAGCCAAGAGTGGATTTCCTATTTCATAAACTCTAAGCTGTACAATGCTTCTTTAATACATCTTTAATTATTCTTTCTGTTTAATACCAAATTCGTTTGAATTTCCTCAAATTTTAATAAGAAAAAATTATTCCTTTTATTATATTTTAATTGAATAGCCAGTAAAAAATTTTTTATGCAATGATATATAAATATATGTCATTCTCACATATATATATGTAAATCTAGATAAATATATAAAATATATATAAGTATATATGAAATATGTTCATCTTATACATGTTCATATATACAGGAGGGTGTTTCATTTTAAGTGATATGGTCGATTATCTCGCGAATCGATGATTTTATTGAAAAATTTTTCGAATGAAAGTTGCATGGCTTGAAGGGAGACACATGATGGAAATGGACTTGATCTTGAGTGACCTTGTCAAACTCAGGTCAAGATCATTAATGTTTTTTTTAAATGGAAACTCCTATTTTTTATTACATATTCTTGTAGCTTATCTCGAGAGTTTACCGAAACATTATAATAAAGTTACTTTTCATTAAGTACTTGTTAAGTTATAAGACTAGACCGATCACTGATCCGGTCAATTAAGGCAAGACCGATCACTTACATCTTGGGTTAAGGTGATATGATAGGGATAGAATTTATGTCTTTATAAAATCCTCCACACAGTGACAGGAATTCCTAAATTACGTTGCAGTTCTCTAGTCAAAATATAAGGATTCAAGTTTATCATTGCTAATTATGCATAGCTATCAATGCACTGCTAATACACGCGGATTATTAACGTCATCTTCAGCATTTATTTGCTTGCGGTTTCTCTTACGGATTCTTCTACGCTCTCGTAATAAAATTCTTTTTATCTGCATTGCATTTGGATGTTGTCTAAACGGATATATGTTACAATTCAATCTTTCTGCAATAATTTCGTCCAGCTTAATTAAGTACAAGAATAATATCAACGATTTCACAAATCTACACACACACACACACACACACACACACACACACACACACACACACACACACACACACACACACACACACACACACACACACATACACAAGTATAGACATTATACAGAGAACGTACGTCTCCGTTAAGGGCGCCCGAGGAGGGGGGTTCGCCCCCCGAGTAGCAATAATCGGAATAGTTGCGAAATAGCTGTAAAGATATGCGAAAAGATTCCGCAATTCTTTCGCAATCTTTTCGTATATCTTTATAGCTATTTCGCAACTATTCCGCAACTCTTCCACAATCCTTTCGCATATTATAGCACCTTTTCCGCAACTCTCGCAACCTTTCCGCAACCACTTCGCAACCATTTCGCAACTCTTTCACAATCTTTTCGCATATTATCGCACATTTTCCGTGACTCTTCCGTAATCATTTCACATATTTTTGCGAGCACTCCGCAATCCGAAACTCTTTTGCAATTTTTCCGCACATCGTAACAATTTCACAACTCTCTCATAATCTTTCCGTAACTCTTTCGCAACCTTTCCGCGTATCTTTGCATCTCTTCCGCATATCTTCCACAATCTTTCGGCAACCATTTTGGACCATTCCACCTCTTCCACAATCCTTGTGCATATCTTTGCACCTCTTCCGCAACTTCTCCGCAATCTTTCCGCATATCTTTGCACCTCTTTCACAACAATTCCGCAACTCTTCCACAATCTTTCCGCAACCATTCCGCAACTCTTCCGTAATCTTTCCGCAACAATTCCGCAACTTTTCCACAATCTTTCCGCGTATCTTTACACCTCTTTCACAATATTTCGCAACTCTTCCGCAATCTTTCCGCAACCATTCTACAACTAGTCCGAAATTTTTTCGCAATCTTTCCATCTCTTATATATCTTTGCATCTCTTCTGCAACTCTTTTGCAATCATTCCGCAACTTTTTCGCAATTATTTCGCAACATTTCCGCAATCTTTCCACATGTCTTTACAGCTATTCCACAACTCTCGCAATCTTTCCGCGACTCTTCCGCAACGTTTCCGCAATCTTTCCGCATATCTTTGCATCTCTTTCACGACAATTCCGCAACTCTTCCACAACTCTTTTGTATTCCATAACTCTTTAATCTTTTCACATATCATCGCACTTCTTCCGCAATTCTTTCGTAAGAATTCTGCAATTATAAGAATACTAGAATTGTAAGAATTTTGCAATCATTTCCGCAATTATTCCACAACTCTTCCAAAATTTTTTGCATTTCTTGCATCTTTTCCGCAACTTGCAACCATTCCGCAACTATTCTTTCTTTTACATTTTTCTATATGCTTAAAACCTATCTAGATTGTGCCCTCGATGTCTAAACTTAAAATAAATGCTATTTTATTGTCTAAAGTTTTTGGTGAAACAAAATGGCGGCCGAAATGAAATAATTTTTCTTTTAAACTTTACAAACTTTTTTCTCGAAAACTATAGACTTTGGTAAAAATTTTCTCAGAACAAAAATGTCTTAGAATTAGTTAGAGTATACTCTCAATTTTTTTCAGAATTTTTCGAGATAATTTTTGATTTTTTGAAAAATCACGAAGTCGAAATTTCCAAAAACGTCATAAAAAATTCTGAAAAAATTCAAAAGTATTCTTTGATTAATTCTAAAACATTTTTGTTCCTAGGAAATTTTTATTTAAGTTTATAGTTTCGAGACAAAAATTCTTAAACTTTACTAAGATAAACTTTCATCACATTTTTCTACGAAATAAAAAATCAAGAATTATTCAAAGAGTGTCCGCAAACGTTTTCAAAATTTCTCACGATTTTTCTAATTTTTACTATATTAATTTTTTTGAAAATTGAAAGTCTATTCAATTTTTATTCAATTTTTGGACAGAAACGCCATCTTCAGCCATTTATATTATATAAATGTTGCCCGATTCTCATCGCAAGAAAGTAGACGTTACCAAAAATCTCGTTTTTTTTGTTTTTTTCATTTCTTTTTTTTCATTTTTAAAAATTTTTTTATAATTTTTTTTCTATTTTTTTTTAATTATTTTTTTATTATATATTTACTCTGATATTTTCAATAATTTGATAAAATTTTTATTTGTTATATACAAAAGGCAAATAAGTTTTATTAAAGCATTCGAGAAATATAAATTGCAATCCTCACAGAACTTATTACTTCTGACTGAATATTTCCCTCCATTACAATATTTTTTTGTCTCATTAATTTTGAGTGCATGATCTTTTTTTTTCGTCTGTGATTTTGCAAAATAATTCTGACTGATATTGAGAGCAAATTCTTTCGTACCAACTTTTCGATCAACGTTGTTGCATAAAACAGTGTTGTATAAAACAGTGGCGTTAGTTATAGATGATTGTATCAATCGTATAAAGATAACCCATGTCCATTTTTTTTATCTTATTGTCGGGAGAAGTCTATTGCAGTGTTGATCATGAACATCTACGCCTCCCATTTATTGAATTTATTGTAATAAGTGAAAGCATTTGGATATTGTAAGTTAGTTTTTTTTTCTCTGTCTTATTGTAACGTTTAACAGTTGATAACAGGGTGACATCCTCAGCAATAGAAAGAATGGACACAGGCTTTGAATCAATAACCGTAATAAAATTCATTTTACTGCCTTTTTCATGTTTTACAGCATACGTATCCTTAGCAGCTGTTTTATTTATTTCATTTTTTTCTGAAACTCTATCACTTCTAACCGTACAGGGCGAACCTCGTCTGCGAGATAGTGCTAATGCACATTAGGAGTTTGGACTTGGAGGTCTCTCCACCTAAAACAGAGGCTCTCCTTTTCTGTCCTCGCGGTGCCAATTCGGATCCTTTACTTCGGATCTCCCTGGAATCGATTGTTATCTCCACTAGGATCTATGAGATATCTGGGAATTGTGATCGATGATCGGTGGCGTTTTTCCGAGCATCTCAGGCTGGTCTCGTTGAAGGCGGAGAGACTTTTAAACGCCCTTAGTGTATTGATGCCCAATTTGTGTGGGCCCGGTTAACAAGCGGCTACTGTATTCCAGTGTCGTTCACTCAGTGATGCTCTACGCATTCCTGGTGTGGACGCTGGATTACGTATTTACTGGCAGGAATATGCGTTCGATACACCGTGTCCAGCGACGTCTGGCTATTCGGGTGATTTCATCATATCGTACGGTATCGTTCGTGGCGGCCACGCTACTGGCTAGAATTCCCCCGTTTCGCCTTTTGGTGGAATATAGACGATATGTATATAACACTATTGCGGACGTCGAGCGACGTAACAACTGTAGTATTACTACGTAATAACTGTAGGATTTCGGTGGCAGCGAGAAGAGTCATCAGGAACAGAGGCAGAGAGATCATGCGCGACGTGTAGTGTGCGCAAATAGAGGAGATGGGTCCCGAGGATCCTGCGGCGCGTTTGAGAGATATGATCCTCCCACATTTTAACGAATGGATGACACGTGAGTACGGAAATCTCACGTACAGGTTGTCTCAGCTCCTGACGGATCACGACTGTTTTAGCGTTTATTTGTGTCGCATAAGGAAATACTTCTCGGAGGGTTGCGAACACTGTGAGTTCGGTAGAGACGACGCGTCGCATACACTAGCCAGGTGCGAGGCCTGGTCTTTTCTTCGCGAACTCTGTAAAATAGTCGGCAGGACTCTCACCGACGATTCGGTGATCCCTATAATGTTATCAAGAGAAGAGAATTGGGAGCTTGTGGCTTCCTTCGCGGAAGAGGTGATGCTGACGAAGGAAGAGTCTGAGAGAGCCAGACAGGCCATTTCTTCGCCTGGATAGTCTTGCATCCTTAAGACATGTGACATATCCTGTTGCGACGAATGATGTGGTTGGCTACTCGCATGGCCAATGGCATTGTTCGTCCGCGTTTCTCGGGGTACATCCCGCTCTCCTGCTGTCCTGTGTTTGTTTCCTCTCTGTATTTTTATATTAACGTGTCTTTACTATCTAATTGTGGTGTATATATATATATATATATATATATATATATATATATGTGTTATTTATTTAACTTATCTCGATGTGAATGTTCGTTTCCAAACTCGATCCGTGACTTCGGATTCCACTCGTTCCCGCGACTCCCGTTTGGCTGGTATGCGTTCGTATTGGAGACCTGAAACGCAGGTTTATTTTATCGGGTTGTTAATAATTACCGTCTCGCTGAAGCGACTCTTTAAGTCAGGACTGGAGTGATCCTAAAGTTGTACTCTGCGTTCCGGAATCCCTCCTTGTGTCGTGGTAGGAATAGATAGAGCATGGTTTTTAGTGGGTAGTTCTCGAATATCGGGAGAGTCCCACACTCCCTGCAGGGAACGGTTACCTCCAGGAGTGCATTTTCTTCCTCTCGCAAAAAAAAAGGTCTAATCCACTGTCATTATTTAATGCAGAAATTGCTCGAAGTGCCGTCCTCGTTCTCGTAAACAAAGGCTCTTCGACCAATATTACACGTCGCGCGGTGCGCCATTTCCAGCGTGATGGCATTGAAGGTGGTGAGAATTATTTTTTATACATCGTTTTCATTATTCTCACGCCGTGATTAGATTTTTGATATAACCCCAAACGAAATAATCGAGCACATACCGATCGTAGGGGCGAGATCCCAAATAAAAAGGGAGGATGTGCATCACGGCGAGGTTCGATCACGAACCAGTCGTGAAAACTCGTAATTATTTTGCGAAAAAATACCACCTCAGCCAGGAATCGAACCTGGATCTCCTGCTTACCGAGCAGACATTTTATCCTTTCGACTACCGAAGCATGTGATGATATTTATCGCAAATAACGTGTTTAGAATAACACGTCAACAATACAATGATACATATATACGTATATTACAATATACATATATACAAGTATTCTCTCGAATCCCCACGATCGGTACCGTACTCAGTACAAGGTCCGGCGACCGCGCCGATCAAATGATTGGGTCATCTCGATCCATTTATTTATCCGGATAACTTGCATTTAAAATTTTGCTTACTTGAAAGCAAAAGTGCGAAAAGTGCGTAGAAGTTCCGTCATGCTGGAAAATGAGTTCGTCGCGAAAAAGAATGTCTTCGAGAAGCGCGGGTAACATTTTCTAAGAAACGTGCATAAGCGTCTTCTGTTAAGCGCGGCAAGAGAAAATACGGACCAATCTGAAAATTATCAAGCGAGTAATTAAAAACTGCGTGTGAGAGAGAGAAAGAGAGAGAGAAAGAAAATTTTTTACCTTATAAATTTACTTACGATTCGATTCGCTTCTATTCCTGCCCATACATTAATAGAACAACGATACTGGCGCCTTGGCAAACGACGTGCGAATTCTCGTCTCGTCATAATAAAAAATTACGAGAGTTAAATACGCCGTTCGATGTGAAGATCGCTTCATCCGTCCATAGGATGCGGTTGGAAAAAAAAAAGTATTACCGCCGACACTATCCTACGTGTCGCGAGCAATCCTACGTGTTTTGCTGATAATTATAATATTTATTAAAAATAGGGCTAACATATTAAATGAAAATAATAAAAATACTTTCACAAAAATAGACGCGCTGCGACTTTAACTCCCACAAGAAATTGCTGCACTTGTTGAAAATGATACGGGTGTAATCCGTTTTGACAAAGAATACAATGCACCATGTATTAGGATAAAGCGAGTGCACAAATCAGACGGCGCACGCTGTTCATTGAATTTTCCTCGAACGCGCTCAGGATTCTCTCCTCATCATTCACGTAAATATGTCTTCGTCCACCAACGTACAATCGACAACATTGATCCCGTTTTTCCCGCACACGTCGAATACATCCCGAAATAGTATTATAATTGGGATGTCATTCGCGCGCTAGAGAAATCGTTTCACATAGAGCCGGTGGCAGCACGCACGTTTTCTCCTGTTACACCGTACATGATGATCATGTCATGTGTATTCTTAGAGAGAAGTATATACCGCCATTTGATAGAATTTTTATAATATACTTTGAGCACAACTTAAGACATGCTGGACACGGATTGTTGATCGTTTTTTCTTCTTACACATCAAATTTTCTTTTATATTTTATTTTTATGTAAACACAAGTACAATAATTTGATAAAACTTTTTTGGCAACTACAAATGGATATTAATTTTTGAATTTTTGGATTGATAACATCTTTTTTCATCTTTGCAAAATTTCTTTTCTACTTTATAGGATTAAAAGTTTGGGCCATTTTTTGATATCATGTTTCTTGTAGAAATAATGAAACGACTTTTCAAATAAAAATGAACTACAAAATAAAATGTATTTCATGTAAAATTTTTTTTATTTTATTAAATTAGAAGTTGGCACCAATTCTTGATATCACATCTTTTATATCAATGTAAAATTTATTACTAAAAAGATTTTTGTATGGAAATTTTTATATAAAATTCTTTCTTCTACATAAATAAGAAAAGGGACGCATAAACTTGGCGTTATTCTTTACCTTTAAACGATAATTTCGTTTGTAATCATCAAAGATATGAAGTGTTTATATTATTTATATTATACGTTACATATATCCTCTATAATCACGTTTATTTTTATAGTCACTTAGCCATAGGTTCTCGTGAAGAGAAGATCAATGATCTGTGGATTCTAAGTGCTTCTAAGTGCTAAGTGCTATTTGTAACATTTATTTTATATCACATTTATTTTATAGCACATTTACGGCATAAAGACATTGGAGATTTTTAACGGTAAGTTTAAAACTTACTTACTTATAAAGTTTATAAGCATATAAAATTTTAGATGAAAGATATAGTGAAGCTAATGTATATGTAATTATTATTAAAGGTATGTTTTAAAGGTGAAGGTTTCGTAGGAAGACTGAGTTCATAATTTTGACTGATGATTATATTAAAAATAAAATTTATTTATATAAAATAAAAAATTTTTTAATTAGATTTAATTAAATATTTAAATGTTTTTATGTTTAAAAAATTTCTTTTAAAAATAAAAATATATATAAAGTTTTGGGATTTGGGTTTATTTAAATAGTTTAAATAATTATTTTAAATTAGAGTGTTTATATTAAATTTATAGATTATCTAGATATAACAGATTATCTAGTTATAACATTTATTTTATATTACAGATTACCGTATAAAGGCACAATTATATAACACTTTGAAGACATTAAATACGGTAAACGAACATATCAAAACGGTAAGTTTAAAACACACACACACACACACACACACACACACACACACAAAATACATCACATATTTAACAATAATGGGTGCTTTTCATTTAATGACACAAGTCGATTAGATTTAGATTTAAGAATTAGATTTAGATTGAACTTAGATATAAGTTTAGAATCACGATTTTTCTATTTCGACAGTTCATCGTCATCGTGGTCGTCATGGTCGTCGTCGTCGTCGTCGTCTAAAATAAAATATTTATATTACTTAATTTTATTATTTAATATATAATTATATATATGATTTTGTATTATTTAATATATAATTATATATATAATATATATTTATATTATTTAATATATAAATTTTATTTTTATTAATATATAAATTTTTTTACAGGAATGGACGTTCTCCGACTGTTGAGAGTATCAAATACAATTCATTTAGGGTTTTCTAGATATTTTTCCAAAAAATAATTTCTGAAAAATTAATTTTGGATTATAAAAATAATAATGATTTAATTAGAGCATATACACTTATCCTTATGGGAGAATGTGCTTTTCACATAAAAAAAACAATTATTCGTATGACTTTTAAAGATAAGTTTAAAGACAGAGTAATTAGATATGCGTTCCTTCATAAAATTGAAAGCGAATATTTCAATTCTTTATTACTAAGAGACAAACAAGAATGGAAGAATGGAACATTGTTCTGTTTCAAATTAAAATTTAAAGGATTAAATAATTATGATTTAAATATGAACCTGGAATATTTTCGATCTTTGCGAAATATTGCACGTCTTCCTTTAAACGAAGATACAATGTCACTTATCTCAGATCTTTTTTAAAATTACTGCAATAAAGAAGAAATAGCAAATCTAATAGAATTATAAAAATTTTTTACATATAATATAATTATTTTCCAGGAAAATGATGAAGAAAAATAAAAATATTCTTTGTATTGTTGTATTGTTGTTTGCTATAATTTATAAATTATATTAATATTAATTTTTTATCAATTATATTAATCTTTTTTCACTTATTTTAATATTTAGTCGTAATTTTAATAATTGTATTAACTGTGCATAAATTTGTTAAGTTTATTTTTGATTGTTTTTTATAAAAATGTTTATAAAAATGTTTATAATAATGTTCAAGCGCTTGTCTGAAATCCAGAGGAAATAAAATCTTATATTAATATGTGTATATATATATATATAATAATATTAACAAACATTAGAATTTCGTTAGACTTCTTCAAAAATAAATACAAATTTTTGTACTTTTATTTTATTTGCTCTGAATTATAAAAATTTAAAAACTGTATTAATAAATTTCTGCAAAAGTATTCTTTTAATTGTATTTATTAATAAGCCTATATCTAAAACAATAAAGGCCAAAAGGCAAATTGTTGTTAATGTTAAAATGACTATATTAAATTAACTTATAAATAATAATTAATATTAAACAAATGTTTCAACTATACAATTTGGTCATCTTCAATGTTAAAATTAAAAATTATAAGATTATAAGAACGATAATATCTGACGATGATAGAAACATTAATGGTCAATAATAGCCAAGCCGCAATAAATTGATAAGTAACGATCGAATATTTTATAACATTCAAGTATATTGTTAATTTAATTAAAAAACAAAAAAATTTGTTCCGACATTGCCAACTTAACTCAAATAATATTTGTATAAAAAATTTGATATCAGTAACTGGCGCTAATTTATAATCCTACTATGTCCTACTATAAAAATTGCGTTATTCTACTAAACCCAAGTGATGTAACACGACAAAATGCATGATATCATTAAGAAATTATCTTTTTAAAAAAAAGGTAAAAAAAGAGTCAAGTATAGGGGCGTGCTTGAAAAAAAAAAGAAACTTGTACCGAATTCCTCCTACTTACCAAAATTGCGATCAGTCTTTCGAAAGACCGCAGAAATGCATCGCGCGAGAACATTGCGAACATTTACGAAAAGTCTATCAGCAAATTCCTCAATTTGCTGATCGAACCAGGCGTGATATTGAGCAATCAATATCACGCGATCAATCGACGCAACCGATCAGAATGCTGATCGGGCATCGACCAGTCTATATAATCGACCATACAAGACAGAGTCGAGAGAGTCAAAAATTACGTGTCGTCCGGAACCGAACTTATAATAATCGCACGAGATATTATCGAATCTCGTAGCGAAGTTCCCGCAAGCCATATTATCAGCATCTCAGGTGACATATTCGATCGTGGGCTGCCAGAGTAACGCGATACGCACCGAGTCACCCGACGACATTTAACCGTGTGTAAAATATAATCGTTAATATATCAAACATCTGTGCACTTGTGAGAATAAATCAATTAAAATAAAGAAAGTGTGTAAATGAATTCAAGAAGATCCCTACAATCTTTTGATCCTGCTCTTAGTCCCAACTCTTTAGGCTTAACGAACCCGACTATTCCTAATATTAACATTGTAGCCCATCCGGGGTACAACAGAATTCAAATAGCGAAAATTCGGGAAACCACTATCTCCTATGTTTTGAAGGGTGTTCTTTCCAAAGGTGATAGTTAAAAATCTCCCAAAAAAAGTTTTACTATGGAAAAATCAAAAATAAAAAAAATCGTGATTTTTCAATCAAATTTTTTTGTTTAAAATTATTTTTCATTTCTTTTACATTTTTCTATATGCTTAAAACCTATCTAGATCGTGGCCTCGATGTTTAAACTTAAAATAAATGGAGCTATTTTATTGTCTAAAGTTTTTGGTGAAATAAAATGGCGACCGAAATGAAATATTTTTTCTTTTAAACTTTACAAACTTTTTTCTCGAAAACTAGACTTTGGTAAAAATTTTCTCAAAACAAAAATGTCTTAGAATTAATTAGTTGAGAGTATACTCTCAATTTTTTTCAGAATTTTTCGAGATAATTTTTTATTTTTTGAAAAATCACGAAATCGAAATTTCCAAAAACGTCATAAAAAATTCTGAAAAAATTCAAGAGTATTCTTTGACTAATTCTAAGACATTTTTGTTCCAAGAAAATTTTTATTTAAGTTTATAGTGTTCGAGACAAAAATTTTTAAACTTCAAATCGCATGAATTTTGATATATTCGTATATATCTTATATCCGGACGCCATTTATATATTTTCGAGTATTATATCTTGCGGTACTTTCATTGCTTTTGAGGTGACTTTAGAAGGATCAAATCATTAACTTTATCAATCAGCTCCTTTTGTTCACTATTATCTATCTTTTGTACGAAAAAATAAATATTGAAAACTCCAGTCACATCATCGTGCGTAATAAAACAGCCGAGCATACGCACGCTCTAGAAAAATAGTAAATATTCGGTTGCAGTATGTTGTGCGGGTCGTTTCGGTGGATCGATCGAGGAGTCGGCGGGAAGGAGGCGCTCATCACTTTGCTTTATAATCAATAAATTTTATTAACACTTGATACAGATTGTCCTTTTTAATTCGGACCGCGACAGACGTGACGGCACGGCGGATCTCGACGAGTCCTCTCCTAGTATCGGTCTTCCGTTTTTATCCTGTTCCAGGCGGCCGGTCCTTGCCGTGTCATCAACAGCGTTCGTCAGCGTTCGCGGTATATTTCTAGGTCGCGCGGCGGTTTTCCGCGTAAGGGCCGCGCAACCCGGTTAGCAGTTGCTTCACGTGGAACGATTACACAATATTTGCGCGATTAGCACGTTGGTAATCGCTATCGCTTGGTAAAATAATAATTCGTCAGATAAAGTATCGCTTGCCGCAATCCGCTTTGTCAGCGGTGAGCGTGATTGCGTTCTCGGCGCTCGCGACAAATATATCAGTATATTATTTTGATTTCGATTGGTTTCGAATATCTATGAAACATGCCTAAAAAAAAGAGAAATGATCCTCCTTGTGAATTTCTGATTCTACAAAAAAACGTAATTGTCAATCAACAGTGATAACGCGCACTCAAAGAAAAAGAATCGAAGATTCTTGAAAAGGAGAAAGTAATTGATGCTGTTTATATTCCGAATCCTGATGTTTCTGGGGAATCTGATTTTGTCGATTTTGACAATTCTGACGAGTCGGGTGATAATGATTGTTCTGAGACTAGTAGCAGTGATTCGGAAGTTGACTCTTTCCTATCCTTTGAATCTTATGAAAAAATATTGAGTAACTATTTCGTAACTAAGAAAAGGTTGGAGAATAATTATGTGTACATATGGGAATAGAGTGAACATCCTTCAAACGAAACTTTGATCAATGAAATACTACTCACTAACAAAGATAAAACTCGGTTAGCATCTTATTCTTTTACAGAATTGTTTGAGTTATTTTTTTCAACTGATTTTGAAAAACTATATTGTATCCTGTACTGTTGCTAATGGCTATGGCATTTCTCGGGATAAACTAGAGATATTCACAGGGATAATCATGTTTACTATCTATAATAGAAGGTTATCTCAAAGAGATTATTGGTCTGCCGATCCTTTATTGGAATCGAAAGAAGTAAAATCAGCAATGTCTCGAAATGAATTTGAAGAAATAAAGTTGTTTATAAAATATTCAATGCCTGATGATCAGAACGATAATGATAAAGTCTGGCGAGTCCGAAAAATACTAAATATTTTTAGAATGAACATTAGGCAATTCGGATTTTTTTCGACAGCTCTTTCTATCGATGAGATGATGGTTAAATATTTTGGGAGGAATTCCCTTAAGCAGTTCATAAAATCGAAGTCTATTAGATTTGGGATAAAGATGTGGGCTTTATGCAGTGCTAAAGATTACTTATTTGATTGCGATACTGCAGAAAAAACTCAAATGCAGCCCATTTTCTACTAAACTATACTCAGGGAAGCAGGGTTGTTCTTCAAATGTTGCAACAATTACTTATAAGTACTTCTCCTAGAAAATTGTTTCGATACCATATTTATTTTGATGATCTTTTCACCAGCCCGGACTTATTAGTTCATATGAAAAAAATCGGTATTAGAGCAACTGTGTCGCAGGGGCTCCCTCGACTCGCCCGACACCAACAACAACATGTCGTCCGCGAAGCAGACGGCGTGCGTGCTCCCCGGGAGACCCAGATTGAGTATGGCATCGTACGCAACGATCCACAACAATGGACCGAGGACCGAACCCTGGGGGACACCACACGACATCCCATAGGTCACCGATCTGCCGTTACTCTTGACCGCAATCACCGATCGATTCGACAAATAGTCCCTAATGACGTCGATCAATTAGGGGGGAACGGACTTGAAACAAAGCCTCCACGATGCGATTCCACGGCAGAGAATTAAAGGCATTCTTAATATCGAGGCTGATAGCCAAATAATAATTACCCCGCACGGTATATTCATCGACAATCTTTCTCATATGAAGGATCGCGTCGCAGGTAGACCTACCGGAGCGAAATCCAAACTGAAAGGGGCTGATGCCCCCATTCGGAAGGGATTGCAGATACGCTAAAATCCTATTCGCTATGATCCGCTCCAATACTTTGCCCAGATCGTTCAAAAGACAAATAGGACGGAAGGACGAAGGAGCGTCATCCGTTTTACCCGGCTTCCGGATCAGGATGAGCATCGCGCGCTTACAAATGGACGGAAATATGCCTTCTCTGAGGCAACGAGTATAGCATAACGACATGTAACGCTGGTTAACAATCACTGGTGAGTCATCGAGGCTACGCGGGCGGTAATGCCATCAAGGCCCGGTGCGGCACGACGAGAACACGACTTCTTGAGCGCAATTTCGACTTCAGCAGCCGTAACCTCGTGATCGCGGAACGTGATCACGGTCAGATCGAGACATCACCCAATTTATCTTCTCTTTGGACCGGAACAAAAGACGGACGATCTCGCCGATACGAGAGAAGTCCAAATAATCGATCGGGGCCAGGGGCTCGCGATCCCTGACCCGTCTTATCACGATTTTGTATGGGCGACCCCAAGGGTTCCTGTCGATCTCATCGATGAGATCGGTCCACGCAGCCTTCTGCACCCTAGAGATCGCAGACTTGACCCTTCTCATACTACGACGGTAAGAGAGGCGAAGAACTTCCAAGTCGCCAGCTGAGATATTCCTCTTCCATCTTCACGTATCTCCTTCTCGCCTTGTTGCAGTCGGAACGAAGGAGCGCGATTTCTTCGGATCACCAGTACGCCCTTCTCCGATGACGAGACCGGATCCTCGGCATAGACGCGTCACAAACGTTACATCGTAATGTCGCCAGGTAACCGAGCCGCCAGCCGTTCCGCGTTCGACGAGGAATGATCAACCTCCGTGAGCGAGGACTGCAGAAAAATTCCTCGAACCTGTCCTTATTGAGGAGCGCGGCACTCCAGCTTACAACGGGGCACCTGGCAAAGACCTCACCGAAACGAGGACGATCAATGTTCCAGTATATAAACTGATGATCGGACATTGAGCAATTGAACTCGTCCACCTTGCACCTGACAGAGCTACGCGGAACGTCGCTCGACACCAGACACAGGTCAATAACCGACCGACCCTGACTCTCTCGCACGTGGGAATTCCGAAATCGTTAGCTACGTAAAGACCTATCATGTCCTCCATCCAGTACTTCAACAACTCGTCACGGTCAGAGGTAATCCGATCACCCCAATATGTCGAGCGCGAATTAAAGTCACTAGCGACGACAAATCTAGGTCTCAAGTTAGGACCAATCACGTCATGAATGTTATTTAAAAGCGCATTAAACTCCACCACGGTTCTGCTAGGCGGCGAGTAGCAGCTAATAACCAGGTAGCTGTTGATCGTGACAGCCACAAAGTACCGCGACACGCAAGGGACGACGAGATATAACCCTTATTGTACAACGCTAGGACAGCACAGTTAAGATTATCCGAACAGAACCACATACCCGAACCGGCAGGCCTGTAGGGATCCGACACGACTGCAATTGCAATCCTGCGCTCTATCCAGCGGATCATCAGGTCCTGTGCCATCTTGTCATGATTTAAATTGACCTGAAGGACCTTAGTCATTATGGAGGTCCATTTCCACGTTCTCCGCAGCAGCCAGCCTCCGAACTGGCTTGAGCTTCCCCGGGAACATGATCGCCCCGCAACGCACACTACCGATTCAGTGATTGTGCTGAATACTCGCCTCAAAACACAAAACACCGAAGCACACCGAAGCACACCGGAACACTGCTTAGCTACGTGTCCCTTTTCATCACACTTGTAGCACGAACCGGATCTGTCGATACCACTCTTACACGCCGAGCTCAAGTGGCCAAAATCGAGACATCGGTAACACTGCACCTTTCTCTGGGATTCAAGAATGACCCTGACATTGGAGTAATCAATCATAAACCGGCCCTCCTGCACGAGCCTCAACGCCACTACGAGGGGACATTTGACCCAGACAACGTTGAGCCTGTTCCCGAGTTTTAGGGCATTGGGATCGATACCGATACTTTTACAGTTACACGTACTCGCAATCGCGTACTATCTCTCCTCTCGACACGAAGTCCTCTAGACTGTATAACTTGACTTCAGCTATTTTCACAGGACGGGTGACCTTTACACTGGGATTCACCACTTGCCTGATCTTGTCGGCCAGGAGATCCGCCTTAGCCGAGTTGTCCTCCCCGTGTACCTCTATGAGGACATTGCCGGCACCGGTTTCTCGTGCTGGTACGAGAAATACCCTGTTGACTTAGGGAAACCATCTCCCTGACCTTCCTAAAGGCCTCGGGAATCATCTCCTTGTCCTTGAAGTTAATAACCATGGCGGAGGACCTGGGGGGGTCGACGACGATCGCCCACACGCCGATCCATATCTTCATCCTTCCCCGAATCCCTCCTTCGAGGGACTCCCTTTCCCCCTCTCCCCAGACCGGGTAGAGAGGGGGGAAGAAACGAATCTCTCTTATCCTTTCCACTGGTCCTCTTCCTCTTCATCCTTCTACCAACCGTCCTCCACTCTCCGTCAGTGTCCGTGACGGAGGGAGGGAAAACGTCCGTAGCCGACAGGTTTGAGTGATCCGGCAAAGACTTAAAGATCGAGGATTTCCTAAGCTTGTTGTCCTTGATTCTTATCCTCTTAACCACAGAAGAACCCGCGGATTTACGCTTTTCAGGCGCATGCGCCACGAAACTCAGGCCAAGGAACCCATGAGAGGTGAACAACTCCACCAGCCGAAAGACCACCGAGGCCACTCTCTCCTCAACCACCGGGAAGCTATAGGAGCCTCCATCATCCCGCGCGGGGGGAGCACACACCTCGCTGTACAACTTCTTCCTGGGCTTCTCAGGAGGATCCCTAGGGGACCTCCTAGGGGACCTCCTTGAGCGACGCGGAGAGCAGCGGTCCTCCCTCGAGGCAGCCGGAACATCCAGGAGCTCAATACGCTCATCCCGCGATCTTCGGCTCTCCAGAGTAAGGCGCCTATTCTCCTTCTTCAGATGCTGGATCTCCTTGTTGAGGATTTTAACCTCCTTGGAGAGCGACATCACTGTACGCCTCAGCTTATCGTCGTCCGACTTGGCCTCGGCCCTTCTGGTAAACTCCTCCGAGATAATCTTCATTTTGCCGAAGTAAGAACGGAACTTATCAGAGAATTCCCCCTTCAGCCTACCACATCTCGAGCGAAGAGACTCGGCTTCGTCGACAAAGTATGCCAGTCTGGCTCCAAGATGAGTCGTCGGCATCTGAAGGTCAACCGGGTCATCGATTACCTCTGGTTCATCCTTACCCGCGCCGTCCAACCCGTCGCTGTCGACAACGATCGTTCTTCTCTTCCTCGTCGTTCGAGATCCCACGCTGCTGGACGAAGACAGTCGATCGTCCTCCAAGCGAGACAACCTAGTCCCCAAATCTCCAGTGGGTCACACAGTGGCCGCCTCCTTTGGGACCGGTTTGTATGGGCCCTTGTAATTGGGGCCCGGTGAACGACCCCTCGGCTTGGGTCTCTCCAGCATCGCCGCATCATGGGCAGTGAAATCAGCCATGCTCATCGATCGTTCGCTTAGCGCAGAAGACCGCGCGGAAGCATGGTCCACACTGAGTCTCCTAGGAGTAGCTAGGGGAAGGCTCGATGTGCACCTTGACGTCCTCTATCGATGTGACTCGCGTTCCAGAAGGAGTGATCAAACTCGTGTCATGGGTATAGCCTCGGTCGATACAAAAGATTCGTCTGGAGAATTGAAATTTTGCGGATCCATTCCTAGTCAAAAAATAATAAGCGGTTCGCCCATCATGGGAGCCCTACCGCGGTAGGGCTACTTCCCCGCTGAAAAGAAGTCCCTAGTGAAGAGTACAGAAGCCGAGAAGCGGCTTGTCAGGAGGCCCACCCTCTGCACTTGTAATAAAAGACTTTACTGAAAAAGGTTACGGATAGCCCCGCGCCATGAATGATGCTAAAGATTTAACGTCACCCCTATTACACGTATCTCTCCGAAGGGCGGACATCCGTGCCTTAGGCTAGATGGTGCTGCGATTTACTCAGCTCCGGGTATGGGAGAATATCGGCCACATAACTCCCCACACACACACATGCCTTCGGACCCCCTTCAACCCCGGTATAGGCTCCAGCCACTGGGAGGAGAGCGGCCATCACGACATGGGGGTTCACGGGATCTTTGCCTGCAGTCTGCCGGAGGAGGCTGCAGGACTTACGGTTACCCATATTACTACCCCAGAGGTCGCGACGCCAGTCCGGTCGGGGGCAACTACTCCCCCCTTGGTTAGTCTACCGGGAATATCCAAGGACCCTCCACCATGTCTCACGCATCCATCACGCATTCTCTCTCTCTCTCAGTCACACCAGCTCGAGTATTCCGGGTGCGCGAGGCCTGTACTGATTCGCTTCCCGAAGGAGCCAGCCCCTGGAAAACAGTGAATTAGACCTACTGGAGATACCACTTTAAAAAAAATGCACATCATGCTATCTATCGCAAGGTGGTGCGGAAATAATAGTTTCAATATTTTTTTTTCATTAAAAAGATGTGAGCGGTACTATGCGACCGCGCCGCTCGTATGTAGCTATTGCTGCTTGAAGAAAACAGTTTCTCACGCGCCTAGCAACGATGATCATCGGGCGGAAATATCTTACCGCGCGCTTGCATTTGCTAGTGGGCCGGGCTAATGCCATGATTTTTAAAAATTAATAATTTGATAATTATCGCGGAAATTGCAAAATGGTAGAGTTTTCTACTCAGTTTAGCCCGCTCTATCTACACACAAAAATAGTCTCCATTAATCTGGGACATTCTGTATATATATAAATAATTGTCGAACGATGCTGTTATCAATTTACTTTTATAAACTATATATACGTTAATAATTATGTTAAAATATATCACTTCACAAAGTGGTCACTGTAAATATGCATACTCAAAAATGTTAGGGGCACTGAGTACCACACATATCCCACTAGTCCCTATACGCCCTCTATTTAAATGCACAGATCAAAATTATGACAGAAAGTAAGCACTTGCCCAACGAGATAAAAATTTAAATAAATTACTAAAATTACTGAAAGTAATTTAAATAAATTACTGAAGTACAACAAAAAATTATACAAAATAGGCGCAACAATGACTAAGTGATAGCTTAAAATAAAATTAAAAAGCAAATATATAGGCAGCAAATAAAAGATAATGCAAATGTACATATAGAGGCAGCCAGGGAATAGCATTATATTAGATGTACAAAAAAGTTCTGAGCTTTTTTTTGTAAAATTCAATTTTTATTCAAAAACAAACAAAACAAATATTAATCAGCGAAATATTCCTCGTTTGCATCAATGACCTTTTGCCATTTTTCAAGTAGCTTGCGAATTCCTTGATAGAAGCTCACCAGCTTCGAAGCGATAATCACCATTTTCGTATCTCTTCAAATCTCACGAAATGTGTATCAGCCAAATGATGCTGTAGCGACCGGAATAGATAGTAATCGGAAGACGCCATGTCTGGGCTATACGCCGCGTGCGGGAGAAGTTCCCAGCCTAACGTAAAGATATGGTCCTGAGTCGCTTTCGCAACATGTGGTCGAGCATTGTCATGAAGCAAGATCTTTAGACTTTACGATATACTTGGCCAGTAAATGGCCTCTTTTCTTCTAATGCATCGCTCAAATTGGTCAACTGTTGTTGGTAGCGGTCTGCCGTGATTGTTTCACCCGGTTGTAACAACTCGTAATACAACACACCTTTCCAATCCTACCAGAGCAAAACCTTCTTGGCGTGGATATTGGGCTTTGGCGTCGATGTCGAAGGGTTATATGCTTCTGCATTATTTTTCGAAAAAATTGTTTTTCGATGTTAACGTTCATACTTCAGGTGATGGTAGAGGAGGACCCGAGGGTGACAATCGTCATATTGGTTTGGGGAGAAGGGGGGAAGTTTCGGTCCTCCCCCATAGCATCCAAACGAGGTGGGGAGGCGGGGAGGGGGTGCGACTGGATTTCCCTCAGCGAGACCTTGAACCATCCCCACCCCCATCTCTCCACCCCTCCCCCTCCGTTCGCTATCGGGTGTTCTCGTCGAAACTTCGAGACGCCGTATCTCCGGTGTTTATGAATTCTTAACGACGGGCCACGGCTCGTTCGAAAGGGCTCGTCGAGCTCTACAAATAAGTCGTATAACTTTTTTCGATCGGACCAATAGTTTTCGAGATACGGATCCCCACTTCGAGCTTGAGCTTTGACCCATCGTAGCTCGGAAGAGGTGAGTGGTAGAGGGTCGGGTCGCAGGACCAAAGTGGCAGGCCTCGTCGAGCTCTACGGGATGGCCCCACCCCTCGTCTCGGGGCGTGAAATTTTTTTTTTACTTTTTTACCGTAACTCACCAACCAGCGGGTATTAAGGAACACTCCTGTGAGGTCTCGTAGCGGTCGGTCGGCCACGTCGAACGAGCGCAGGCTCGTCGTTAAGAATTAATAAACAAAAAAGTTACGGTAAAGAGTGGGGATTCTACTTTGAGCAACGGTAACTGGGAAGGGGGGACGATAAGGGGGTGGATCAGAGGACCAAAATGGTAGCTCCCGTCGAGATCTATCGCCCACCGTGGAGAACCAGATTTTGATTTTTTTTGAAAAATTTTTCAGTCCCGAGGTTATTTCTTTGAAAAGTTGGGACAAACTGGTCTTGGGTTTATTATACCAATCGATAGAGAATCTTCTGAAACGCATTTGGACATACAAATTTTGGATCATTTTTTTTACATGATATAAAAAATGTGCATTGTTGGATTGTAGGTGTGAGGATGGCGGGGACGAAGCCCCGCGAGTAGCAGTAAAAGGCGGGTCGGAGGCGAAGCCCTTCCATCTATATAATTAATGCGGACGTTACGCAGAGGACGTACGTCTTCGTTAAGGGCGTCCAAAGGGCGAGTTGGGGGACGAAGCCCCCCCTGCACAGAATTATACGAACGTTACGCACGCCTCTGTCGAGGACGCTCGAGGGAGGGTGGAAGGGCGAAGCCCCCCCAACAATGGGGGGTTTAGGGGACGAAGCCCCCCGATGGGGGATTGGGGGGGCGAAGCCCCCCTCATGGGGGTCCAAGGGGCGAAGCCCCCGGTCAGGGATCCAGAGGGCAAAGCTCCTTGGTCGGGGTCCAGGGGGCCAAGCCCCCTGGTGGGGGGGTTGGGGGCAAAGCCCCCCCCACCATCATAAAACTAATATCGAAAGCAAAACCATAAGAAATTTTTCATTCGAAAGGACCAGTGCAAGCAGTATATACATCCAATCTTCACGTTGGTGTTTTGGCTCTGTATATTGCAACTACATATCGTATCGTAAAAGATAGACGACCGTAAGCGGTCATGACGGATATCGGGATTACGAAGAGCTAACCGTAGAGGAGACATGCATTCATCGAGAGACTAGGATCATCAATTCTTCTTGGAGTGGGGATTCGAGAGAATATACATGTGCATATGTATATTGCGATAAATGTACATCATTGCGTATCATTGTGTATTGTAGACACGTTATTTGCGATAAATATCATCATATGCTTCTGTAGTCGAAAAAAGATAAGATGCCTGGCCGGAGTAAACGGGAGATAAACAGGTTTGATTCCTGGCTGAGGTGATATTTTTTCGCAAAATAATTACGAGTTTTCACGACTGGTTCGGGCCCCGCCGTTCGTGATGCACACCCTCCCTCCTTATTTGGATGCAGACCAAGTGTAGCTTGGTAGTAAGCGAAGGCTTCCGAATCAATTCAAATCCAGTCGAATTATTTTTCCGAATCTAATAAATACCTTTTAGTAGTGTTACGTTCGGGGGACTTCACGAATTCTTCTCTTTCGAAAAAAAAACGGCTGCTAATCTGTAAACGAAGCGCTTCAAACGATCTAAGGAAACCCTAAATAAATAAACAAAAATTGCTGTCGAGATATGTCTCAATGTCAAAAAAATTTTTGGGATAAACAGCTTTGTCGGCACCGACAAGTTTATGACCTACCAATAAAAAATTAATATTAACAAAAGTAAATTCCTAACGGATAAGAAACGCGTCGGATCGTTCGAGGGTGACACTCCCCAAATTGGTGGGGAAACTAAGGGAAACGCCAATCAAGAAGAAACGATTAGCGGCCGTTGGCGGCCACACCAATGAATGATTGAGGGTGTGGAATGGTGGGAAAATTTTTACTAACTAATTCCATCATTCGCTAGGAAATCTGGAAATATAAAAACAACCACAATTCACAGAACACCGCTCCCCTCCTTCCTCTATACTCACAATTTTTCTAAACTATCATTCGACAAGCCAACGCGGAAATCCATCACGCCCTCAGATATTCCCACCCCTTCGGAACTCTTTAAAAACCGCAACTTGGAGCGGATCGCTCTCTTCCTGCTTCTCATCGCTCCACGCCTTCACGGACGGGACCATCCGAAGTTGTTGAAAAATTTTTTTATCAGTTAGAATCTGTGCGCGATTCTTACATTTTTCGTATGATTCGATCCAGCCTAGCCATTACACTTCTCGTCCATCACCAGCGCCCGCTACAATAAAAGTAAATCCATCTTTATCACTTTTTCCCGCAATAGACTGGCTGTTTGGTTCGCGACCTCTACATATTTGTTTCATTAAAAAACTCCAACATTCCAAATTGGCAAGCCGCCAATTAACTCAGTGAAGCTGCCTCCCTCGATTCCACAACATTCCAACCTGGCAAGCCGCCGATTGATTCGGTGAAGCTGCCTTATCACGATTCCTCAATTTCCTGTTTTTTACCACTCTCGCCTCACATTCTCTTTCATCTGACTCTCTTTTACATAGTGAACCAAACGAACACCATCCCGAATAGACGAACGAAACGGGCATTGCGACACCGTCGGGAGAAATCTAATAAGCGGATTCGTCGCGAAACCGGCCACGCCGAAGAACTCGCGGAGCAGTTGATAGGTGTAGAACCGAGACTAACTAACATCACCTTGCAACAGTACGCCACCGTCTTCCGCGGCAGATTTTGAAAGCCAGTGTACTCCAGAGAACTTCGACGTGGAGAAGTTCTTCAATCTCGTCCGCCAATTTCCCCGCTCTCTCACCCATCCACCTCCTGACACCTTTTTCATTAAAAGAAGATTCAAACCCGACAGCCAATTTTGGGATCAGATTTCAAAACATCAAATTATTGATACCATCCCCATGTATATTTCCCGTGATCCTCTCCCTTATCTCGTCCCAGTCAAGGCTTTCCGCAGCGCTCACCCTGATCCCCCGCCACACCTGCAACCCGATCCCATCGACATGCTTGCGATCACCAATTTTTTACCCCAATTGGAACAATTGGGTATATAAAATCCAGATTTTCTTTTGTTTGTTGTTATTTATTATTATTCAAAATTTATGTATAAAAAATCTTTTTTTCTTTTTTTGTAACCAGTATTTCAACCCTTCAATGTAACCAGAGAAATTTCCGAATAACATTGTAATTCATTTTTTTTATTAAATCAGTTAACTCGAATTCCGTCTCAATTTCTTTACCCTAAACTTGACCCCTAACCATTCACGGCTCCCTGAGGATCGCACGAGGTCCATCCCTGGAAAAAGAGATTCGGTTCTCTGACCAAAACGGATTACCGATAGCGCGGGCGCAGGCAAGGGTAATAATGTCACCGACGCTGACCCGATTCCTGCCCCCCTTAACGCGCGTTCGACTCGCGGATCGACCTCACGACATTTCATGAGAATAGAAAAGGTTCCGTGCGTCCACCCGAGTTCTCCTCCTCCTAACGAAAGGTATTATCTTTCCTCCAGAACCACGGACGTAACAGTAGTATAAACGTGTATAAATGTCTGATGTAAAAGTAAATAAAATAAAGATGTATATAAATCGATTTAAAAAAAGTGTAAATCAACCATAAATAAATTATAACAATGTAAAAATAAATGACTAACATGTGTATAAATAATAATTCGATTGTAAAAAAAGTGTATATTAACGATAAATAAATAAATAGATAACGAAATATATACAATATATACAAACAACGAAATATAAATAATATATACAATAACAAATATATACAAATATATACAAAATTATATATACAAAATTAATTATGCCAACAGCTGGCGCAGGCGCTGGAGCATCAGCCGGTGGTCTCGTTGGAATTGTACTCCAACGAGACCCACGGCTAGCTGCGCCACTCTATTTTCATGGTCACAGCGTCCACCAGAAAGAACAACTGTAACTCTTCTGAACGGAGGACGCTGTAAATTTCTAAGTTTCGCGGCATTTCAGTTCGTACAACCTCTTGGAGGAGCCTATAATCATGCTCCTCGGTGAACCGTGCCACGTGCCTGACGCTTATCTCGTGCGTCGGTTCCGGCACGGGCACGGCTATCGGCGATCTCGCCTCGTCGACGAGATTCAATCCTCAACTCGTCGACGGGCCCGCTTCACCGAGGAGCACTATTGGGCGTTTCGTCCTTGGCAGCGGTCGCGGTGTCGATGGCAATGACGTTGGCGATGGTCGCGTTGGTGGCGGCGGCGGCGGTGGCAGCGACGTGGTCGGCCAATGGCGTTGGAGAGTGTCGCCGCTGCAGTCCGACCTGCATCCATTGAGAGAAGAGGACCATCATCTCTCTGGAGTACCGGTCATGGGGATTCGAAAGAATACATGTATATATGTATATTGTAATATATATATATGTATCATTGTATTGTTGACGTGTTATTCTAAACACGTTATTTGCGATAAATATCATCACATGCCTCGGTAATCGAAAGGATAAGATGCCTGCCCGATAAGCAGGAGATCCAGGTCCGATTCCTGGCTGAGGTGGTATTTTTTCGTAAAATAATTACGAATTTTCACGACTGGTTCGTGGTCGGGCCCCGCCGTGACGCACACCCTCCCTTCTTATTTGGGTGACGGCGAATCACGTAGAAAACCCTTCGGATGCGTAGCCCGAAGTTATCGGGGGATTTTTTCGCCGCCTACGCGTAGCCGGAGAAAGACCCTCCGAAAACAGGGCCTTCGCTCCGGCTAGGCGGGCCAATTGATGCTTCGGCGGCGGCGTGCGCGGACGTAAAAATTGCGACGAATCCATGTCGATTCGCCGCAATACAACGCGTGGGGTAGTTGCGCTAGTTTATCCGCCGACGATGACGATGGTGGTGGTGGTGCTGGTGGTGATGGTGGTGGTGACGGTAGTGGTGGCGACAAATGCGGCGGACGGCGGACTTTACTAGCTCCCTTTATCGCCCGAGCCGTCGCGTCGATATCGACGACGCTGCCGTATGGTGACGTGACAGCCACCCAATACTTGGGATCAGAGGTTTTACTCTCGATCATTGCGGCGGGAATAATCCGTACGTTTTCACGTACGAAATTACGCCATTCCCGCCGCAGAACTACGGCGGCGTCGTTCGGCAGGGTCGCCGCGATGACCTTGCATATCGCCGATTTCGGCCGGGCGATAATTTTCGTGGCTATAGTATCGGCGTTAAATCGCCGCCGTCGCCTTATTCGAATTATTGGGGAGTCGTTGAGCTCACGGTCGTTTTTCAATTGGTCCGTCAGGAAACGGACCGAAAAAAATGCTGGATAGCTGTTTAGCATTTTTCGGCATGTTTCGGCCGGATAATCCGTTGTGGGCCGCAACGTCCACACGTGGCGTTCGTACGCCCATGTGGCGAGACATACGTCGACGTATAAAATGGGATCGTCGCGGGGCGCGATGCCCGCTAGTCCCATCTCATGCCTAATCTGCCATACCGTCCGTATGTAGGATAAGGCGGAGGGGCACATAGGGGCGTACAGAGGGAAAACGAATGGCGCGTCGTCGCGCAACGGCGTGACGCGAACAAGGCCGTCTCGCGTACGCGCCATTTCGCTTCCCCCGAACATATGACGGGCGGTTGCATAATTATAGGCAAAGTTCTTACCTTGGCAGAAATAATGGAGGCGGAATTCTGCCACTATGCACCGCCTCACCGTCGCGATCGGGACATCGTCGAGCGTCTGCAACGCGCGGACGTTGTGTGTTTTGATGATATTACGCAAAAATGCGACGTCCGTCCCGATCGATTGATCGCAATGTCGCGACCAATTGGTGAGGCGGTACACCAAACCGCCCGCCAATCTGATGGTCGAGCACTCCGCCCTCATGACCTCTCCGATGGCCGTCGGCATAGCCTCCACCACGCGAGAATCGCTACTTCTTCGATCCTCAATGCCGACATGTCTCATGTATCGGCTCGCGTACATGAGGAGATTTCGAGTGTGCTGCAGGGCGGCCGCCGCTGCGCTCTGCGCCCTCGCTTCCCGATCACTTTCAAAGAAGCGGCATAAAACGGCGATGGCCAAAAGGGACATTTGCGCCGGTCTGGCGCTCTTCGCCGGATTGTACGCTTGTACGTACGTTACCCGGGAGTCACATTGGAGGGAGCAATATTTTCGAAAAAATCCAAAATTGGAGAGACCCGACGCGGTACCTCTCCAATTTGCCTCCCGGGTAACGTACCGGGCCGGATAATGTCGCGAACAACATACCCGGCCCGCGACCATCCAATTTTACGACAAGCGCGTTCCCGTCGGCGCGGAGTACGTCGGCGCGATGGATCTGTATCACATCCACGTCTGGATGTGATACGTCGCATGTAATCGACAAAAGTCGGAGGGCGGCGTCAGCGGGGGCGAATGCCATGATGGCACCGATAGAATCGGAGCCACTGGATCCCGCACTCACGTTTAAGGGAGAGTCTCCTCCAAGATATCCCCCACGTGCGCCGCGTATATCGGCCAGTCGTTGGACGGCACATGAAACGCGCCGTCGCAACGTTCCGGCACCCACCCCAGTCCGGACATTGCCATCACGGACTGGGGGGGGCATCCGCCTGGCCGCCCTGGCCATCACCTCGCGCAAAAATAATTTACGGGCTATTAGTAGCCGCTCCTCGCTATATCTTGTCGTTGTTGGCGGTGCGGCCGCCAGCACCGTGGCCGTCCTCTTAATCTGGAAGAGGACAAACAGCGAGTCGCCGCCGAAATGTCCGACGACGAACTCGTATGCTGTGTCCTCTTTCACAAATCTGTCCTCCAGCCTCGACGACCGGTCTATCTCGTCGTTTTCTAAGTGAGTCTCGACATCGAAGATACGAGATTAATTTCTCGTTTTGACTCACTTGTATTCTTTCGCGTCTCAGCGACACGGTAAGGCTCAGGCGATTAAGCCAAGGCCTCCGGTGAGACGTGACCAACGGGATTACGGTGTGAGCCTGGAGAACTCTTGGCCCCGCCCCAGACGTTAGGATGGGAAGCCTCCTCACCGCGACAAGGTGGTTCTCCGTTGAGGGGGGACCACCTCTGGACGGCGGTCATGAGCGAACAACGACGGTAAAACGGAAAGCGGGTCGCCGACCATTCTTCATTAAAACGGACGAACGGTCGTCGTCGTCGTCGTCGTCGTCGTCATCGAGAGAGAGAGAGAGGAGACGGTACGGTATAGTTGCAACATGGAGCGGACAACAACCATTTCCGAAGATCGATCCATCGTGGTGATACGGGATGACGTGGAGGAGGAAGACACGTACGTCTCGTCGCGTTCTATACAATACAGCTTGGTATCAAATCATATCATTTCGAAGACGAGAAAGACGTTGAAACGCGAGAATCTCCCGTATATTAGTGCAAAATATTAATAAAATTTATGGAAGAGGAAGGAAGATAGTCACCTTGTACCATGGACGAAATCAAACAGGAAGCGTAATACCGGAATGTATCACGAATAAGTATAAAGTCGCTGGAGTCCCCCCGTCAACACTACGTGTGCTTTGGACAGCATCCAAAAATATGGATGTTACCAAAGACGATTAGTGCAAAACATTAATAAAATTTACTGCAGAGTAAGGAAATACTCTTGTACCGTGGACGAAGTTAAATAGGAAGCATGATATCGCGATGTACCAATGAAAAGGTATAAAGTTGCTGGAGTCCCTCCGTCAGGATTACGTGTGCTTTTGACAGCATTTTTTTCTGGTTTTTCATATATATATATGTTATATATACTTAACGTTAATTAATAGTCCAAACACTATTAGCTCGTAATTAGTATCGCACATGCACGCAATTATATACCAATTATTAATATTAACGTAACGAGTCCAGTAACGAGATTGTCCAAGTGTGAAGTGTAAATCAACATTGTTATTTATTTTGCATTCTAAGTGATAAAAGTAATGATAGACCGGAAATAGAAACAGGATATTATATTTTTTAAATATAATTGTTTTGTTTTTAATAAGATTTTAATAGGATTTATATTTAATTTTTTTTTATAATTTTTTTTACATTCAGTAATGAATCTCTTATTTTTTTGTTTATTTTTTAATAATAGTTCGTTTTATTTGATACATTTCATCAGTGATTGATTTGCGAACTAATACCTGGATATTCCAAAGGAACGAAAGAATAATCTGATTTAGATATATCTGCGATGACAAACATCGTTGAGACTGAGCACACAATCAAGTTCCTCTGGTTTAAGAGCTTTATTTATAGCAAGGTATACGTTTAACAAATATTTTTGTATTCCAAGTGATAAAAGTAATGATAGACCCGAAATAGAAAGAGGATATTATATTCTTTAAATATAATTGTTTTGTTTTTAATATAATTTAATATAATTTAATATAATTTAATATAATTTAAGTTATATTAATTTAATTTATATTAAATTAATATAATTTAATTTAATATAATTTAAGATTTCAATAGGATTAATATTTAATTTGTTTTTTTTGTTTATTTTTAATAATAGTTCGTTTTATTTGATACATTTGATCAGTGATTTGAGAATTAATACCTGGATATTCCAAACGAAGGAAAGAATAATCTTCTGATGTATTAGATATATCTGTGATAACAAACATCGTTGAGACTGAGCACGCAATCAAGTTCCTCTTGTTTAAGAGCTTTATTTATAGCAAAATATACGTGTAAGAAATATTTTTGTAATGCTATACTATACATATATTATATATATATATATAATGTGTGTGTGTGTGTGTGTGTGTGTGTGTGTCTTTCTTTTGGATTGTCGGCATTAACTTTACCCGAGATGTACCACGTGGAGGTTGCCGGTCGGATTTACACCTCTGTGTAAGTGTAAGTGCATGTGTCTGTGTGTTTGCGTCAGTGTGACTCTATGTGTGTGTGTGTGTGCGTGCGTGCGTGCGTGTTTGTGTTAGTCTATCGTCGATAGGGACGGGACCTCGCGGCTCGTCGGTTTCCGCAGTATTTAATGACTCCAAACCTGCCCTGTCGATGTACGTGTGAGTGCGTGTACATGAGAGTGTGCTAGGAGCGAATAAGGAGGAGAATTAGGCACTGGGTCCCTCTTCTCCTCCTTGTTCCTCCCTTTCTTCCTCCCTTTCTTCCTCCTCTGTCTCTTCCCTCTCATGCTCCGTCCGTCTTCGTTTTTCCATTTCATTCATTTCCTTACATTTCCGTTTCATGGATAAATACCGAAACAATGCGTCTCGCTGTCGTTCTTCTGACCAGATCTTTCAATATGTTTCGAGAATAGTGCTTTCCCGGGCAATTCTCCGGTCTAAATTGACATTGACCGGAGCAAAGGTCTCTGGGACCGTTGAGCGGCGTCGAGACGGGGACGTATACAAACGCTTTAAAAGCTGCGTAGCTCGCGACGGCTCCCGCAGCTCCTCCTCCGGCGAGTGCGATCGCACAATATACTTTTTTTTGCGAATCCGATCGCGATAGTTTTTAAGAGCAAATCGGACGTTGCTATCGTCCAACATTTCCTTTATGCTAGGGTATCGACCAAACATTGACATCTGCAAAAAAAAAGATTAGATTAGTGTAGAAAATTATAAGAGAAAAAAGACCAGCGTTACGCGACGCCGTTCGCGCGTCTCTATATTCGATCGTTGTTGTGCGTCGGTGAGGATAACGGGAACAAGAGTGGATTTTCGACATTGGACGGGGAAATCCGAAACGAGGCTCAAACGCGAGGCGCGATGGATGGGGATAGGCGCGAGATACCGTTGTATCTCGCGTCCATTTCCATCTCTCATGCGTCACATCGAGTCCTCGATCCGAATTTTCCTGTCCAAAATCTAAAGTCTACCCCCGTTCCTATTATTCTCCCTGACGTGCCAACGATCGAATATAGAGATACGCGAGATGCACCATCGCGTAGCGCTTGTCGAGACGAAAATTTAAAAAAAAATTCGTCAAAATCGAATGAAAATTACGGTTTTGCCTGTTTTTTTTTTCCTTTAGGTAAGAATACCGGAGCGCTCTAGAAACACAGTAGCGTCACAGCGGATTTGTCTCCAGCAGGTAAATATAAATTTTTTTTTCTTTGCTTGTGATTTGTGCTTTAGGTAACCAAATTGACTTGTCCTAACCTAACCTTTTTTTTTATTATAGAGGTGGAAATCTTCCAAAGACCCCCAGTGGACGAAACTGGGGAGTGTGGGATTCAAGTGGGAGGCGCGTCGAGCGAAAAACCTCCCAGCCGTGCCTACCCACTAAAACCATCTCTGTCACCGGCCGACTGTTGACGGGGTCCTGGTTGACAGACAACTCATCACGGACCCCCCCTCCCCAGTCATATTCACAAGCACAATTCGTCCAGTACGTACACAAAAACACGGTGGTGACACACCCACACACGCACTAATGGCCAAACAATCCATTCCCCCTCATAGTGAGAATGGTTCTACAAGGCCCCTAAAATCTTTCATTGGGCAATCTCTGTATGGCCCTCTCGTATATCTCCTTGACGCCCATGACGACTTCCGCGAATCGATGAAAGTTCCTCCAAGCCTCCCTGCTACCATATCTATTAATGAAGTGGTATCGTAGGTATTGTCCACATTACCAGTTATTCGTCGAAGTTATTCGTTCCGCCCTCTCTCTGTTCCATGCGGAGCACTGGAAGAAAATGTGATCCGCTGTATTCGGATTTCGACTGTTGCATCAATCACAATAGGGGTAGGAGGTCTTCCCAATTCTATATAGGAAATCGTTGAATACGCCATGACCTCCCAACAACTGCGTGGTTCTAAAAGTGAGCGCCCCATAGTCGCGCCCGGTCCACGCCTTAAGCCTCTCTCCCAGTGCAGAGACTACTCTGTGTCCAGGCGTGCGATGGTTAGCGACGTCTAGGAGCTGTCGCCATTCCGCAAAGGCTTCCGCATCAGAGTCCGCCCTCAGACTCTATCCTGTGGGGACAAAAGGCTCCCCGTCTGCTTAGTTATCCTTCTGATGTTCCAATACAATCTACGGAGCTTCCTCGCCCTAACTTCGAATGGCAGGATGCTAGCCAATAGGAAGGATGAATTTCTAGAAAGAGTACGATATCCTGAGATAACCCTCGAGGCTATCTGTCCGAAAGCCCTAGAGACTTCTCCGGCCAGCAGCAATCTAAAGTCGAAACTCTTGGCCCAGACAGGTGCACCATAGAAGATAATCGATTGAAGAACCGACGCATATAGAGCTCTCCGCCTCTGACCCAGGCCCCTCAGGTTTGACATCAGCCGGACCAGGCCCAAAGAAATTCCCTTAATTTTTGGAATCAGAGCCAAGAAATGCTCCCTAAAGCTCAGCCTCGTATCTAAAATAATAAACCGAGATATTTAATCCTGCATCCGACGGGAACTCACCCCGCCAAGGTTCAATGATTTAGTGCCGGGCATGAAAGGGGGTCGCCCCCTAACAAAGATGGCAGACTCGAATTTGAGTGGAGCCACGGTAAGCCTCATAACCTGGATCCTGTTGATGACTATAGTGGAGGCCAACTCGCGCGCGCGTTTTAGCCGACTCGAAATCCGGAGCCTCAGCAACTATTAAGGTGTCATCGGCGTAACAACAAATTGAGCAATTCGGAGGAAGAAAGTCCTCAAATAAGCGATTAAACGCTATGTTCCAAAGGAGTGGCCCCAGAACCGACCCCTGTGGAACCCTGCAATTCACCTCCATCTCCTCCATTTCGCCGTTCCTGTTAACATAGGCGATTCTGCGATCCTTCAAATAATCACTCAACACGCTATATAAATACTCAGGGACCTCAAAGCTCCTCCCTGAGAGCTCTAAGGATTTTAGTCCATGAGATTGAGTTAAAGGCGTTCGATATGTCCAAACTCACCGCAACCATGTGGTCAGCAGCAAAGGCCTTTCTAACCACCTTTGTGAAACGATGTATAGCGTCTATTGTGGATCGGCCCTGTCGAAAGCCAAACTGCCGTGTCGACAACAGTTTTCTACTTTCAATAAACAATATGAGAGTCTATTGGCTATAATTTTTTCATAGACCTTACCAAAGGTATTAAGAAGACATAAAGGTCTATAGGAAGAATACGAGTCGGACGGTTTATTTGGCTTCCTGAGCAAAATCAATCTGGCGTGCTTCCACTCGGATGGGAAGACACTAGTTCGCAAGAGACCGGTAAAGATTGAGCAAACCAGATTAGCACAGTATTCGAACGCACCAGTCAAGGTCTGATACGTTATGCCATCAGGTCCAGGGGTCTTTCCATTTCTCCTGAGTCTTGCCACAACCAATCGCAGCTCCGCCAATGCCACCTCCGGTATTTCCTGAAAATTATAGCCTCTCTCAGGCCTATCCACATCACCAACCGATGGAAACAACGCACATACAGTGTTATGTATAAAATCCGGCTCCAAGGATTCACATACAGGCGATAAGTAGCCTCTCAGCTTCTTGTTGACTATTTTGTAGGGCAGCCCCACGGATCGCCTTCCAAAGATTCCAACATGTCGTTCCAAGCTTGATCTTTTGCCTTCGCTATGGTCTGTTTCAGTGCCTTCTGCAACCGTTTAAATTCCCGCTGCCATCGGTTCCCAAACCAGTCTCGTCTTGCGTGCCCTGGCGCGGGTGAGTCGTCTGCGTAAAATTTGGCACTGCTGTTGCAGCTCCTTGATCTCACTATTTCACCAATATATTGGTTTTTTATTATTGTTATGTTTCCGAATGCGAAGCATTGAAAGATCACAGGCGCGTCGTATAACAAAGGTGACTCTCCTAAGAGAAGTCCCTAGATCCTCTTCGTGAGGATGCGCCCAAAAACCAGCAATCATTGCTGCCGCAAATCTGTCTTTATCCATTTGTTTCGTGCTCCATGTAGTAAACAAAGATCGCTTGTTAACTCTTTGAACCGAAGGGATGTCAATTCGGTAGTCAATTAATACATGATCGGTGTACACCATATCATAATCATTACGTATCCTCCATGATCTAATTAAGGAATTCATTACTGGTGAACACAGAGTAAGATCGACAACGGAAGACCCTTGAGGTCAAATACAGGTAGGTACTTCTGGCTCATTGAGTAAGTACAAGTCCAGCGAAGAGGCCCAGACACATAATGAGTCTCCACGTATATTATTGAATCTATCCCACGCATGCGATCTGACATTGAAATCGCCCGCCACGATTAACTTTTTATTTCTGAGCGGAGCTATGAACGACTTTAAGTCCTCCAACACGGAGTCGAAATATCTTATATTCCGGTTAGGCGAGATGTAAACATTGACTAAATGTAGATCCTGTAATTTAATAGCCACAAAGCACGGCCGGGAGACAAGAAGCTTCGCGCTGTTCAGCAAGTTATTATTTATGAATATCGCGGCCTGCGAAGATGAACCCAATGAGATAAACCATTTGGGATCATCCAGCGGAGGTCTAGCTAGCTCCGAGATTATAGCCACTCCCGGGCCACGCTCTCACAGAAAGGAGGAGATCCTGCGTAAATCTTGAATGATTACAGTTGAGCTGGGCTATTTCCATTATTATAGTTGTCTGTAAGTGTATCGCCTGGAACTATGTTGTCCTCTTCATTAACTGACATGTCGTTATCTTCGACTAATTCTACTAATTCTACTAATTATGCCGTCTGTATGGCTATTATTAGAGCCCCGTGGGGAGCGGTCTCTAAGGTTAACTAGAGGCCCAGGCGGACGAGGAGGACATACTTCACTGCCTGCTCTGTGATCGTACGCCTTACCATTTTCTCTGCATAGAGGGCAGCTTGGTCTGTTATTGCATGCAGAGGCCTTATGCGAGGGATCTCCGCAATTAAAGCATGATCCGGCTCTGTCGGTTTTATCAGTATATCTGTGTCAGGTATGACCTCTTCCAAAACAACGGAAGCACTTAACTGGCTCGGGGAGTAATAGCCGAATTCTAGCGGAGTACATCCATCCAATTTTGATGATCTTCAGATTAGATAGAAGGATTGCAGCTGCTAGAGGACAACGGATTCGGGCTGAGCCAAGCTCGCTTCGTTCTATCCAGATTTCTTTGCAGCATACATTTTCGGGTGAGCATCCCGCTATTTCTGCAACTTTTTGCTCTATTTCTCCTTTTGAGACTGAGTCATCAAAACCACTGATTAATATTTTTGCCATTTTATGCGGCCGATTAATTTTAACATTGTTGTCATCGATGACCTCTCTCATTCTTTTGGCGAGTTGATCCGCTTTATTACCAGGATTATCGCCCCTGATCTCAAGGATGATTCCACCCGAGAGGGCTTTTCGCATCCTCATATCCTCGATATTGAGATCAGCCAATGAGATCCCATTTTTGGCTTTACTCAGAAAATAAGAAATATATAAGGAAATAAGAATGGAAGAATAGTGGGACCGTTGTTTTCTGTGACTACCGTTACCGCAACCATATTAGATTAATCTTTTAAAGTTAGATGGTGGTCTTCTTTTGTTATTAATCGTATTATTATTAAGGGCTGGTCTTTGTCTTCTTTTTGTAGCTGTGCTCTTCGCATCCACTTGCGTTCTCGGGGAAGGAGCCACCGTAGCAGGATCGTCGTTGTGTGAATAAGAGATAACCCTACATTTCTTCCGCCTGACTACCTCCGACCATTCGGTGGAGGAGTCTGTATTACGATTACTAATTAAATTCTTTTTAATTTCAGCTTGCATACCTCGAGGATTAGGTACGGACGCCAGGGCAGCAACCTCGCCAGTCACCTGAAGATAAGGAGGTGAGTCAATGCCCAACAATTTCCTCATAGTAACTGTAAAATAGTTAGCGAACTCTTTAATAATTTCATTTTTATCCCTAGTCGCTAATGCATCAACCTGAGCAAAAGAGAGTTTATGTTGATCCCTTTCTCCCTGATTAATCAGTGCTGGTCTTGGATCGTCATAAGATATGACAGGAGGCTCACGACGAGCTTCGTCCAGTCTTGCAGCCACTCCAGTTCCAGAAGAGATAGACGCCCGTATAGCGTTACTATCACGTCGTTCACCAGTCCCCCTGGGAAGGTCACATGCAGGCTGGTTGATTTCATATTTCATTTTGTCTATCGTTTTTCACAGCTCGTTGTTTTCCTCGCGAATTATTTTAATTTCTGCACGCATCTCGGCGAGTTGTTCTCTGTAATATTCAGTGTCTCTATCTCTTTCAGATGACGCTCTATAGAGCAATTCATCGATGCCACATCTTATGGAGACCAGGTTGACCTTCATCCTACCGTTTACTCCGCCTTGAAGAGAGCCGGAGCCCTTGCGCGGAAGATCCGTGTCAGCCGCCCATTCGGTAGCACGAGCCGCCACCTCAGTAGCAGAAAGAACTCTCAAGTCTTCCGTTCGTCGCGCAATCTCATCCTTTTGAACTGGAATGAGCCTACTTTTGTCCCGTCTATTGGCGGTGACCGTATCTTTCTCTTCTTTGATCTTTTAGGGAAAAGGGCGCAACCAATAGAGTCCCTGATGCTGAGATACCGTTGTAATTTCTAGGATCGTAAATCTTCGTCTTCTGAGTCTTCAATTACAATTGAGCTACCAGCAGCAGCATCCGTTGTGCCATACGACGTGGATGCTCTCTTAGCTTCAGCTATTAAAGTACGTTCTCCACATGGAGTTGAATCAACATCCGAAGTACTAATCTGCATTGAACCACTTGTGGTTCTAGGATTGCTATAAAGTGTACAAATTTGCTCTACAGATCTGGTCATTGGGCCATCAGTCACCTTCGTCAGATCGATTGCGGTTTCCAAGGTCCCCCTACATATTGACGGGGCTCCGGAGGCAAGGACGAACCTATCGGAGTCACGATCCACCTGGGACGATGTCCCAGGAGGACTCTTAGCTTTCTCATTCGCATGCCCATTGCTCGCTGACGACCGAGGAACCGGGACCGGGCTGATCCTCCTCGGCCGTTCCCCAGATATCCGAGTCCCTGGGGGTGACTTATCATTTTTTCGGTACATATTCATGATTTTTAATATGGTTTGTTCACAAAAGTAGCCGTCTCCTGTCCCGCCATGTCGTGTAGTCTGGGAAGAACTACACCATCCGTCAACTTAAGAATCAGACCGGTGTGTAGCTTAACATAATAAAGAATACTTCTATAAAAGGTGAAGTTTAATTACCCCTCAGGTCACCCCTAAGAAACAGCGGCCAACTGCAGAAAACTGTGTGGCATAGGGGAGAATCCCGAGTGCTAAATTTCGCCGATATAAAGATATAAGCCAGATATTGAGAAGGGACAACATATTTACAATATAATTATATATTAACTTATCAAACTACGTAATGTAACATTATGGTAAGTAATATAAAGACTAAATATATAACTTAACTAGCCTATGTAGAAATGAAATAAAACAAATAAAAGAAATAACATTTAAAATCAATAAATCAGCAATTATCCATCCCAAAATAATCAACAGAATCTACATTATTAATTGCTTTAATAAGAAATAGAAACAATAATAGATATATTTGTATAAAGTATTTTTAGTTTATTTCTTAAGTTTTAAAAAAAAATTTTTTTTTGTTTATTTTGATATGCATAATACGTTTACATTAACACTAATAATAATTAACTTTAATAATAATAATAATATAATATTAATCTGGCTCATTAATACATAAGAGATATCACCTCGCAAAACTAATAATTTATGCTTCTTCTTAACTCTGTGTGAGCAGTGTATGAGGCAGTATCACATCTAATTAACTACTTCGTTATCCGTTACAGTTATTTATTTCTTAACTTCTAGACAGCAACAGTAACAATCTGATTTATTTAAGCCAATACCACTATGTTGTTACTCATAAAATCAATAGTACACCTGTATTAGTCTTAGAGCATTATAGATAACCGCTCATTTAGTTTCGCAGGTGTATATTATTATAAATATAAATCATCTTCTAAAGTATTCAAAGTATATAATATAATATATCAAATCAGCTATATGACTTATATGTAAGTAGCAGGTAATGAATTTATAATATAGTAAACATGTTTATGTTAATTTCTAGCTAGTAGTCAGTATTAACAATAGTAATCTAATTTGTTTATGAGTAAAGCTCGTTTGTACGTATGAAACATCTCTTAACAAATTGTCAGATATACAATACTTCCTTACTCTATGTAATAGCTATGTGGAGCAGTGAGTTTGTTTCATTATCAACCTCATTATCTGTTTAATGCTAGTATTTCTCAATTACTAGTCAGCAACTGTGATGATTAAGTTTATTTTGACGCTGCCTTAATAAGATTCATCAATAATACGCTTGTAATTGCAGAAAAACGTGCTACTAGAAATTATCATCTCGATTAAACCCACGAATAAATGTCCTTATGATACTTATTAATCCTTTATGGTTTTCAGGATCTATAATATAATCTATCCGGTGTACAAGTTTCAATTTTATAGCAGATAATAATAATCATGTATTATGATAAACATGTATTATATTTCTTAATTATTAGTTCACATCAGTAATAATCTAATTTATTTATTAAGCTGAATCATTTATACATGAGAGGTATCACCTGACATACCAATATATCTAAAATACATTTAACTTCATATGTGAGTTATATGAGGCTAAAGGGTTATCGCATTATATACCTCATTACCTATTTCTGTTATGTATTTCTACATTACTAGTTGAAATCGGTGATAATCTGGTTAATTTATAACAATACCTCTGCATAACTTTTTGCAAATTCAGTGAACCACCTGGATTAATCAAGTGCATGATATTGAAGCAATAGCCAGCTCTTTTTAAATCTATAATGTATGACACTGTGTATATTAGTCATCCTCTAACAATTTCGGAAAATATAATATAGTCTATATAGAGTATGGAATAAAAATCTCTAGTTTGAAACAACAGGTAATAAGCATGTATCACAATAACCATACGTTATCTTTTCTTAATCAATAATCAATGTCGATGCAGACCTGACTTATTCATAATCATGTTACAGTACAATTCATTATTAATTCAATAATGCTCCTATGTTCTCAAGGGCGTGCCATAAAGATAGTCAACAAATCTTTCAAGGCACGCAAATATATCATTGTAGATATAAAATGTCCATTGATGTCCATTCTAAAAGCATATTTATGCAGTGTATATTTCTTAATATATAACAGGAAACAAACATGCATTATAAGACACGAACAGTTCAACAACACACGCATATATTTGGTTATGGTGATTCTGAGATATATGTGCTAAAATCAGTATATTCACGCTCCATTCCAATAAAGAACTTAATGTTTAATTTCTAATTACTTATATGTATGATATTCTTAAAGAGTGGCTGTAGTGATGGTTTATGCGGACCTTATATATTAAATTATCAAATCTTTTCATTATTCGATAAATAATCTCAGCTAGTACGGTACCCGATTGTATAATCTTGAACAATCGTCATAATTCCGCAATATTACCATAAACGCATATGGTAGACAGGAATACAATAATTAATTCTTGGTACAAATCTTTGCGACTTATAGTAAGATTAAGTATACAAATTTAGAATTATTTTTTACTATCTTCAGCCATAGGACACGCTCTAGATATCAATGACTACAAATATCAGGTTTCATTTTATAAGTATAGTCTATATAGAATCGTCTATTTGAATTAAAACTGTCATATTTAATCAAAACGTGACAGCAGATCAGAATTAATATCTTTGATGTGTCAATTAAATGTATTCCTAACTTTATTTTCCCCTTTTCTCTTTTCATTCCTCTTTTTAATAGAGAAATTAGCCATATATAATACCTCATTGTATTCAAAAGAAATCCGCTTTCCGATGAATAACTAAATAGACTACATCTTGTTATGCCAGTTATACTGACTCGATTCGTCAAATGAGAAATTTATACATTTTAAAATTGTCAGTTCCGCAATAACGTGAGATATTAGTTTAATGAGCAGATCGCGTTATGCTTTCAGTTAAAGAGATAAGACATTATAAATATAATTAAATCATTCCTCGCAGTGTGTTACAAAAAGCGATACACTATGCAATAATGCATATATGCCTTGATTATAATTACTTCGAAAGTGCAAGCACAATTCAGTATATTAACGCTCTTATTTGATAAAGAACTTAAGGCTTTAATTCCCAATATTCAATTACAAGTCCTTTCTAGAAGAAGTTTTATAAAAATGCGCAGACCTCGATCATTTAGCTTATTTAGTCTTTTCAGTTGTTCGGAGTTATTCCCAGAATGTGTAGTACGCAATTAAATGATTGTAATCAATTATTGTAGCTGCACAATATTAATATACCGGCAAGTAAAAAGAGTATAATAATCATTCACTAGTTCTAATTTTTTTTTGTATCTAATAGAGATGTACGTATTTTAGCTCATATGCTGGCATTCCTATTCTTAGTGTAACTCTAACTATTAATAATAATAAATATAATAAGTTTCATCTTATAAATGTCATCAATACGAACTATTGTGCAGATGTAGTGATAATTATGCAAATATTTTCTCTGATGTAACAATTTAACATATCCCTATCTAAAAGGAATTAAGTTATTCATATGTTGTCATCTTATTATCTAATCGAGGAAAAAACCTTTCCAGGTATCACCTCATGATCTGCATATGATTATGTTAATCATTTCGATCCCGCCTGCCGTATAAAATTCATATAAGCATCTCTCGCATCCATCTACTCGCAGTGATAACAAAATCCACAAACAAGGCGCACGATTCTTTCATATAGAGACATTTGCCAGACGCGGACATTAAAGTCGATTCTCACGTAAGTCAGAATATAATACATAAGTTAGACAATCCGCCACGCAACGACCAATGCCACAATAAATTAATGACAATGCGTCACACTATCGCTACCCAACTCAACCCCATGGACCGGCCGTCAAACGCAAAGTATTCATACATCCAAGGATGCCACCCCGCTAGAGTTCTGTCAAAGATATGAGAATAAACTCTGCATATTATATGTGAAAAAGCGCGAAAGAGACTATTGCAACACAACGCAGGTATCAGTGTGTAATTACACTATTCTCCTAAACTCGGGAAAGGTTTCCTAATTAGCATCAGAATCCAGTATCACTACTCTATTACATCAAGATATAAATCGATGGTCTCATAAACTCCGTAAATAATTTAAGTTTCAGTTCCTAGCCAAGGTCCTTCACTATACGATCACCACACAGTTATAAGTTCACTCTCAAAACTTCGAGACAGTCACCGAACCGCAGAATCGGATGAGAAGAGCCCCTTCCATGCGAGAAAATTCCAACCATGGAGCAATTCATTCACACATCCAAATCGCTCCTCTTTTTCTCATTTTTTAATATATATCAATCCGTTCCTTTCATGTACTAGGAGTACCGTATCTCCGCATCAAGGGAGACAAGACATCAGCACATATCAGTTAACGACTTCGAGTACAGAGGCGTCCATTTCCAGTGCCGCGCAGCAATCCAACATTATCTCAATAAAAGAGACATACTCCATAAAGGGAGAATATCATCGCACAATGGGCATCAAATGTTATCAAGTAAACGAATATAACCTACAAATACATACAAATAAGTACATATAAATACACACAAATATGTAACTTATGATAGTGACAGACTTATCTATTCATAATATATATTCTTAATTTCTGATTCCTAGAATAAAATATAGAGAAGTATAAAGAAAAATATACAGACGGATAAATAAATAAACTAATATTCAAGAATATATGTATGCATATGTTGCACACACAACAGATTACTCACGAGATATTGAATTACCGTGCATATAATCTATGCCACATTGTCCATCAACGCGCTTACAGGGCAGCCATCACACCTCTGATTGGTGGCTCCCTCGCTAAGTATCAAATGTGTAATTATGCTATTCTCCTAAGCTCGGGAAAGATCTCTTAATTAGCATCCAATACATCACTACATTATTTCAAGATGTAAATCGATGATTTCATGAGCTCCGTAATAATTTAAGTTTCAATTCCTAACCAAGATCCTTCACTACACGATTACTACACCGTTATTAAGTTCACTCTCAAAACTTCGAGGTTGAACCGCATAATCAGATGAAAAAAGCTCCCCCCACGTGAGAAAATTCCAACCATGGAGTAAATTCATTCACACATCCAAAATCGCTCTCCTTATTTTTATTTTTGATATATATCAATCCACTCCTCACATGTACTACTAGGAGTACCGTATCTCCGCATCAAGGGAGACAAGATACCAGCACATATCAGTTAACGATCTTGAGTACAGGGGCTTGCCTATCAACGCGCTTACAGGGCTGCCAACACACCTCTGATTGGTGGCTCCCTCGCTAAGTGTCAAATGTGTATTCCCTCTCAGGTCTACAACCTGATTGCAAAATGCAGATCTTTATTGTTAATTTTATTATGTAATGAACAAAAATATAAATTTTTGTAAAAATTTAAGATTTAATAATACGTTACAATCAACCGGTTTCTTTAATATAATTTTCCATAAGTTTTATTTGTGATAATTAATATGAGTAAACAGATATGAACACAGCACGTGAAACTATACAAATTAAACAGTTTAAGTGTAAAAGAGAAGACGTAGCAACTTACCACAGACGTTTCGAAAGTTATTTCGTAGATCGAATAGTGATAAAGAGTATGAAATAAAGAAATAGAATGCATTATGTATATTTTTTAAATAATAAATATCTTAGGACTATATGGCTTAATTATCTCTACAGTTACGTCTTTCCAATGACAAATCTTTACATATTTTGCACAATTCATTAACAGAGATTGAGACCACCACAATAAATTTAGTTTAGTACTCTGACGCTAACAATTACACAAATCAATATAACATACTAGTCTCACCTGTTCTGTACTATCTGTCTATAAATCATTATACGTTTGTTTCCAAAAGGCACTCTGAAATTCTATCTGTCATCCCTCCAATATCATGTAATCCATCCACCATCCATGGTATCTGGATTCGTAGGCCAAGTTGTTGTGGCGAAAGCATCAAAAGGCCAGAAGTAATATTTCCAACAACCATCCAGTCTCATTGTCACACAGTGAGAGGAGGAAGCCGAAAACACCCCGGAAATCAACACTCACTACATTCGTTTGACTGAGTGTGCAGTATCACTATATGACGCAAGTCCAGTTCAGTAGTTACTATATTAGTTATTACATGGAAGGATAAAACGTAGACATAAGCACTCAAATCATTTCACATTTACGATATTATATACTTTATCCTAGAATTTTAGTAACATAACCATTGTTGTAAATTAATACATTTCTCAAAGTGAATTGTAATCGCATGTACCAAAATGTATATATACATGCCTCTATTATAAAGTATCATCGTTAGTCATTTGGAGTAAATATCGATAAGATGACAAGGTACTTACGGTAGATGTTAAATAAATTAATAAGATGGTACTGATAATCATAGTAATTTATCCTATATGTTGTATATGTGATCAGACAAGGAGAGCAGGCTAGTACGTAACTGAGATACACAAAATAAAATAAACGAAAGACAAGGAGAGTAGAGTAGATATAGTGTTAGTTATCTGTAGATCACGTGGCACTTGTTCGTTTGAAAATCTTCGTTGCCGTTTGGCCATATTGGCTATATCGTTCACACACTGTACAAGTCGACCATTTTAACCTGCCACATGTCCGTAACTGCCCTGATGTAATATATGCAACTTTTAATAATGATAATAGGAGTAAAAGAGAGTTACTCAGACTTAATTATCACTCCGTGATTAACCAATTATCGGCCACTAAGCATTCACTCATCCTAAAGCAATTCAATAAGTCGTAATAGTGTGTAATATCACAAAGAGTCGCCAGAGGCAAGCAATACTACGATGCAACTCAAAACTTAAATAACTTATTGTCCGACAATCTCTAACATATCCAACATAATAATTATATCATAATAATTATACCAATGCAATCCGCTTGATGTATAGAAATAGCCGATACTAATTTAATCCAGCGAAATGATTATATACTTGTCACTAGTAACAGATATAGCGGAGCTTTATAGGAGCAATGATTATATACTTGTCACTAGTAACAGATATAGCGGAGCTTCATAGGAGCATGTTCGCACACTACCGCAGCCCCTGCGCGACTTTTTTTTGTAAGCGGAGAAAAATGCATTACGCACCCCCGGAGTTTCCGGGGGAGTGTGGGACTCGGCGGTGCCGCCATACTGCAGTCACCCCATACCCGCTAAAAAACCCCGCTATTTCCTCTCAGGGCATGATTGGGGAGGTCCACGGAATCACCAGCGGCATACTTTATGGACCCCCCAGCCCCGCCCAGCCTTACAGGCCAGGCCCCTCGCTCGGAATTTTATCCCCTCGCGATAGGGAGAAGTCTCGAGGCGGGACTCGAGGGACTCCTCCCCGCCCAGTCCGGGAAGGTGAGCAGCGGCGACCAAAGGCCTCCATCACCCCCAGTCTCCCGGGCCGGGCCCCTCACGGTCCCAGCGGGAGGCAGCAAAAGACCCCCCACCAGGACCGAAGCGCCCTCGAGGGGAGGTGACCAGGGCCAACCTTAGTTCAACCTCAGCCCAAGCCCCAATCCCCCCCCGTGAGACGCCCCCGACGCCGGGAGGGAGGGACCCCCACTCATGTAGGGGAACCTCCCGTCCTGGCTAAAGCCACCCTCGCGATCCCATGCGTACATGGGAGCGCGAACGGGGAGGGGGGGCGGCAATCGGGACAACAGGCCACTTACAACGCCACCCACCCATTCTCTAGGTGGCCGCCCTCCCATTGGGGGGAAGGGAGCGAAGTCACTCGACCTCCATTGCCTCTTCCCCCCCCCCGACACCTCGGGAAGTTTCCCGCGGAGGGGGATGGCCCTCTTTTCAGGACCTCCGTCCCGAAGTCCATCGGGGCCGGCCTCTTCTTCGAGGTTCCGCTGTCCCCGGCGGTGCCAGTGCCGCACCCCCCCGGATCCCCTGGGGGGTCAGGGAAGGCCGGCGGGGGGAGTATTCCTCCCCCCCGTCGTCGCCCATCTACTCGCCCTCACACCCGGGCGACGGACTGAGCGGACCCCATCCGGTGATCCGCCCGCATCCCCCCGTCGAGACAGAGGGGGCAGGTGACCGCCCCCCACAACTCTCGGCCGACTACACCAGTAACACCGGTCAGCCCGATTCACCGCGCCCGTGCATTGGAGTTTGGCATGGCCAAACTCTAGGCACCTCCAGCATTGAATGGGGCGGGCTGTCAGTGGCTCCACTCTCGCCGCAGCCCACCCCACCTTTACAATCCCAGCGGCCACTACCCTGTGGGCAGCGACCGCCGGGCACTTCACCCACGCAGTACGCCTGCCGGAGGGAGCAGTGCGGATTTCCCCGACCCGCACCTCCCCCGACCGACACCCGCCATCCCGCGCAATTGCTGCGGCCACCTAGTCCGGTGTGGTCGATGGGTCCACCCCACCAATGCGGATTTCCGCGCATTTGGCAAGGCGGGCGACAACCACCCCGGAGTCGCGGAGGAACTCGCCCATCTTTCTGACAAGCCCCTCCGTTCTTCTTTCACACTGATCACCAGAGACCTTCAACAGGAGGCCCCCGGTGATCGCCCTCCTTGGCCTCACTGAGGCAATGCCCAAGGCCGCGAGATCTATCTCACGCTTCGCCCTAGACATCGGCAAGAGCCTCCGCCCCACCATTCCCCACGGCGGTCAACACGACGGCCGCCGTATTCGGGGGGCGACCAAGTTGCGCCATTCCTTTCTTTTTAGGTGCCGTTGCTCCGACTCCCCTCCCCCCCCGTATTCGTGGCAGGAGGGGGAGGCATTCCCCCCCTCCGGCCCCTTCTCTCCCCGCCGCCTGGGCATAGGTTTGCCCAGCAGCAGGAGGGGGACCCGTCCGCTTGGACGGATCCCCTCCTCCCCGACCGTCGTGGATGCCTGAAGGAATCCCCAGGAGCACCCCCAGTTCTTCTCTTATGAGGGCCCTGAGCCCCCCCCCGCATCATGCGGTTGGGGCCCAGGGACACCACTGTCTACCTTCGTCCGCCCCCCCCGCTGCGCTCAGCGCCACCTGGGGGGTGGAGGGAGGGGCACCTTCCAGCGTTCCCCCCGCTTCTTCCTTCTCTTCCCGCTACAAGCGGGAGTCCCTCCCATCGGAGGAGGGAGCCGGGAGACGTCCACCATTGGCAGTCCCGAATCCTCGAGCTCCCCCTCCGTCTGCGTCTCTACCGACGCAGTTTTTCCCCCAGCTTTTCGAAGCGCCTTCACTTTAGATTGGAGTCAGAGATTCTCTTTCTCCAGATCTCCAATTCTCTCCTTCTTTTCCTTATAACTCTTATATAGAGTCGTAGAGTCCTTTCTTCCCGCAGCCTCTCGTATTTTCTATGCCGCTGAGCAATCAACGCATCAGTCCCCACCCGCAGAGTCATGAGGCATCGGCGGACTTCGTCCTCCCACTCCTCGAACGGCATCTGTTGGGGGGGTTCCGTGCGTGCGAGCGCCTCTGCCCTAATCATAATCGTCCGCACCCCCTTCTCGAGTTCCTCGGTGGGAACCTTCTCCAAGTACCCGAAGCGTACATTGGTCGCATTGGTCGGGTAATAAATTTGCTCGGGTCTTTTGCCTCCCAGTCCCCCCTAGTCCGAATGTGTACGATGTCCCAGTCCCATATGTCAAGATCGACCTCCGTGGGACTCCCGGTTTCCGAGTCCATCGCCGACCACGGTTTGTATGGAGCAAACCACTATCCTCCGCCTATGGATAAAAATCCCTCCTATTTTTTGGAAGGGGAACCCATTCCTCCAAGTAGGGAAACTCCCATCAGGTCAAACCTCGAAACTCGCCCACTCCCCGAACGATTCGGAGAGGTTGTGGCATCCTCGGAGGTATTCATTAGGCTAGCGGAGCCCCCCGATGACTCCGCCGTCCGCCCGTTGTTCGATGACGACGTGGGAGAGGCCGGGACCCTACCTCCCCTATACGCCGGGCCCTGGAGTTCCGACGCCCCTGGGCCGGTAAGTCTTTTCGCGTAGTCGACATATCCCATAAAATGCCTTGTTGTCGGGATTGGCTCCCCGGGAATCTTTGTCGAGGGCACCTCCTCTATCCGATTTTTCGGCTCCGACAACCGATCATTCACACACATATTCACACCCGGGAACGTGCAATGCAGCCCCAATGGGGCTGCTTCCCTCACTGGTGCCGCCGAGCCCCGACCTCGAATTACCTCCGAGTGGCCCGACGGCACCCGGGCCACAGGCCTCGCCTCAGAAACATCTGAGCGGCCCCGCAGCCCGTACTCCCCCCATGAGCGGAGCACCGCCCCCCCCCCGCGGCTTGTGTCAAGCCGTGCTCCGGGAGCACTCAACGACACGGCGACACGCCTGCGGGAACACCCGCGTCGTTGCGGACAGGGAGCAGACCTTCCCCTATCGACGCCACATCGCCGGGCCTTTGTACTCAGAGTCGCCGCATCCCCTACCGGCCCATTGGGTGTGGAGCTCCCGAAGGAGATTCGACACTCTACTGGGAGACCGGACTCAGAGTCGGTGTGCCCTTAGACCCTGACCCCTCGCACCAGGGCTTTCCCAGGATTGGACCCCGGTACTGCCAACAGATGGTCATAGGGACAGGGAGCTCCCTCACCACATCAAGGTGGCACACCAGGAGGGAGCCCCTTGCGCGACTTTTTTTTGTAAGCGGGGAAAAATGCATTACGCACCCCCCGGAGTTTCCCGAACTCCGGGGGAGTGTGGGACTCGGCGGTGCCGCCATGCTGCAGTCACTCCATACCCACTAAAAAACCCCTTCTCAGGGCATGATTGGGGAGGCCCATGGAATCAACAGCAGCATACTTTATGCCCCCCTCAGCCCCGCCCAGCCTTACAGGCCATCGCACCCCTCAGACATCGCTTGGGATTTTATTCCCTCGCAATAGGGAGAAGTCTCGAGGCGGGACTTGAGGCTCGTCCCCGCGCCCTGTCCGGAAAGATGAGCAGCGGCGATCAAAAGTCCTCATTGCCCCCAGTCTCCCGAAACCGGGCCCCTCACGCAAAAGACCGCCCCCACCAGGACCGAAGCGCCCCCGAGGAGAGGTGACCAGGGCCAATCTCAGCCCAAGCCCCAATCCCTCCCGCGAGACGCCCCCGACGCCGGGAGGGAGGGACCCCCACTCATGTAGGGGAATCCCCCGTCCTAGCTAAGGCTACCCTCGCGATCCCATGCGCACATAGGGACGCGAACGGGGAGGGGGGCGGCAATCGGGCCAACAGGCCACTTACAACGGCATCCACCCATCCCCTGGGTAACCGCTCTCGTTGGGGGAAGGGAGCGAGGTCACTCGATCTCTATTGTCTCTCCCCCCGACACCTCCGCGGAGGGTTTCCCGCGGAGGGGAATGGCCCTCTTTTCAGGGCCTCCGTCTACCGGGGGCTGGCCTCTTCTTCGAGGTTCCGCTGCCCCCGGCGGTGCCAGTGTCGCACCCCCCGGATCCCCTGGGGGATCAGGGGGGGCCGGCAGATGGAGTATATCTTCCCCCGTCGTCGCCCGTCTATTCACCCTCATACCCGGGCGACGGGAACACTGGACGGACCCTATCCGGTGATCCGCCCGCATCCCCCTGTCGAGACAGAGAGGGCAGGTTACCGCCTCGCCCACAACTCGCGACGCGGTGTCCCCCGACCACACCGGTAACACCGATCAGACCGATTCACCGCACCCATGCATTGGAGTTTGGCATGGCCAAACTCCAGGCACCTTTAGCATCGAATGGGGCGGGCTGCCAGTGGCTCCACTCTCGTCGCAGCCCACCCCACCTTCACAATCCCAGCGGCCATTATCTTATGGGCAGCGACCGCCGGTCACCTCACCCACAGCGCAGTGCGCCTGCCGAAGGGAGCAGTGCGGATCTCCCCGACCCGCACTTCCCCCGGCTGACACTCGCCATCCCGCGTAATTGCTGCGGCCACCTCGTCCGGTGTGGTCGACAGGTCCCCCATCAATGCGGATCTCCGCGTATTTGGCAGGGCGGGCGACAACCACCCCGGAATCGCGAAAGAGCTCGCCCATCTTCCTGGCAAGTCCCTCCGCCCTTTCTTCACACTGATCACCAGAAACTTCCAATAGGAGGCCTCCAGTGACTGCCCTCCTTGGGTTCCTGCGCGTCTTTTTTTTTTACGTGTGGAAATGTTTTTACGCACTGACTTCCCGGGCGTGTAACTGTCCGGGGGAGTATGGGACTCAGGGACCTTGACTGTCCCCACTACTCACTAAAACCACACGAGTGCCGTCCAAGGCGCATGACTGGAACGATCGGGGAACACAGCTATATATTTCCCGATCGCTCCGCGCCCGCGCGCCCCGCAGGGCGCGCCCCTCCCGATGGGGAAGCTATTGACACTCCCCCAGCACACCATGAAAGGTGGACTACTTGCCCCTTCCCCCTTTTTTCTTAAAGCGGGGGAGGGGAGGGGGCGGGTGGCACCAACTCGCTTCACCCCGTGTGCACCAGCGTCGTAAAGGGGGAGGGAGGTGGGAATACTCCACCTCCCCCCTGGCGCAACTCCCCGTGACCGGGGAGTATTGAACCCTTTGAGTGCGTCTACTCGGGCCCACCCGGACACGGGGAGGTCATCCCGTGGCCCCCATTTAGGGGGGGCCGGTTGGCAGGCCTAATATAGAGGGGGGAAGAAAGCCCTCCCAAACATACGAGTGGCCGCCTAATCATCGACAAGGGGGAACTGCTGGCGCCTTCTTAGTCGACGCCGCAGTCCCCCCCATCTCATCCGGGCAACCGATTGGAGGGAGATGATTCCTCCTCCCTCCTACGACACTCGGCCTCCTCCTTCTGCGACATTACGCGTTCGCAGAAGGAAGAGACCTCCCTCCAAGTCTCCTCGCTGTCGACCATGTGTCGGACAATCGACAGCGAGAAATCACCGCCCAACACTGGGACAAGGACCCCGCGCTCCGCAACCCAAGCATCACACACTCCTCGTATGTGCGGCTCCTCGTCCGCCGCACAGTGCGGGCACCGTGCCGTCCGCTCTCTTCCGATCCTGTGCAGATACCGGCCAAAACATCCGTGGCCTGTCAACATCTGCACAAGACGGAAGGATAAGTCCCCGTGGGTCCTGCCGAGCCAGTCCTCCAGGCAGGGCCGGATAGCTTCTACCGTCTGGGCGCCAGCAACGACGGTTCATGGAGTCGAGCCTTCCAGCTCTCGATGACCCGCCGTCGCACCTCCAGTCTTAGAGATTCCACGATCCTGTCAGTGGAGACGACCCCCCCGCTCCTTGACCTGGCGGATACGCCGATAGACTTCGGCGTGCCCCAATGCCAGTAGGTCAAGGGGGGGGGTGTTCCCGCCAGGACCGTGGCCGCCGCATGCGACACCTATAGGCCCAGAATTGCGCTGCGCCTGCCACATCCGGCGAAGGCATTGTTGATCCTCCGCCAGGCTCTGAGCCCATATTGATGACCCATACAGGGCCACCGTATGGACGATGGTCGCATACAGGCACCTGACCTTGGCGCCCAGATTGGGTAGGAGACGGCTCAGCTTGTTAGCCACCGCCTCCATCCGGGGAGTCAGGAGATCATAATGTCTCCTGAACCCCCAACGGCCATCCAAGGTGAGACCCAAATATTTGAGGTAGGGTCACCTCCACGGGAACCGTATCGATCAGCACCCTCGCGGGAGGCGGCGGCCCACGGAGGCCATCGTGAACAAACATGGTCTCCGTTTTATGGGCCGCCACTTCCAGCCCCATGGCGCTGATCGCGCGCACGGCACTGGCGACGGCCTCGTTCGCCGACGCCAGGGCACTCTCCCAGTCATCCCCCCCGCCACCACGAGCGTATCATCCGCGTAACAGACGTGGCAGCCACGGGGGAGGACAAGCCATAACACCCTGTTAAACGCGAAGTTCCATAACAGGAGTCCCAGTACGGACTCCTATGGAACCCCGCGCGTGACACCCCTGCGGTGCTGGAGTCCGTCAGCGTCGATGTACTCCAGCACTTTGTCCCGGAAATAGTCACTCAGGAGCCTCTGCAGATATATCGGGAGTCGGTGATACTGAGCCTCCCTGATTCTGTCCCAGGGGAGGGAGTTAAACGCATTCGAAATGTCCAAGGACACCAGAAGCGCAACTCCCCCCCCCCCCGCAGTAATGGCCTTCGTGAGGATTTTGACGCAGTCGATCGCGTCTATTGTCGACCGCCCCCCACAGAAGCCATACTGCTCCTCCGAAATGTTGTGACCACTCCGGGACAGATGCTGGACGACGCGGGCCGTTATGATTCGCTCGAAGAGCTTTCCCGCGTCGTCCAACAAGCAGATCGGTCTATACACCGAAGGGGTATCCAACGACTTGCCCTCCTTATGGAGGAGGACCAGACTGGCCTTCCTTCATATCCGGGGAAATGCCCCTTGTTCGAGGCACCTGTCATACAGGTGCCTCAGGGAGCAACAACCACTAAAGTGCCCTTCATATCGTTGTGCTGACGAAACCGACGGTTGTGCCAACTTGTGCTAGGCTAGCACAACTCAGATATGCAATGTTATGAACATCCAATAACTACAAACCCGAGTTTTTAACAAAAAATGTGTGCGCGAAGGGCCGTGCTCAAGAGTAAAGTGCCCTTCATATCGTTCTGCTGACGAAACCGACGATTGTGCCGATTTGTGCTAAGCGAGTATATATTCGATATGCATTTGCATACTCTTTAGATGACTGATATAAGAATAAATGTCATTTATTTTTTTTCCCAAATCTATTTTTTATCATAACTTCTATTGTTATTATTTTTTAAAGATAATATTTTGGCAAAATGTTAGCAGCTACAGCCTAATACAACCTAGCACAATCGAGAAAATTTAAAAAATCGCAAAGTGGAGAGCAAGGCTAAAATGTCGTTTTTTATTTATTTTTTATGACATTTTTCATATTACGGTTTTAAAATTCAAGCACAATGTAACACAAACCTAACACAATTCAGCACAACTCTCAAAATGTTATTTCTAAAAGGGGAACTAACTTCTAATAGGTCCTTAAAGGTCTCTTCATCCTCCTCGTCTCTCCTCTTCGTCTCGACCTCCAACTGCTTGGCCGCCGTGAACATTCCCTCATGTGAGGGATCGATGGCTGGCCTGCCCCTCCCTTTTTTGCGGGGGCGGAGGGAGGCCGACACGGGTAATTCCTCACCTACCACCTCTACCTCGTTGTCGCCGGAGGGTGAGCTCGCTGCTGGCCTCTTATTGGCTCCGGAACTCGCCGAAGTCGCCGACACACCCGACGCCACCGACTCCATTAACGGAGACGGCTTCAGGGCGCCGGGGGCTCCCTCCCCCTCTGGGGCCTTGGACTTCGTGAATCGAAGCCCAGGTCGTCGAGGAGGTTGGGACCGCAACTGGGTAGGATCCTTCTTTGAGTTCAATGCCGTGCTCGAGGGGAGGGTACGTGATATCCTCCACCTCTCAACCGGAGGAACTCCTTATACTCCGGAGAATCCGGAGATAAGTCCACCGGGACCTCCACGGGTACTCCCCTCGAGGGTTCGTGGTGGGGGTCCTTTACGGACCCCAAACATCGCTTTAAGGGGGCGACTCCCCTTAATCAAGGACGGCACGACATTTAAAAAATTGTTGAAGTTGGCCATGGTTGCGTAATATGAACATACATACCGCGACCCCTCTCCGATTGAGGTCCGCCGCTCCGGGGGTGAATATTCCCCACACGTGACTGCCCGGAATTGTCACATGGGCTATCCAGCGGTGCGGGGATATGACATCCGCACCGCCGGTCCACACAACAGCATCATCCCCGTGTCGCGGTGCCCTGGGCAAGCGTGGTGCCTCCACGGGTGCAATACCCACATGGGACTACGGGCCGAGTCATTCCTCACATCCCCCGAGGGAGGTAGAATCTCCGACCCTATGCGGGTTCCCAAAACTACACCGGCCACCGGACCCAGATCTTGGAATACGTCCAAGCGGCCTCGGTGGCCCTAGGCCGTGAGCCCTGTTTCGGAATACGTCCGAGCGGCCTCACGGCTCATCCACGCAATGGCCTTATAGGGATGCTGCGGACCCTGCCTCGGAATACGTCCGAGCAGCCCTGTAGTCATCCCATAAAAACCCTTCCTCATGGGCAGAGCACCGCTCCCTCCTGGCATGGGTCAAGCCATGCCGCCAGGAGCACCCAGCGACACGGCGACACGCCTGCGGGAACACCCGCGTCGTTACGGACAAGGAGCAGACCTCCCCCTATCGGCGCCGCACCGCCGGGCCTTTGTACTCAGAGTCGCCGCATCCCCTACCGGCCCATTGGGTGTGGAGCTCCCGAAGGAGATTCGACACTCTACTGGGGGATCGGACCCAGAGTACAGACCCCTCCGCTGAAGCGAAAGGAGTCCATACGGTGTGCGCTTAGACCCTGACTCCTCGCACCCGGCCTTTTCCAGGGTTAAACCCCGGACTGCCATCAGGTGATTGTAGGGACAGGGAGCCCCCTCATCACAAGATGGCTCATCACGAGGGGAATCACGAGGGGACGACTTTTTTTTATTATTACTGAGCAGAAATGCCCTTAACCGGCACGGAGTGTGGGACTCGGGACGCCCGCAAACGAGCGCACGCCCCCCTACTCACTAAAACCCCTCAGGGCTCGCGGACGCAAAATGAGGGTGACCGGGGAACACTTGCAGTAAACATCCCGGCCATCCTCGCGTCGAGGGATTTAAGACTCCGCTAAAGAGGGGACGTTTAATACCCCAAGGGCGGCTGAGGCACAGAAGGCCCGCCCGTCGTGGGAAGATGACGACGTGGGGGGAACCGGGACCATACCCTCCTAACACGCCGGGACCTGGGGCTCCGAAACCCCTGGCCCAGTAAGTTTGTACCTTTACGTTGTGCATTTCCATGATATTTATAAAAATGGTTTAACTTCGAGGTGGCCTTTCCCTAGGACGGTTGCCTTAGCCCGGCTAAGGAACCCGACTTGCCCCATAACACACCGTGCCGCCGGACCCAGACCTCGGAATATGTCCGAGCGGTCCCGACGGCACCCAGACTGTGGACTCTGTCCCGGAATACGTCCGGGCGGTTCCACAGCCCGTCTCCCGGGGGGGACAAGCCCCCCCCATGACATATGTCTGCCGTACTGTCAGGAGCACCCAGCGATGCGGCGACACGCCTGCGGGAACACCCGCTCGATGGGCCTTAGACCCTGCGCCTCGCATCCGGGTTTTCCCGGGATAGAACCCCGGTACTGCCAACAGGTGATCATTGGAGCAAGGAGCCCCCTCACCACAAGGTGGCGTCCCCATCATGAGGGGGAACCTAACCTAACCTTTTTTTTTTGTTTAAAGAGGAGGAATCTTCGTAAGACCTCCAACGGACGATAGTTGTGGGATTCGAATGGGTGGCGCGTCAAAACGAAAAGCCACCCAGCCTTGCCTACCCACTAAACCTCCTCTAAAGCCTTGCCGACCATATTGGGGAGAGTCCTGGAACGTTGGCAGAACAACCCATCACGAACCCCCCTCCCCTGGTCTTGGCCTGTTAGGCGACGTACGCACTCGTCAGCTACACACACCGACTCACAAGGAGCTCTCACACACTCTCGTCGACAACACAGCCCAGGGTTGGTTAGGTCGGGAATAACATAAATTAATAATTTAATAATTTATGTACGAACACACCTGTTGGTAAAATGACGCGTAAAGATAGAACATACTTGTGTGCACAAGATTCAGTATATATAAACGGTGAAAATGTGCCCCAATAAAGAAGAGACATATTTGATCATACCCAGCCTCACAAAGAAATCATATGTATGAACACACTCATGGGTATGTTCGTAAGACACAAAGTTACCAGAATGAGCACGAACTAACGAGGATCAAGATGACAAACAAAGGTACACAAACGAATAGATACTTCCAGACGCACCCACGCCCACGTGAGAGTTATCCGATATCCTGGCGATCTCTTTCCGCTTGCTCCTTAGCGAACATGACTTCCTCCGCGAACCTCTCTAATGCGGCCCACTCCCGCTGGCCATTGAGCACCGCCCTTAAGATTTTCTCCAGATGAGGGGGTCTATGTCTCCCAGTTCAAATCCCAATGCCTCGAACAATTCATGCCGTTTCCAGAACTATGCGCGGCAAGCCAGCAGAGTATGATCCGCATCGTCGACATCTCCGCTCGTGCAATGCGCGCAGAGCGGAGAGGGAGCCCGATCCATGCGGGCCAGGAATTCGTTAAAACATCCATGCCCGTTAAGGAGCTGCGTCATACGAAATGACAGTGAGCCATGCCCGCGACTCAGCCAACCGCCGAGAATAGGGGCTAGTGCCCCCCTAATTCTTGCTTCAGACTGTTTGTGGTTCTCGAGGAGGGACTTCCATGCCCCTACCGCTCTTGTGTCCGCCTCCTCCCTAATCTCCCTCTTTTTACTGATGGGGATGGGGGCATCCCCAGTCCTACTCTCTCTTTCTCTCCGATAAAGACTCGCGAGTCTCTCCGCCCTAATTTTAAATGGAAAAATCCCAGCCAGGGTGGTAGCGCCAATGTAGGAGATAGTTCTGTATCCGCAGATTACCCTAATCGCCAGTGATCTCAACAAATTATTCGCGTCTCCGGCTGTGACCGATTTATACTCCAGTCGATCGGCCTATATGGGTGCCCCATAATACAGGATAAATTGTACAACGGAGGCGTACAGTCGTCTCTTCCTCTGACCGGGTCCCCTAAGATTGGGCATAAGTCTGCTCAGAACGCTCAACATATGCCTCGCGCGCGGGATAATGAAACGGAGGTGCTCCCTGAATGCTAAATGCATGTCTAAAATTATACCTAGATACTTAATTTTATTACTAGCCTTATGGCGAGTCCACGAATCCTGACCCGCGGAAGGCGGGCAGGTAGAGAAAGGCCCTTCCTACAGAAAATCGCTATCTCGGTCTTCTCTATCGACACCTCTAAACTGAGATTCTCAATTCTATCGATGGTACGAGCGGTGGCTGTTTCGATTTTTTGGACCGCAGTATTGGCATCTATGGCGACCGCAACCAAGAGCGTGTCATCCGCGTAGCAAGACATGTAGCACTCCTTCGGGTCGCCCTCCTCCAGGATTTGATCATATGCCAGGATCTATAAAAGGGTACCAAGTACTGATTCCTGCGGTACTCCCCTGGTCACTTGGAAGCTCCTAAGCAGTCGTTTCTATACACAAACTTAACGTGGCGATTGTTCAGATATGCCCTGATTATGTCTGAATCCAAACTGTTGATTGGACAATAGTTGGTTCTCCTCTAGAAAACTACACACTCTGTTGGCAATGATCTTCTCGAACAGTTTATCAATTGTATTTAGCAAACAGATTGGACGAAAGGACGATAAAGAGTCCACAAGTCTGTTCGGTTTCCTCAACAGTACCAATCTAGAGACTTTCCAGTCGTCCGGGAAATAGGACTCACGCGTACATCTAGTGAAGAGCACGGCAAATACTTCCTTTGCAGCCTCCATGGCTGGAACGAAGATCTTATATGTAAAGCCGTCGGGGCCCGGCGATTTCCCATTGTTCTTGAGTCTACCGGCAGCCACATCCAACTCAGCTACGGTTACTTCCGGAACGTCCCCAAGCGGAACGCGAGGACCAGAGCTCCAAGGTGCCTCACCTCCATCACCTTCTGGAAACAGGTGCGATATCACCTCCGCTATGAAGGCCGGTTCCAAGGACTCACACACCGGTGCCGTCATGTCCTTATCCTCCCAGTGACTAGCTTATATGGGCGTCCCCAAGGATCCCTCTCGATGGAGTCGATCAGCTTCTGCCACGCTTTGTCCTTGGCCGTCGCGATATTCGCCCTAAGTTCTTTTTTAGCCTCTTTGAGGTCCTTCCATAGCCGTCTCCATACTGTACCGCTCTTGCGCGCATGCGCCCTCGTGTATCGCCTCCTAGCCATTTTGCATTTGTCCCGACCAATGGCGATCTTCTCGCTCCACCAATAGACACTGTTTTTCTTAGCGGAAAGTTTGGTAATCCTGGGCATCGCCATGTTGCACGCGTCTTTAATAATTTTCCCAATCCTGCTGATAAGCTCATTCAGATTCATCGTCTCCGTCCCATGTAGCATTCAAAAACCCGCGTGCAGGGCCGCCATAAATCTGCCCCTGTCCATCTTCTTGGTGCTCCACCTGGAAAGAGTTCGCGTGGTCTAGAGATATTATTTTTATCTCTTCCACTAGAGATCTTCATGATGATAGTTCTGTGATCGGACGCGTTGTAACCATCCAATACACTCCATCCCGAGATCGACTCCAAAAGTTTACCGGAGCACCACGCCAAATCCACTGTGGACTCCCCCTGTATCCTACAACATGTGCTGGTTCCGGGACTATTTACCAGGTTTAAACCGAGTCCACATGCCCACTCAAACAGTAATTTACCGCGATTGTTATCACACTTGTCCCACACTTGGGAACGAGCATTAAAGTCTCCGGCCAATAGCACTCGAGCGTCACCGGCAGAAACCACGATATCAAATAGCGTGTCTAAGAATTGTTCGAATTCCCTAGATGAGCGATTGGGAGAGAAATATACACTAATAATTACAAAGTTGTCGGCCTTTATCGCCACAACACCCAGAGCAGAGGCGAGTAATCGCCAATTAAATCTGTTGTTAATGTATAAAACTGCTAAAGAAGGACTATCCCGAGAGATATACCAGCGATCATCGTGTCGACAAATAGAGTGCGGCTCCGAGATTATTGCCACATCGACCTTCTGCTCGTTAATCGTATTCATAATTAAGTCCTGTGCAACTGAGCATTTGTTTAAGTTAATTTGTAAGATCTTCATTATTGTTGTTGTTCCACAGGTTTGATCTTCGTCGTGTCATGGCAACCAACGTGTTGCTCTGAGAGCCAGCGCTTCGATTCACGGATCCTTTCGTAGGTGAGGAAGAGTTATTCAACAATCTGTCTCTTAGATTAATCAAAGGATCAGGAAGCACCGGCGTGCAGAACTCGCTGCCCGCTCTGTGGTCGTATGGAAGACTCTCTCCTTGCAAACAGGACAACACGTGCGATTTCTACAGGTATTCAACTTGTGTGATGAGTCTCCATATATAAAACATGATCCAGATCTGTTAATCTCACTGGGGCAACGATACCGAGTGTGTCCTCTCGCGAAGCATTTAAAACATCTTACAGGTCTGGCGGGGAGTAAATCTACCCTGACAGATTTCACCCATCCGAGGTTTATGTTGCCAATGTTGGACAGCTTCAGGGCAGTATGCAACGGGCATTGCAGCCAGACTATGCTAAGCCCATTCCTCGCGATCCTAATCGGTCCGACTCTGACGCTCTCCGAAGAACAGTCACTGAGGGAGGAAACCTGTCGACGAGTCTCCTCAGCTGTCACCGAATCATCGAATCCGGTAAGTCTGACATCAGCGTATTTAACTGGTCTGCTAATTTTGAGTCGCCAATAATATTTCTCATCTTCTCTGCTAGCAGATCCGCTTTATTAGAAGAGTCTTCTCCCCGCAGTTCAAGCAGGACTCCACCAGAGAGCGCCCGCTTGATTCTGGTATTCATCACGTCTAATTCCTGTGTGGAGATTCCCTCTCTGGCCCTGCTAAGAACGGACGCGTATGATGGTCCGCCATCCTCCACCACTATCGAGATTGCCGCTACATTGGGAGAGGGTATTCTAGGCCTTCTGTCTGAAGTTCTTTGGCGCGGAGTACGCTGATGTTCCACGCTCCTGCTTCTATTCCCAACACCTCGATCACTCCTACCAGCAGCGTTGCCGTCGATTCTCCTACGTTTGTTCCTCTTCACCACTTCGGTCCAGCTTTCCGTCTCTCTTCCCCCGGCTTCGGAGGACGAAGCAGTTGTGTTGTCCGCAAGAGACAGCACTCGCCGCGATCTCTGGTTATTCTTTCTTGACGAGCCTCTTCTATAGACTCTCCTGCTCCGTAGGTTCCTTCTCCTCTCGACATACCAAGATCGCGAATAGGGACCTCATTGTGTAAAATGTACCAGAAGCTCATTCGCCGCTTCCCATTTCCTTCTCCTGGATTCAGCCTCATCTATGTTTCTCCTCTTGTCTGTATCCTGTCTAATATTTTTAAAATTTTCCGGTACGTTGCGGGAGACCCGGAGCCGGAGCGCCTGTCAACGTCTTCATTGCGCGCTGCTCCATCCACTCCGTCCGACCGGGGCCTATCACCGTTGGAAGGTACAGGACGCTCAACACGGTTTCCGTTCGAAGGGAACTTCCTTTCGTTCAATTCCTCCGTAAGTTTCTTAATAGACTGTCTCAAAGATCTGTTCTCCTCCTTCAAGTCATTGAGTTCACGTTTAATATCCTCTAGGTATCTGTTTTAAATATCTTCCTTTCTCTTTGCAGCTTTCCTGGAAATGAGATCTTCCACGGCGCATTTTGCCGATAATAAATTGATTTTGATAGCCTTGCTGATCGGGCCCTGTAAGGAGCTGGATTTCTTTCTACAATTCTCCACCTCATTTAGCCATTCAATGACCTGAGCACCTACGTCTTCGGAATTGAGGTATTTAATCATGTGTATCTGTCCTCTATTTCCATTTTTTGCCCTACCGTTAATCGCTCTCTCTCTCTCTCTCTTTGTTTTTAGAGGAAGATCCTAACCTCCTCTTTTTTGACCTGACTTCAGAAACATTGGGGCTAGCTCCCCAAGTGAACAGGGATGTCTCGTTGCCCGTATTTGTATACGAGACAAAGCTAGCATCCTCATCAGAGTCAATTAAACTAATCGAGTCAATTACCTGACTTTCCAGATCCCTACCACCAGCGATTTCCATTTTATCGCTCTCTCTGCTTGAAGAATAGGATCTGCCAACGCTGACATCATCGTCACGCATGTTCGCTATAAGAGGATCCGGGAATCTCCGAGAAATGTTCTCCAACACGGGGGGGTTCCTGTGGAAGAAGGAGCACCACCACCGATTGATTCACTATCTACCGGATCGGCCACCTGGTCACCTATCTGCTCTACGCCAGTTAACGAAGACCTGCTGGGAGCAGGGACTCGACTCCCAGTGCCACGACCCTTTCGACTTTCCACATCGAGAGGGGTCCCGTTGCCCGATGACGACCGCACAGAGAGCGGGTTCTCTCCATGAGGCCGCCCCGCCACCATCCGAGAAGCAGCAGGGGGTATTCTCTCCATTTTTCTACTCATATTCATATTTGATTGTTGATTTTTTTACAGGAGTGATCCTCTTCTGTCCCGCCATTGTTGCGCCAGAGTGAAAAGATCCAATGCAGTCGTCAACAATGAGAAGCAGTCCGGCGAAAAGAAAAAAGTCGATGAGAATAGCCCCAATGCATTCAGGAGTAAAGAAGAAAGAGTTTGAGTAAAGTATCAATAAGGAATTCTTAGCTAGATATTTTTTCAATTATTGTAATGTTATGCTGACATTCAATAAATAAATAGATTAAAGAATTTTCATACTAATAGACTTCAGACTTATCTTAATCTTAGATGGAGTGAGAAAGAGCTGAGCCGGCTCGACGTGGTGATGGGAATCACATCCGCTGCTCCCTCGATGCACGGCAATTCGCCGCCTCCAGATATTTCAACTCTCCTTTACCTATCCATACTGAATAACACCTACCATTCTCTAAACTGTCTCACTGTTATACAGCCTGCCTGATGGCAAAGAACATCACCAAGGTCTTCCAGTAGACAGAAGAGGCAGCCTCAGTTTGAATGCGACGACGAGTTAAGTAATAGACAAAGAGTACTCCTCCAGCACACTCAAGTTACAAGAGACGTGAATCAGCCAATATAATAAAGTTCGATAAAAAGGAAATTAACAAAAGCAAACAGTTAACAAAAATAAGAGAAATTACAATTAAACTAAAGAAAATTAAATAACATTAGAAAAACAACGAAGAAAAACTAAATAAATAAGTAAATAACATTTAAAAAACTAATAATTAAAAAATTAAAATAATTAATAAAAAAATAAATAATTAATAAAGATAAGAGCGATCAATAAATCAACAACACTCAGTAAGTTGGCAGAAAATAGAGAGATTACAATAAAAGAACAGCAGCGCACGCAGTTCATTAAATAAAAAGAATAAAAGAGACTTTAACAATATATATTAATATATATTAATAACTAACTACAAACTCATAAACTTCTTGGAGCCTATATATATATAAATATATACGTAAAAACAATAGATAACTCTTCGAAAATCGATAAACAACTAACTGACTAGGTAACTGAATGAATAAATAAACAAATATGTAAATAATAAATAAGTTAATATTAATACATAAAGCCGAAAGAAGACATTGGATAAAATCAAACAAATCGAGTGTAACGTCCGGAGAGCTACCATTTTCTTTCTTTTTTCCCTTTCCACGCATGTAATATCACCTTAATGTGATTTATCGCCAGCGACCGAGAGCGACCATTGGCTCTCCTGCCATTCCGCCTAACATGGCGCGCCCTACTATTATGTTACTTAGATGTAATATTATTTTAACCGTCTTCTTCAATAATTATAAATATTAACATTTAATAACACATGTATTCGATTATCCTAACCACTTTCCTTACTAACTATAAACAACAATATTTGATATAATACACGAAATACTTTATAATTATACTTTGAAAATATTTAAATTATAATAATAAATATAATGTTCCTTAAACATACCTAAATATAATACCTGCATTAATAATAAGATCATGTTAATGATACCGATATTAATTTAATTAATTGTAAGATTGTTACTACAATAAGGCTCGCATTACTGTTACGCGCATCATCTCCAGTCAGCCATGCGCTGATTGGCCGACCAGCGACCGCCATGGATATGCGCATCTAGCCTAGCTCTATAGTCTATGCCGCCGCCAGCGCCACGTGCGTTGGCGTACGCCATCCGCCATGTTGCGCAATAACGCCGCAGGCGCGCGATCATACTCGTTCACTCTTGTGCGCGCCGTCAACCGAGTAACACATCGCTCCACGTGAGCGTCTCGCGACATACTCCTAAGTCGGTATCCTAACTCAATTTCTAATTTACTTTCAACTTCTAGTTAAGTTTCTAATTAAATCTCAAATTAGTAATCCGTTAGTGTTAAGATTATTTATTAGTTTGTGTATCAGAGCGCGAGTGTATTCTCTTTCCTTAAATAAAATTAGATTTTTGTGTAACCACGTGGTCAACTAATTTCGGAATCCTCATCACCGCTTTTATCCGCATTAGAATAAAGCTTCGCACGTGCAACTTTTAATTAAACTCCTGAATATAATATAAAATTCGAATTACCACGTGTTTGCTTTTTCATACGGTTCATACGCGTCTACTAACGGAAGTGTTCGCGAGGGCACGAGGCAACTAGGTGTTAATAGCAAGTCCAATATTAATTAATCGATTAATTCATAATTATAGCAAGAATTCCGATCGTTTCTGGGGGCAAGGTGTTGTCATCCGCACTTATCACGAAAGAAACATCGGACTTCGAGCACGCGGTAGCTCCTGCATTCCAACGCGACGCCGAACCAATGCGTAATTGGCTCGCAGCCGAAAATAATATCCTAACCCTAACTTTTTAACTAAATATAATATATACCGAAAGCCTCTGTCGAATGCCTAAAGCACGGAAAAATCGCGCGGGGCGTAGTAACGCTTACGACACCTTGAATACGATCTTCATGTGGCCGCGATTTTCAACCACAACGCAATCATCGATGAGGAGGTAACCTTCGACGGGGAGTACGAGCTCCTGGTGCACGATCGTCTCTGGGGTGCCCTGCCCGCGCAGCCCGCATCAGCCAGCACCACCCAAGAACCCCGCTCTCAGCCGCGAATCTTTCTCCAAGACTAGTTGCAGAGAGCTTCCAACGAAAGATAAGTAGCTAAATTGTTAACAATTTATTATAAAACATATGTATACGCGTATATTTCTCGCGCTATTCTCCCTGTTGCGTCAGCCGAACGTGTCCGTGCAAGTTCAACGATCGCTTCTACTAAGGGAAAGCCTGACCGAAAGGGTTTACGACCGTCCCCTTTGTTTTTTGGGCATAGTTTTTGCCCCGTCCGACGATTTCACTCGGAAAATGCACTCTTAAATGCTCGTTTCAAATTTTTTAGCTCCGATAATATTATTCCGTAATATTGTTCAACGACATGCAGGGACGCGTTTTACCTTCGCGAATACCGTTAATTAATTAATGTGATATGCTTTCCTCGGTCTGATGCCATCCGCGGTTCGCGCACGCATCCAATCGCACGTTTATTCTAGTGATCAGGGATTCGTACGTTAATTCTCCTCAACTCTTCCGAACCTGGTGATTTGTCGCTCGATTACTGGCAGCGTCGCCGAGAGGCGAGCGTATTCCCGCCTTTGTCCGGTGCCACGTGGTGATTTGCTTGGCAACATCGCCACCGCCCGCGACGTGACAGACAATAGTTAACAGGCTAAATGCACATCCAGCAATCAGATTCTTTAAATAAGACAGACTATATCAAGGATATAAGACACTGACTCACGCTCTAACAGAAAAAACACAAAACTTAAGATAGGAAAAGAAAAAACATATAGTTCCCATCACAGATGGGAAATAAAGGAAATAAACATACCGCTTTTATGGGCAGTCTCTCCCCTGTCCTTATGGACTAAAGAATTTCCACAGCACAATTATACAAATGAATTATAGCAAGCAATGTGGAAGGACTGATATTTAAAGTATGAAATGTCTATTAAAAATTCAAAAAAGATTATAAAGGATTATAAAGTCTAACCTCAATATGATGTTCTGTTATCAAAATAGGAGAAAGAAATATCAAAGATATACATGGTCAATAGAGTACAACAATAATATTAATAAATCAATAATGTCACGTTCCAGCGCCGAAAGTACCTCTAATCATGTTCAGTGTAAATTTTTCAAAATTTTTAATTATTTATGACTAACTGTGTTAGGAGACAGCATCGGCAAACCTTTCCTATACATTTAATAAAAGAATATACCGCTTAAAATTATTTAAAGATTTATACAAAATGGCCGCTCCTTATCACAACCTTATGGCGCTACTACAGCCTTAATGTTCCTAGTAAATTTTCCCTAGAACCTCACTAACAAAAAACAGAACATATTGAAATCATTTCTCCAGACTGTTCAGTAAAGTAACAAAGAAAATAGAGCTTAATATCGCATCCTTATCTAAGCATTTCAACATTAACAACAAAATCTCAATAAATAGTAAATAAAAATAGTGAATAAAAAACAAATGTAGGAAATATAACCTCGCCCACGTAATGCACGAAAACTATAACAAAACAATTAAGGATACATTGTAATATCTTTATTAACAATTAATAAACAAAATCATATAATTATAACAACCAATTTCTTTATATCAAATATAACTTCAGAAACTAAGAAATCCTTGTATATCAAACCTTTCACTTTTCCATTTTAATAATAAATATAAAAGTTACAGTAACAAAATTGATAACAATAGAAAGGATATGAATAAGGAATAAAAGTCATAATGACAATATAACAAAATCCATGACAAAACATTTATTCAACAGTTCACCTGATACATATCCTTATTTCAAGGATAAATTTTGTTGATGTCCTTATATGGATATATTTTATAAATACATTCTTCATCAAAAGTCCTTTCGAAAACGTAAATACAGTTTGTGGCTACGATATTTAATTCTCAAGATATAAACAAAATTAAGGGTATATGAAAGCACACACACACACATATATACATATATACGTACATTTCCTTATAAGATAGTTTTCTTTATGAAATTATATAAACAATCCCGATAGAAACATATTTTATCTCAGAAAAGAAATTCTACGATTTAAATTTCGTTTAATAAAATTTATAAATAAATAAATTATTATATTAACAAATAATTATTATGAAAGATTTGGACAACACAGGAAATCCTACAACTTACCTCATTACACATACCTACCTAACTCGCACCGTTTAGAAGATATTTAAACAATTATAAACTTTCTTACATACACTTACCTCAAAAACTCTAATTAGTATAGCAGGCAAATCTCCGTATATAAACCAGTTCAATTTCTAGAAACCATCCTTCATCCTAGACTTATATTTATAATTGTTACTTCCCATTTTTCATTAACACTAATCCTATGGCTATGACAAAAATCTTGAATATTAATATGCATGGAAAACTACCCTAACGATTCAACCAATCACAATCAGAGCCATTTTGTACCTGAAAACATTTAATAAATAATGTATTACAAATGTAAAAAGAGTTATACTGATATATTTTAGATATACTAATTATACGATGTAATCATTATTATTATAAAAATTGTAAAGTATATCTAAAACGATATTGCGATGATTAATATTTATTATAAAAGCTTAAATTCAAGCAAACTATATGTTTGTTAATTATAAGAAAGGAATTATTATAACGAAGTATAATTCTTTGAAAACAAAAATAGGTCGACCGAATAGTCAGTAAGTATGACTCATGGTCAAGTTGTAAGCAAAAATAAGCCAACGTTAAATGTCAAGGCCGCCATAATATTTAGTCACAAGTGTGACTCATGATCAGTTTGTAAGCGAAAATAAGCCAACGTTAAATGTCAAAGCCTCCATAATATATTAGTATCACAAGTCATCGCTGACTCATGGTCAGTTTATAAACGAAAGTAGGCCAACGTTAAATGTCAAGAGCGCTATAATATTTTAGTACCACGAGTCATCGCTGACTCATAGCAAATGTAGGCTAAGTCGACCAATAGAAAACTATGTCAAGAACAACTAGAAGGTCTTAAACGCGTGAATCATAGCTGACTCATAATGAAAGTAGACTAAAAATAGGCTTTATTCAGACCTGTAGAATCATAACTACCTACCTACTTCCTTGTTTTGGCAACATATAAAAACCTCAAGCGACGAATACCTTTGCGCATTTTCCCATTTCGCACTTACGATTCATATCCACGGACACTTACATATTTGCATTTTATTCGCATTCGCATTTGCACTTGTATGCGCACTTACATTTTTGCACTTGTACTTCCACTCGTACTTGCTAAATAAATAAATATATATATATATATATATATATATATATATATATATATATATATACCTATCATTTATAACAGTGAATAAAGTCCGATTCAAATACCATAAGTGTGATATTATATTATTCCTTATTCCCAAATTCTAAAACTCTTTTCTGAAAATAAAAGTCATTTCGACATTCTTGTTACCTACTTCCTTCGCAGTATCTAATCCTGAGGTTTTACTCTCTTAACCGCATGGAAAAGAATCTCACAAATAACGTGTGAGTGTAGCTGTCGAGGATCTGTTAATTTCGGCTCCGTCCGATCTACCAGGACCTCCCAGGACGTCACAATAACTTACAGAGAGATGTCTGTTAAGATAATCCACAGCTTTTCTCGAAGGATTATAACAAAATATATACAAAAACATTGCTTGCTTTGCAGCACACATACAGTTGTACATACGTCACACTGAAAATAAGACAAAAGTGTCAGTAACCTGTTTAAGTCGAGCTTAGGTGTTTAACAATAATTAATATTCAATAATACTGAACACTAGTATGCTAAAATATGTGATAATAAAAGTATCAGAAGTATAAGTAGCTTGCAATAATAAATGAAACGAAATAAGTATGTGTACAAAGTGTATTAAGTGTATCAAGTGTACCAACAGAAAAAATACAAAGATGAAGGCATTACAGTTACCAATCTAACGTTATAAAATTTTGACAGCTAACCAAAAGAAAGACTTTCTGGCAATAAAGTTGATTAAAGCGAGAAGTATTAAAAACTGAACAGCGTACAGACTTTCACAAAGAGTCAACTTCAAATGTAATAATATCACCTCAGGTGACTCACAGGCTACATGAACAAAGACGACGTGAGCCAGTGTTGCCAACATTACAACTTTTCAGGTATCTCGTAAGATTTGCTCGAGATGCTCTAGATAAAATACTCATATCGAATTCATAAATGTAAAAAGGTAAAAAAGTAAAGAAAGAGTTGGTTCCAATTAAACTGGACGTACCGGATTTAGTCGAAATCAATTCAGAAATTGTAACAGAATTGAAACAAACCTGGTTTTTCAGTTAGTTATATTATAGGCTGACTGCAACCTGTGATTGAGTCGATCAACAACAGATGTCGCCACTATATCCTTGACAGCATACATTTTGTTAAATAAAGTATAATATGAACATTACAAACAGATATATAAATAAAGAAACAAAAAAGCAAGTACATAAGTTTTAAGTTTAAAAATTTACCGGATAAAATGTCAAACTAATAGATTCAAAGAATAAGAGCCTGACACAACAGCAATGAGTAAGAATTGGATAGGCACAGATTATAATGAAAGATTTTACACATTAAGTAAATTAATAGAGTATAATGTAAAATTACAGAAACAAAATTATGAAAGACTAGTATGAATGTAACTAGTATTAATTTAGTGAAGATTAAAGATGCGTAATTAATAAAACTGTCTGGAATGCCTTACATACAATGGCACAAAGACGCATCACATACATTCAATTACATATTTATTAAATAAAGTATAATATAAACACTACAGATTTATAAATAAAGAAACAAAAGCAAGCGCATGAATTTTTAAGTTTAAAGTTTACCGGATAAAATGTCAAACTAATAGACTCAAAGAATAAGAGCTTAACACAGTAGCAATAAATAAGGTCGGTTAAGTATAGATTATCCTGAAAGATTTTACATATTAAATAAGTTAATAGAGTATAATATAGAGTTATTGAGAACAAAATTATAAAAGACTAAATATGTATACAACTAGTATTGATTTAATGAAGATTAAGATTAAAGAAGTGTAATTAATAAAACTGTCTGAAATGCCTTACATACAGTGGCACAAAGACGCATCACATACATTCAGTCACGTACCGTATCACAGAAAAATAAATAAAAATAAACACGATCCAGTCATTCCTAAGGTCTGTGGTAGATTAAGGCTCAGACTCCCTCATTGCATCCTGTCGGCAAACAGCCATACTTTTATATAGCATCGCGTACATCATCCGAAAAGTCATTTAGACATCTTAAATGTCTCAATGATACAGAGGAATACCGCCATATTCTCCGCAACAGATATTAATATATTATAGAAAAGTAGAGATATGTCTTAAATAGTCATATATAAATAAAGAATAAAATTAACATGACGAATAACTAAGATAATATAATTTATGTATCCAAAGTCACTGACATATCACTAAGCACTAGTACAGAGCAGCACACTGAGAAATCCATAAGACTCTGACGTACAATGGTTCGATCATGTCGCAAGAATGAAAGTCACAGGATATAGACCTCGTCGAGGTCGGTCTGCTGTTTGGCCATATTGACAACTCGCCGGAAAATTGTAGAAAGTCAGCCATATTGGCACGTTGCAAAATCACGGTAACGCGATTATTTAATTAATGGTTTTAGATTTAATATAGTCCAGAGATTAAAGAGTGCAAGCACCAATATTCGATCGGGCATGCTGAGCAAAGAGATGAGATAAAATATGACAAATATATGAAAAATAATAAGGAAGTCGGACAACACGGGTGTCGGCAGGGGCAGGGAGCACAGTAACACTTCGACACTTAAATATCGAAAAATTAAGTAATAATTAATTCCGAGAGACCGAAATCATGTCAGTAATCTTAAATACTGAGATAGAACATACTGAGATAACCACTACATACAGAAATCGATGTAAAAGTACTTTGAAGAGAGCAATTCACGGAGCGGTACGAAGACACGTCCGCACAGTACCGCAGCCCCTGCGCGACTAAACCTAACCGAACCTTTTTTTTTCTTTTTTTTTAACGTGGGGAAATGCCTTTACGCACTAGCCCCCCCCCCGGACTGTAACTGCCCAGGGGGAGTGTGAGACTCAAGGGAGAGGACCTCCCCCACTATCCACTAAAACCCTACGGGTGGCTGAGCAGGACACACGACGAACTCACGTTTCGCCTCTCTCAGGTGCTCACCGGGCACGGCTAAGTACCTGGAGAGGATCGAGAAGGAGCGCACGGCCCGATGCTGGCACTGTGCGGCTGACCGATTAGAGGATTAAAAAACGCTCCCGCGACTTTCCAAAGGCTTATGGATCAAGTGCTGACCGGACTCCAAGGAGTAGAATTATTCGTTTACCTCGATGACATCGTAATATATGCTAGTTCCCTGAAGGAACACGAAGCTAAATTTAATAAGTTAGCGAATAGACTGCGAACTGCGAAACTGCGATTACAGCCAGACAAGTGTGAATTCTTACGGAAGGAGGTGACATATCTTGGACATGTAATCACAAGGACGGGGTACGCCCTGACCCCGAGAAAACAAAGGCGATAGAAAGATTTCCGCGGCCCGCCAACATTAAAAACATTAAACAATTCTTGGGCCTTGCTGGCTATTACAGGCGATTTATCCTTGACTTTTCTAAGGTAGCAAAACCGCTCATTCAATTGTTGAAGAAAGACACACCTTTCCAATGGCTGGAATCGCAGGAACGCCCTTTTGATTGTTTAAAAACAGCTCTGTGTACCGAACCGCTGTTACAATACTCTGATTTCACGCGCTCGTTCATTGTCACGACCGATGCTTCTAAAAGCGCTGTAGGAGGCGTACTCAGTCAAGGCGAAATAGGAAAAGATCTACTTATAGCCTATGCATCGCGAATACTGAATACCGCCGAACAGAATTATTCAACTATCGAGAAGGAGTTGCTGGCAATAGTATACTGCGTAAATCATTTCCGCCCTTACTTATACGGGCAAAAGTTTAAACTAGTCACTGATCATAAACCATTGACCTGGCTTCATTCGGTAAAAGATCCGACCTCGCGTTTGATTCGATGGCGTCTTAAGTTAGCTGAATATGAATACGAGGTAATCTATAAAGCAGGAAAGATAAATGCCAACGCTGATGTGCTCTCCCGTAACCCGATTCTCCCAGTCCGACCGCAGAAACATGCGACCTCACTCAACGACAATTCAGACGAATCCTTTTTCAGTAACGTAAACAAGGATAACTCCCAAGAGCCGAGCGGATCACATGCCGACATTCCACTGAGCGATAAGGAGAGCACGCCTCAATTTTTGAGGCGACGACTAAGAGTACTAAATCATATGGTAAAAAGAAACTCAACATATCCAACATTAAATTTTTCATTAGGATTCATCGTTTGAAATGATTGATATCTTAAATATTGGAAGCCGATCTTTGACGATCGCGTCATCAAGACTGAAACTCACACGTACAATTCGTACGCAAACACGACGTTTGGACATAACGAAATAACCTATATAACAGCAAGATTTATACATCTTGCCATGCGAAAGCTTTCTCTATGTCGAAGGAACATTGACGACAAAGAAGAAAAATAATAAATCAGTGACAACTCTTGGAAACAATTGTGTAGCATTTATGTTTGATGAAATTCGATACAAACTCAATGGTGTAGAGATTGATCGCAACAGAAATGTCGGAATAACCAGTACAATCAAGAATTATGTATCGCTGACGTATGACAAGGCGCTAATTTTGCGAAACGCAGGATGGGACATTTCATCGACCATATCGGAAGGATACTTTAATTTTTGCGTACCATTCAATCTGTTGTTTGGCTTTTGCGAAAATTACAAACGTGTGGTTGTTAACGCTCGTCACGAATTGATATTGATACGAGCGCGCAACGACAACAACTGTATGGGAGTTTCGACGAACCGGAAATAGAATTATTCAAAGTACAGTGGCGAATGCCTCATGTAATGTTGAATGAAATCAATAAACTATCTTTGTTGCAAGCTTTGGAAAGTGGGCGATATCTGAGCATGAGTTTTCGCTCGTGGGATTTATACGAGTATCCTTTATTACAAAGTACAACCAAACTTTCGTGGACTGTAAAAACGTTGACTCAGCTAGAAAAATTGCAGTACGTTATCTTTGCTCTGCAGACGGCCGAAAGAATAATGTGTCTGAAGATGTTACGATATTCGATGACTGTAAATTGACCAATGTGAAACTTTATTTAAATTCCGAATTTTATCCGTACGACGACTTAAATCTAGATTTTAACAAAAATAGATACCATCCTCTTTGACATGTATGCACGTTTTTGTAAATCATATTATGAATACGATTGTTACGAAACGCTTTTCACCGTAGGAACATTTTTGACAAAAGGACTTATTGTGGTCATTGACTGTTCGCGACAAAACGAGTCCATCAAGAGCGCTACTGTAGATGCGAATAGAATTTGATTGTAAAGAAAATGTACCGCCTATTATCTCATCTTACACGATCGCGTTATTGAGTATTGCCCATTATCCAATGTAGTGCGCAAGATTATGTAAATTGCAACGTTTGCAAATATCCCTTCTTTTTTAATATAAGAAAGGAATAAAAATCCGATGTATTTGTCGATGGAGCATAGTCTCAAAGGAATTGTTTTTTCGTCATGATCGTTCCAACATTTGCGGATTTGCAAGGATTCGTCGTCGGAAGGAGATTTATCGTGAAGGAAGTGGCTGTGTTGAGAAAGGGGACAATTCTCTCTCATTATATTTTTGCAAGTTCTATACCATGGCATCTCCTTACAAAATCCGACAAATCTTGCGCTTCCTGGTTGATTGCAAATCATCATGGCTTGCGATGGGAAGACGGAATGATTCCATATAGCATGGCGGAACGTTTGATTACAACAGCTGTGATTGACATAGAAGATGGAGCTCTCATATACGATAAAGGATGTCAGAAGAAAAAATGGTTGACAAATATGCTCGATAGCGATGCGATGATGTCATTATCAAAACCATGGATATTGATTATAAAGATTTAGAATCGTTGAATAATTTAGATGTTAACAATACTTTTCGATGTGTAAAACATTCGAAACATTGCGCATTACAAAATGTATTTAAAATATTTAACTGGTGGTTACAACACCAGAAAGAAAAATTTTTTAAATAAAAAATATTTAAACATTAATGTTGTATTCCTTGTTGTGTTGTATTCCTTTACCCTATCCATGTATATACTGTAGTTTAGATGCTAAATATAAGTATAAATGCAAAAACTGCTAGCTTGACACTTGACAAATGATAGTACATACACATATATAACATATGAAATTGAGATATATAAACGAAAGAGACCGAGACTTTTGTCATTGTAATTGAGATATATAAACGGAAGAGAGAACGAGACTTCTGAATCTACTGTTAGAAATTAAAGATATTATGGCTGATAATAATTATATTAATTAACAATGAAGAAGTAATGGCAAATAATCAAAACGAAATCGAAGTGATAGATTTAGTGAATGAAGAAGTGATAGTAGCAAATCAAGAAGAAATTGAAGTGATTGATTTGGTAGATGAAGATAATATTGAGGATAAAGTTATGGACATTGAAGATGAAAATGACGGTGATGATGATAATGTTGTTGACATTGATGATGATGATAGTAATGACGATGATACAATGAATCAATATTGATGAAAAAGTACTCGAAAATTCTGATTATAACAGTGATGATACTGACTTTAATATGAGGTTCAAACATAAACTCTTGAATCAACGTAAAATTAATGCAGTAAATGAACTAAGAAGAACGTGCCGCGTTACATTTTACTATTCAGCAGGAAATTTTAGTTCGAGATTTTGTACAGAGTGTTTTGTGAGAATTAGAGACTTGTATTCGCACATTAATGTTCTTCGTATACACGAAATTGACTCTTTTGGCACAATGGAAGAACTATTTTGTACCAAGTGCAGAATTTCGCTATATCAAATAATGTTGTGTGATATGTGTTCTATATGTGTAAATTAAAACTATAGAGCACATATATGCTATATATAAATTATAAAGGTACGTATGAATATTTATTTTAAATTTACAACAATTTTTGAAATTTTAAATAACTTCTTTGTTTTTATTTATTATAGTCAGTGAAAAAAGGAGACATTAACATAAATTTCGCGATGTCAACCCGTATTTCTAAAAGATAAGAAAGATGCAAAACGTATCATGTATCAGCGGCAAGACGAAGGAGTGTCATCCTTAACCGTCAGTAGACATTCAGACTCGATTCATCAAGTATTAAGTGTAAGTTCTACTGACTGAATACTAAGTGCGTGCGAGTAACTTATAAGGTAAATATTATAAAAAAAAATTTAAGTGAGTTAAATAAAATATAATATTAATTGTGAAATAAAATCAAAAGATGAAACCGCCAACGAGCCAAGAAAGCGTGAAAGCAGTAGACGGGATCCCGGAGGAGTATCCGGAAACTTACGAGCCACTTCTGCTGGGAACATGTGTAAAAGCTATAAACTCTGCCAGTATCATCTACAGAGAAGATGACACTCCTTTTCAAAGGATATGCGAAGACTGCTTTCATGCAAAAGTGCAAGACTTTAATCGTGTTCGAGTAACAATAACAAACTGGCATACCATTATGTAAAGTAGTGCCAGAAAATTATGAATTAAAAAGAAAATGTTTTATTTGTCATAAACTTTTAATGAAATATAATATAGCTTCAGATTGTTGCGAGTGTATTAAAGAGTTTATAATTAAAACGGTCTCGCTTTCCTGCGCGAAGAGCGGTCAGTCGGTTACCAGGAGGAGAAAGCGAGGACATTGGAGACAGAAATTCGCTTATTGTTGTTAGACGTGTATTGCAACAATGATTTATTCACAGAACGATAGTGAATGGTGCGTTGGAATGCACCGATCTTCGCGAATGGTCGTGGCCGTGGACGGGCTAGACGGCGATCGGCGCGCGTATGGTTTAGTGTACAAATGCGATATCGCTTCGGCGGTCGGCGCGATACTGTTCGCTGCGCGCAGTCCGGTGGCGCGAGGTGGCGGCGGTGTCGCACGTGCTCGCCGTGGATCTTTAAATCGCCGGTGATATTAAAGCGCTGTCGCGAGGGTGACATATTCGCGAGGGCGTTTGATCGTTTAGATTGGAAAACGGATAGGCCCGTTTTCTGCCGAGAGGGCTCTGCTGACGGGGGGTGTATCCCTCGTCAGTGAGTGCCGAGTGAACTCGGCCAGCCGGGGAGGGCCCCAGCTGTGTGTGGAGAAAGAAGCGTCGGTGCCGAGTATACTCGGCCGATCAGGGCGTATCCTGGTGCTCGGAAAGGAACGGTGGTATCGGGGAGGACCCCGATACCCAGCGGAGAAATCTCGGGAACGGCGGAGTCGGATCGAGCGAACTCGACGCGCTGGGAAGACCCTAGCGGCTCTCGGCTTGCCATGAGAGATTCGGAGATACGGCTTTCGGCTAGGCCAAGCGAACTCGGCGCGTTGGGGAGGGCCCCAACAAAACTCAGGCTTACTACCGACTTCGGATGCTCGCTTCCTTAAGACGTGCTCTCGGAAAACGAGAAGAATAGGAGGCATTTCCTGTGGAGAGCGATGCCTTTTTATACCCGAGATCGACTTCGGTATTTTCAGTCGGATCGGTCGAATTGGTCGATCTCAGGATCAGGAGGGATTAGCATCCCTCTCCCCAGAAGCGGAAAAAAAAGATCGGATATAATTGGTTTTTTAGGAATTATAAGGAATAGGAGCGGGGGATGTTCAGAATAGAGAAGGAATTCGGTGGGAAGATAACGCCGCGGTGCGGGGGTAGTCACTCGCTTATAGATGCTGTCGTGGCACGGTGCGGGATGCTCGCTCGCTTGCGTGGCGCGGCGTCGGTGCGGCGCGGGACGCATTCACGGTGATCGAGAGAACTCGCGACGCGCTGGGAAGACCCCAGCAGCTCTCGGCTTGCCGTGAGAGATTCGGAGATACGGCTTTCGGCGCTCTTGCAGCCACTGCCGCACTCCGCCTGTTGTTCGGCGGTCCCCGACGGATGGTCGGTCGGGGGAAAATCGGAGGAGGAACGGAACGGAGGGATGCGCTCCGTTACATAATTAATAATGAAAAATATTATTGGTTAGATGAGATAGATATATTACAAGACGAAGAAAATTAAATTTAAGTTACTAAATAATATTTTATAATATTTTTTACATTTTATATTTTATATGTTATATTTTAAAATTTCAGTATTTTAGAATTTATTTTCTAACATGTTATATGTTGTATTCTATCATATTATATTCTTAAATTAATGTTTTTTTATATTTTGTTATGTTTCGTTATTTATGTTTAATAAAATATATTTCATTGACCTACGTAAAATTGCAAGTTTGTAAATTTTTAACACGTGTCCGATAAAATGATCTTACCGTTTTAAAGATATATATTTCATACCGTCGACCTATGTGGAATATTTTCGCATGTGATATCTAATTCGGAGTGTATCAAATGTTATATAAAGTAGATAAAAAATAAATAATATCAACTATAAAATTAAGAACAAAACTTCGATTATAGATTGTGAATTATTAGCGTACGTAATAGATAATATTGTACACTATGCATTACATGACCATTAAATGTATATTATGATAAATATTACTCGGTTTATTCTCCATTCTTCCTTTCAATTCAGCGGTTTCAGGTTGCGCTGTGATAACGAGTCGCGTGCCGACGCATCTTGTCGCGAATATTAATATCACTCATAATAATAAATTTAAATTACTAAGTAATATTTAAAAAAATCTCTTTTAAAAGAGTAATTAATTTTAAATAAATAATTAATTTTAAATAAAATAATTAATTTAAAAAATCAAAATTACAAAAAAATATCAAGACAAAACGAGACACCTTGATGGAAAGAGAAAGAACTTAAGAAAAGAGGAAGGAAAAGAGAAGAGGAAGGAAGAGAGAAGAGGAAGGAAGAGAGAAGAAAAAATGGTAAGAGAGAGAACATGATGACAGCGGCGGCGGCGGCGGACTCCGCATCGGTGACGTCAGCCCTCGCTTCGCGAACCCCGCGCCATATTCTACCTCCTCGCCCCGCGGACCCCGCGCCTAATGACGCACTTCCCCCCTCCCTTGCTTCGCGGACCCCGCATCCATCGCTTATGGAGTGCCCCGCGTCGCAAAACCCCTCTGCCCCTCTACCCCCTTCGGAGCTCCCGAGTTAGAACCGGCCTTAAATAGCTACTCCGGATACTACAGAAAATTTATCGAAGATTTCTCACGAATTGCAAAGCCATTAATAAAACTCACAAAAAAAGGGAGAGAAATTTGAATGGACCGAAACACAGCAAAATACATTTGACACGCTAAAGAATAAATTAACGACGGCACCGATATTGAAATATCCCGACTTTACGAGAGAATTCCTCCTAACCACGGATGCATTAGACTATGCAATAGGAGTCGTTTTATCGCAAGGCGAGGTAGGACCATCGCGTACGCCAGTCGTGTATTATCACGAGCGGAACAGAATTATAATACAACTGAAAAAGAATTACTCGCAATAGTATGGGCAGTAAAACATTTCAGATCTTACTTACGGGACAAAATTCAAAATAATTATTGACCATAAACCGTTAATATGGTTATTTATGTAACAGATCCCGGTTCACGTTTAATCAGATGGAGATTAAAGTTGGAAGAATACGATTAAAAAAATAATACACAAAGCTGGAAAAACCAGTGCTAACGCTGACGCATTAAGCTATAACGTGGCGGCAATAACAGAAGAATTTTCGTTCATGAGAGCCCGAATGGAGTGTTGTATCGAGACGAGACGAAAACCAATCGACAGGATTGGCGAAACGTGTCAACTTTAATCCTATGGTCCGACTCCTCCAACCTACCCCTTGGAAGATGCAAAGGAAGCGATGGTTGAAAAAAAAATTTTTTGGCAACGTTTCGTCACGTTTCTCGTCTTTCTACGTTTGTCTGTGCCAAAAACAATTTTTTATCTCCATGGGAACAGGCCGAAACCGCGAAATCGGAAAAGTCACCTCCTCGATTCCAAAACTACCCTTTCCGCGCAGGTCGATCGCGCGATCCGTTTTTCCGATGTCTGGTTCTAAAAAAAAATTTTCGAAACTTACCTGCTGGAGACAGATCTACCGTGACGCCATTATGATTCCAGAGCGCTCCGATACCGTTATCGAAAGAAAAAAAAGGAATTAACAGAAGTACAGAAGGATTTTTCGATAAAAACCGTAATTTCCGATTTTGACAAATTTTTTTTTAATTTTTGTCTTGACAAACGCTACGCGATGGTACATCTCGCGCGTCTCTATATTCGATCGTTGGCGCGTCGGGGAGAATAACAAGAACGAGGGTGAACTTTCGATTTTGGACGGGGAAATTCGGATCGAGAATTCAACGTGACGCGTAATGGATGGAAATGGACGCGAGATACAACGATATCTCGCGCCTATTCCAATCCATCGCGCCTCGCATTTGAGTTATCTCGTTATTCTCATTGACGCACCAACGATCGAATATAGAGACGCGCGAGCGGCGTCGCATAACGCTTGTCTTTTTTCTCTTGTAATTTTCTACACTAATTTAATCTTTTTCTTGCAGATGTCGGTATTTGAAGGAATTGTCCAACAAACGACGTTGACGACAGCAACATTCTCGCGAACGATCGCGAACGCGTATTGGAAGAAAGAGTACATCGCGCGATCGCACTCGCCGGGGAGGAACTGCGGGGGTCATCGTGGGATACGCGGCTTATAAAACGCGCGTACGCCTCCCCGAGTTCTGGAAGCCGCTCCAAGGCCCGAGAGAGGTTTGCTCCGGCAATTGCGCACTCGTAGCGAAAAATTGCCTGAGGAAACATTACCCTCCCAATATATTAAAAAAATTGGACATGACGGGGAAACGGTGCCGGCAGGCGTTCTTCCGAACGTGATGAGACAGAAGCATAACGACCGACACGAGAGGATGGAAAGACGAATAATGAAATGGAGATGGAGGAGCATGGGGGGGATGCATGGGAGGAGAAGACAAAGGAAACAGAGGAGAAAGGGAAGAATAAGAAGGAGAAGAAGGATTCAGCAGCTAATTCTCCTCCTTGCTCCCCCCTAGCATTCACACTTACAAGCACTCACACGTACATCGACAAGGCGGGTTTGGAGTCGTTAAATACTGCGGAACTGACGAGCCGCCCATCCCTGGACGAGGGTCTCGTCCTTCGACGATATACTAACGCAAACACGCACACACACACTCACATTGACGCAAACACACAGACATACGCACTTACACTTACACAGAGGTGTAAAGCCGACCGGCAACCTCCATATGGTACACTTCGGGTAACGCTAATGCCGGTAGTCCAAAAGAAAAAGACATATATATATATATATATTTTGGTAATGCGATTTTCGAGAGATGGTGGCGTAGTGGTGTCGTGAGAGAGATTCATTAGTTTCTTTTGTAAAACGCACGCAATAAAAATTATTATCAGCATAATACTGTTATTCGCTACACCTACATACAGAAACATTTGGCGTCCAACTCATGTCCAAGCAAGCGAGTCTCAGCAACATTAAGGAGTCATATAGAAATACGCAATCTCAATCGGAAAATATTCCACGTAAAAAAAGCAAGTGAACATAACCCCAGCACATGCTACAGACTAGTAAGCACTAAAATCATTTGAAACAAATTGCAACTACACATCAAATGCCGCAAGTTGCATTAATGAAAACTCGGCGAAAGAGGTGGAAAAAGAGGCCTAATCTCAAAATAGCGAAGGGCACGAATGAGTCAGCAAAACGCGGGATAACCTTAAATAAATAAGGTGAGTGAGAAGCGAAAAAAGTATATTTGACACTAGTCAATCATTACAGCGCAAAATGACGGATGTTAGAAAATTGAAGCAACAAAGAGCGCGAATAAAAACACAACTTACTCGTATGGAGACCGCATTATGGAACGCGGAAAATGTATTAGTAGCAAAAGCACAAATCAGACTTAAAACATTGGAACAAATAATGGAAGCGTTTAGTACTATTCAAAGCGAAATTGAAGAGAAAAAGCAATCGGCTGAAGAAGAGCAACAAGATGAAGAATCACTCAATGCTGGAGAAGAAGCAGAACGTCAACTTTTTGAAAATAGATATTATGCAATAGCAGTTGTAGTGCAGCATCTTGTAAATGCAGAGCAATCGATACCAGTAGTACTAAATCAAGCAAGTCAAAGCAATCCGAGTCGAGGAATAGATCTCGGGATTCAAAAGCCTAAACTGCCAGAGTTAAACTAGCAGAATTCGACGGAGAATACACAAAATAGATTGTATTAAAAAATCCATTCGAAGCAACTATTCATAATAATATAGATCTAACACCGATGCAGAAACACCAGTATTTAATAGGAGTACTGCAAGGAGAAGCTAGGACAATCGTAGAACGTTTCGATATTTCAGCTGAAAATTATATCAGCGCTTGGCAATTACTGAAAGACACTTACGATAACAACAGGATGCTTGTTGAAAATCATATAGAAGCACTCAAAATGTCATCAATTTTAAGAAACAATAAGGCAGAATCCATTCATAAACTCATTTGGCACATACAAACTCATGTTTCGTTGTTGAAAACCCTTGGTCAACCAGTTATCCATTGGGATACACTCATTATTCATCTTGCGAAAAAGGAATTAGATTTCGGAGAACAAAGAGATTGGCAAAATCATATCAAGGATCGGCAATCAAACAACATGCCAACATTAAGCGAATTCTTAAAGTTTTTGAACGAAAGATGCCACACGCTCAGAATACTTTTTCAACTTAAAGAGAAAGCATCAATGACAGGAAAACAGCAATATTCCAGTGAAACAAAGAGAGATAAAAAGTATGAAAGAAAGATCGCAAAGGTACGAAAGAAAGACGACAGTTTTTATTACTTGCAAATATTGTAGCCAAGGTCACGCAGTCAATCGATGTGAGGAGTTTCTTGCCTTGTCAACAGATGATCGAAAGAAAGAAGTACTTAAAAAGAAATTATGTATAAATAGTCTTAGCTTAGAACACGTTGCTCAAGCCTGTCGAAGCTCGAAATGTAAGAAATGCAATAGCCGTCACAACACGCTCTTACATAGAGACGAGAAACAAGTAACAGAGAATAAAGCAAGCTCAGATACATCAGTTGTAACTTATTGCACCGGTTCGATAGATCAGAACGGAAAGATCAGCGTTTACTGTGTTCAGAGATCGCAAGCAAGAGCACGATCATCTTATCAACAGCATCGCAAGCAAGAGCACGATCATCTTATCAACAGCACGAGCGCTGCTCAAAGATATTGAGGGAAAGACGATAACTTGTAGAGCACTCTTAGACTCAGAATCACAGTCTAATCTGATAACGATTTAGCGAGAAAACTTAAATTGCTTACGAATAATCAACAAAGGACAATCGAAAGTATTAATCAATCTCGTACAAGTACATGCAAGATTTTATATGTACAATTAAAAGATATTAGAAATGAATACTCAGGAGAGATAGAATGTGTGGCCATCCATAAGAATTATTGCCATCCAGAAGAATTGCCGCAAACAAGGATCGCTTCTACGCAAATTGTTATACCTAAAAACGTACAATTAGCGGATCCAAGATTTAGTGAACCAGGAAATATAGACTTGCTATTCCACTCAATCGACTTCAAGATCAACCAGTGTTAGAGAACACGCGCTTGGGATGGATTTTGAGAGGAGAAATGACAATGGCTGATTCGATTTCATCTTCGGCCTGTTTGATTACCACCAATGATCAATTGCAACGTCAACTTGAACGCTTTTGGAAGTAGGAAAATTTCCCAGAGAATTAGCAATATCTTACTAAAGATGAAAAATATTGTGAGCAATACTTTCACGATACAACTTATAGAGATGGGAGCGGACGTTTTGTCGTCAAGTTACCCCTCCGATCGGAAGTAAATCTAGGAGATTCGCAATCATTCGCTTCAAGGAGGCTGGAACAAATGGAACGTAGATTTCAGAAGAATGCTCAATTGAAAGCAGATTATTGTGCGTTTATGGAGGATTATATAGAGTAACAACATATGACATTGATGAACAATAGAGACTTGATCAACACTACCGAAAAATATTTCATTCCACATCAAGCGCGAAAGCATAACAACGAAAATACGTGTTGTATTTGACGCGTCTGCTAAGACAACATCAGGTTATTCATTGAATGACAAGCTCTTGGCAGGTCCTAATCTACAGAAAAATCTTTTCAAAATTATGTTAAAATTTCGCATACATAGATACGTTGTGACAGCAAATGTGGCACAAATGTTTCGACAAATACGGATCAACTCATCCGACAGAGCTTGGCAGTTTGTTTTTTGGAGGAAGGATATTGATCAGGAACTTCAAACTTATCAGTTGAATACCGTTACATACGGCATGGCGTGCGCACCCTATCTCGCCATGCGATGCCTAAAAGAGCTGGAGTTGTTATATCAAAAGGAGTATCCTTTAGCAGCCAAAGCAATTCATGAAGACATTTATATGGACGACGTGTTGACGAGAGGAACAACTCTGCAAGAAACAACGGAGTTATAACAACAATGGGTACCCTTACGACGTTAATATTCAAGATAGTCGGATTCGCCAAGCCTAAGGAGTTAGAACTCGACACGCTCGGTCGGTGGTCTGAATCCATGAGCGTTGAGTGTGTAGCCCAAATAACTCAATTCCTTCTGGTCGATCTGGCACTTGCTCCAGTTTAAAGTTAGCTGATGAGAGCGTAGCAGCTCGAACACCGTTCTGAGGTGTCGTAGGTGTTTTTCGTGTGAGCTGGAGGCAATGATGATGTCATCGATGTAGCAGCTAACAAAGTCGTGGCCTCTGAATATGTTGTCCATATGCCTCTGAAAAGTCTGCGTGGCATTCCGTAGGCTAAGAGGCATGCCCAAGTACTCGAAGAGGCCGAAAGGTGTGGTGACGGCCGTCTTTGTGATGTCAGTTTGAGCGACAGGGATTTGAAAATAGGCTCGCTCGAGATCCAGTGTTGAGAAAATGTTTTTACCGTGGAGCCGTTGAAAAATATCAATGCGGGGAATTGGATATCTGTTGGGGTCGGGATATCGTACCGTCTGAGTGTTCAATCGACGGTAGTATGACGTCCTGGGAGGTCCTGGTAGATCGGACGGGGCCGAAGTCAACAGATCCTCGACAGCTACACTCACACGTTATTTGTGAGATTCTTTTCCATGCGGTTAAGAGGGTAAAACCTCAGGATTAGATACTGCGAAGGAAATAGGTAACAGGAATGTCGAAATGACTTTTATTTTCAGGAAAGAGTTTTCGATTTTGGGAATAAGGAATAATATATCACACTTGTGGTATTTGAATTGGAATTTATTCACTGTTATAAATGATATATATATATATATATATATTTAGCGAATGCGAGTGAAAGTACAAGTGCAAAAATGTACGTGCGCGTACAAGAATGCGAACAAAATGTAAGTGTCCGTGGATGTGAATCGCGAGTGGGTACGAATGAATGAATGCGTGAATTCCTGCGCGAAAAAGAGGCCCCCAAGGTATCGTCGCTTGAGGTTTTTATATTTTGCCAAAACATGGAAGTAGGGGTGACCTAAATTCCAATGTTATGATTCTACAGGTCTGAATAAAGCCTTTCATTATGAGTCAGCTATGATTCACGCATTTAAGACCTTCTAGTTGTCCTTGACATAGTTTTCTATTGGTCGACTTAGTCTACATTTGCTATGAGTCAGCGATGACTCGTGGTATTAAAATATTATGGCGCCCTTGACATTTAACGTTGGCCTACTTTCGCTTATAAACTGACCATGAGTCACACTTATGACTATTCGGTCGACCTATTTTGTTTTCAAAGAGTTATACTTCGTTATAATAATTCCTTTCATATAGTTTGCTTGAATTTAAACTTTTATCGCAATATCGTTTTAGATATACTTTACAATTTTTATAATAATAATGATTACATCATATAATTAGTATATCTAAAATATATCAGTATAACTCTTTTTACATTTGTAATACATTATTTATTAAATGTTTTTAGATACAAAATGGCTCTGATTGTGATTGGTTGAATTGTTAGGGTAGTTTTCCATGCATATTAATATTCAAGATTTTTGTCATAGCCATAGGATTAGTGTTAATGAAAAAAGGGAAGTAACAATTATAAATATAAGTCTAGGATGAAGGTTTCTACAAGTTGAACTGGTTTATATACGGAGATTTGCCTGCTGAACTGATTTGAGTTTTTGAAGTAAGTGTATGTAAGGAAGTTTATAATTGTTTAAATATCTTCTAAACGGTGCGAGTTAGGTAGGTATGTGTAATGAGATAAGTTGCAGGATTTCCTATGTGTTGTCCAAATCTTTCATAATAATTATTTGTTAATATAATAATTTATTTATTTATAAATTTTATTAAACGAAATTTAAATCGTAGAATTTCTTTTCTGAGATAAAATATGTTTCTATCCGGGTTGTTTATATAATTTCATAAAGAAAACTATATCTTATAAGGAAATGTATAATGTATGTATATATGTATACATGTGTGTGTGCTTTCATATACCCTTAATTTTGTTTATATCTTGAGAATTAAGAATCGTAACCACAAACTATAATTATATTTTCGAAATGATTTTTGATGGAGAATGTATTCATGTAAGGAAAAGATATCCATATAAGGACATCAACAAAATTTATCCTTGAAATAAGGATATGTATCAGGTGAACTGTTGAATAAATGTTTTGTCATGGATTTTGTTATATTGTCATTATGACTTTTATTCCTTATTCATATCCTTTCTATTGTTATTAGTTTTGTTATTAACTTTTATATTCATTATTAAAATGGAACAAAAGTGAAAGTGTTTGATATACAAGAGTTTCTTAATTTCTGAAATTATATTTGACGATATAAAGAAATTGGTTGGTATTTTGTTATTTATATAATTATATGATTTTGTTTATTAATTGATAATAAAGATATTACAATGTACCGATAATTGTGTAATTGTGTAAATGTTTCGTTATAGTTTTCGTGCATTACGTGGGCGAGGGTTTATTTCCTACATTTGTTTTTATTCATTATTTACTATTTGTTGAGATTTTGTTGTTAATGTGGAAATGCTTATATAAGGATACGATATTAAGCTCTATTTTCTTTACTGAACAGTCTGGAGAAGTGATTTCAGTATGTTCTGTTTTTTGTTAGTGAGGTTCTAGGGAAAATTTACTAGGAACATTAAGGCTGTAGTAGCGCCATACGGTTGTGGTAAGGAGCGGCCATTTTGTATAAGCTTTTAAATAACTTTAAGCGGTATATTCTTTTATTATGTGTATATTAAAGGCCTGACGGTGCTGTCTCCTAACACAGTCAGTCATAAATAATTAAAAATTTTGAAAAAATTTACATTAGACATGACTAGAGGTACTCTCGGCGCTGGGACGTGACATCTCCATCCGTGGAGAAGTTCGGTCCCCGAACTTTATAACTTATTCAACATATTTAATATTTCGAGTGTTTAGGCTACATGTGGATGGGATATATAAAAAAAAATTATTTTATTCGTGTGTAGGCTTACTATTATTTCTTTATTATTAATTAATATTATTAATTTGTCATTTACGCAACTCGTATGTATATGTATATGTATGTAATAAAATATCGTATTGTCTTTTTCTTCCTCCACCTTTATTATAATACTATCGTTATTTAGATTGTTAAAGATACTTGTGAAAAGATTAAAAGTAGAGTATAAGTTACTTGCATAGATTTTATTTATTTAATTATTTGTCTTTTAAGAGTAAGAAGGATTATCTATATATATATATATATAATGATCTGCATTATTTATTTTCAGAGTAGTATATTTGTATATTTATTTCGAGTATGTTCGATTCATCATTTTTTTTTTTATTTCCCCCTTTTTTTTTCTAAGTCCTTGATTTCTCTATATATATTTCTTATTTGCTATCATTATTTCTATTATTATTATTATTGTTATGAGGGATATCTTAGAGGATGGACTTCGGAGTGATTTTGGTAGGGTTAATGTGCAAACAATCCTTTCCCATCACCTTTTCACGTTAGTGTTTTTATTTATTAGTATTTATTGAAAGAAAAGGTTGTATATATAATGTATGTGTACGTGTATTCGCTTATGGTATAATAGTCGAATGTGTAATAATAATGATTTATAATGCAAAAGAAGTTACTTATAGCTTAGTGTTATTATATGTGTGTACGCGCGGTCATTGTCCGCTGTTAGATAGCCTTGTGTGTTATCGCGGCGCATGTTACAATATCTCATATGGAATAACTATCTCACATAACGTCGTATATACCAGGTGGTCAACTCGACCTTGTCGGTCAATCACATATTGTCGACATTGATAACAATCAATTGCACGTTTCGCTTGTAATAACAATTTATAACACCGTCCGCAATGCAATGTGGTATTTTGTAAAGTACGAGAAATCGCGTGCAACTGTCGCCAAAATGCGCGCGGGCGATTTAAGATACAAAATGTATGTTCCGCTGTTACGCACTCCGCACAAAATATAACGTCGTTCGATACTTGCACGTACCACGCAGATAGACAATATAATTTATACGCCGGCATAGAATTTAGATTTAAATAATCGCGATAATAAGGGGGCACATGAATCTCTCGTGATCGCTCGAGTGGGGGAGAACCTTGCGGAATCGGGATAGCTCGCTCACCTACGGCGTGTTCTCGATGTCGTGGTGATTCCAAGTTGTCATACGTCCTCCTGGATTGCTCCTCCGGCCGCGTCATGACGTTGCGTCTGTAGTTGCTCGGCTGTGGATCCATTTCCATGTATTCTGGTGATGCAAGGCCACTCGGACTTCCCGTCGCGGCGGCGGAAACAGACCGGTGATACTCGTCCTCGGCAGCTGAATCATCTTCACGTGGCCTCGGCGGTAGATCGGGTGGCGACCGCGGCAGATTGCCAGCGGCATCTATCCTTTCATCGATCTCATTCAATAAATCTCGAATGAGATCGGATGTCGGAGTAATGGTATGAGGTTCTCGTGGGGGAATAGCCTCATATTCCCGCCTGAGAAGTTGCACGGGCTCTCTAGCGTAGACTTCTGGGTCAGTCGGCCCGATGTCCATGCTTGGTCCGATATCTCGTCCTTCCGGCATGGGGGATGAAATTTCTTCGTTATGGCCAGATGGTGGATTTCTAGTATAAGAGCGGCTGACTCGATAATGTTGGTCCATGAGGATATCTGTGCTGCGATATAGTCGTCCTAGCACACGATGCCAACGTTGTCTTTCAGCGCTAATGCGTTTCTGCATCTGCTCTTAGTCCTTGTAAGCGGAAAACCAAAGAGTTAATAATAATATTTCTTACCCAATGATTTCGCACTTACGACTCGGCTTTATTTTTTTTTCCTCGTTGCGATTGTCTTCAGTGTTTCCATCCGGTGGTAGTTTTTCCGACTGACTTGGAAGATGCTCGGCATCAGCGTTTTTATTCGCAATCGAAGGGTAAGAGGGGGACGCTTTATTCCTTTGTCTTTTAAGACAGGATCGTCTGTATGCTTGTGATATTGCATTACAGATCCAAGAATTTCTGCAGGCCAAGGACAAGGCGAACAGGAGGATTCCGAGTAATCCAATACTGTATGCAGCTGCACTATACATAGTGAAGCGTGAATTTTGCAACTTTCTTTCTTTGATCTGGCGTGCCTTTTCTATAATATCGTTACACGATGCCTCTATATTGCTATATTGGTTATCCAAATTTCATGCGCGGCTTCCGTGAAATTAATTTTATATTCCCTTTGGATAGGCTCATATAATTCTAGAATGCTTAAATTATTCGTAAGGATGAAATGTTGAGCGAATGTTGCAGTCTGATAAGCTGGATGACTCATAGTGGCCGTTCTCGCTCTAATTTTACATCCTTGTTGCACAGAAATTATTCCAGAATTATTTATTTCAAATTGCTTTGTTGTATGACGACAATTCAGTCGCACAATTTCTTTTTCTGTTGTAGAGTAAATCCAATTTCCTGGAGTAGTCAGAGCTTTCCAATATGTATCTTGAAGTTCCATAATTTTTATTTTACATTTATTAAGCTTTATATTTTTATTCAATAAAATCTCGACGTCACAGCTTGGAGTTTGCCTTATCTTTTTCAAGGGGAATGTAGCTGGGCAAATAAAGACACTGTTGGATGCTATGCATTCCTCTAGCTCTCCTTGACGGAATTCGTAGAAATTATCGGCGTCTTCATTTAATGCTATATGCGTTATCTCGGTTTCAATTGTTGCAAATTTTGTTGTGTCAAATGACTGTCTAACGGGTAATGGTATTGATTTATAAAGTTTATATTTTCCAGGTGTTAGCAATGGAATTTGCAAAATATAAACAAGACGATTTTGTAGATATGCAACGTGCAGGGTAGAAATTTTTATTAACTGATCGATTCCCTCTTTATTAATAGCTACAGGAAATTCAGCATACGGAATTTGTTCTTGAATGTGTTTAGAATTTCTTATTAAATATTGTGGCGATATTATTCGCGGATGTATTAATCCTTGTTTTCCGAATAATATTCCGTCTATTAGAATATTCAAATCGATTTCATGTTCTAATATTGCTATATTTATATCCTCTATTACTCGTTCGATATCGTCATTAATTTTATTTCGAATAATTACGTCGGTTACATTTTTATATTTTTCATCTATATACTGTCGAAGATCGGCTAGCTGCGTTTTTATCTTCAGGGTCACGTTGTACAGTTCCCCGAAACGTGAGCGCGTTGCGATAGTTTGATTGATAAGTAGCGTCGCAAGATCGTTGGTTTTATTTTCGACATGTTCTATCGCATTATTAATATAATAAAAATCTTCTGCAGTTAGTGTTCCAAATAAAATTTTACTCAATTGCCCGATGAATTCTAGGGGAGCTCTTTTCATTCGTGATCCTATGAGCAATTCATGAATATGAAATTTATATTGCTTTATTTTATTAATTTTCCTTGTTAACTCTGCGAGTTGTTTCCGACCAGTACTACATGTATATGGAATTTGGTCGCATTGCAGTTTCGTTCGGTTTATTTCACGTCGAAGCCCTTCGGACACGCCTATGACGTCATCTAAATTGATGTACATTATCATTTTCCAAGATATATCTGACGTGCGCAGCTCGCCTAACGCCTCGTAGAATATTCCCGGATTATTTTTTAATTCCGTTATTGAATATTCGTTCTCCGTCATCCCTGATCTGGAATGCGAGCAGGCTTCGTTCTATTTACATGTATAATTTTGGTTTTATTTCGAGAGATTAAAATTTTTATATTATTATTTTCTAAGACTTCTATTATTTTGTACGGGCCGGTATATTCATCATCAAATTTATGACTCTTTTTTGGCTTTAACAAATAAATAAAATCTCCCTCCTTATATCTTTGTGTTCTTAATTTTCGATCATAATAGTATTTATAACGTTCTTTAGAGTTGCCTAAATTTGATGCTGCCAATTTCCTTAAATCTGCTAATTTGTCAATTAATTCATTCACGTAATCATTATAAGTTTCAAAATCGTCATCATTTTTTATTTGAGAAGGTAAACGTGCTATTTTTCCAAATACTAATTCATAAGGAGTAAATTTCGTTCCCTCGTGTACGCTAGTATTATACGAAAACATAGCATGCTCGAGCCAATTATCCCAATCTCGCTCGTTGGTAATATAATGCTTTAGATATTCGGTTAATACATGGTGACTTCGTTCTATCGAACCATTTGATTGCGGATGAAAGGCGGATGTACGATATTGTTTAATTTTAAAATATTTTGCAAATTTCTTCATCATAGAACTCGTGAAATTTGATCCTTGATCCGTCAATATTGCTTTGGGGCTACCGAATTGACAGATAAAGCGTCGAGTAAATGCTTTTGCAATTTCCTCTGAATTTGTCTGTACGAGAGGCACGGCAATGGAATATTTTGTTAGCAAATCCTGAATAGTTAAAATATATTCATTGTCATTTTCTGTTACAGGTAGCGGTCCTAGAATATCCATTGAAACTTTGTCGAATGCGTCGACAGGTGTATCGGTTATTATCATTGGCTGTTTTGTTTTTACGCGTACTAATTTTTTCTTTTGACAGCTATTGCAAGCTTGAATATAATTTTCAACTTGTTTCTTCATGTTATGCCAATAATATTTGTGACGTATCCGCGCCACTGTCTTCGCGATTCCCTTGTGTCCTCCGACACTGGATTCATGACATTCATGTATAATATGCAATCTCTCTTCTAGTTTCGGTATGCATATTTGTCCCTTACATATTGTTATCTGTATATTGGTATTTAGGAATGTTAATCGCATAATGTTGCGTATTCTAAACCACGGCACATTGATATTACTTTTACTCTGCGATATATCTGCGTGTAAAATATTCGATCGTATCATTTCACTTTTTAATTCTTTAAAGGCGTTTACAATATCATTTTCTCTTATTCTATTATTTAATTCTTCTTTAATTATTAATCCGAATATTTTTCTATTGTTCTTGTCCATAGTTAATACATGTCCCATTATTCCTTTAAAATTTGAAGGTCTTTGATATAATTTTCTCTCTATTAATTCCTGACCTATTTCGTCTGCCGGTTCTCCTTTTGTGTTTACAAAACATATTATATTATTATTTTTCATCCAAATGTGGTCTCGTGATTCTAAAATATTGATTGGAACTTCAGAGATTTCTTTGATTTTTGGTTTTGGTTTTTCCTTGATTATTTTATTCTTTTTCGCAGACTTTTTATTTATCTTTTTATTAAAAGACATTGGCTTAGATAATTTTTGTATTTCTCTATTTTTATTCTTACTCTTCTCTAATGAGCGTGGTTTAGCTTTACGAGAAGGTGGTGAAAATATTTCTTCCGATTCGGTTTTATCGGTATTATCGCTTGGCGTTTTTGGATTTCGATAATTCATGGGACTATTCTCAATTTCAAATTCCATTCGTTCGCTACTGGATGAAATTTCCATCGCTTGGATTTCGTCTTTATTTAAAGGGATATTTTCCTCTAATATTTGGATAGAATCAGTATTTTTTAATTTTGATTGTGACCTTTTTATTTTTTCGTGTTGCGTTCCTATAGAAATTTTAAGGGGTGAATGGACATCAACTTTCACTTCTATATTTCTTTCAACTTTAAAACTATCGCTTGAATGTGTTGCAATATCCATAGGTTCTTCTTCTAAATATTTATTTTTATGCGTATTTTTATTAGGTTTCTTTTTATATGGATCACCCGTTGTATTGTCTCCGCTCGCGCGCTTGCGCGTTGCTGCAACGGCGCTGTAGTCCATCGGCGTTTCCATTTCCTGACGCTGTCGCGTGGCGGCGTCGTCATCGGTATGACGCTTGACCGAATCACGCCCTTCAGCCGTATTCAGGCCTCGCCATTTCCTTAACGTTGTCGTGGTGTTTTACTATACTTTCAGAACTCGAAGTTTTAGAAAGCTTCCGTTTTTTTCTTCTTCGTTGCAGTTTGCGATGTTCCAGATTCGATGAGCTACTCTCTCGCTTTCTCTTTTCTCCCTTTCTAATAATTCCTGAGCCATCGGTTTCATAATCAGTGTCATAATAATATGATGCTGTACTATCACTGTCGCTGCTTTCTAAGTCAGCTATAAATTTACTTCTGGGCGGTTCTTTTAATTCATCATCCGAATCTTCATAAGGGGATAATTCTTCAGGTCTTAATTTTTTGTGTGGTGCGGGATTTCCAGATCCCTCACTCTCCCACATTCTTTTAAATTTTGGATGTGAAATTTTTTGTTTTTTATAATCGGCTTCCATGGAACCTTCGCTTGAAGATCGTGCACGTTTTGCTTGTAGAGGAAATATATTTTTAATATTTTCCGTAGGGTTTCGTGATAAAGGGTCGGCGTTTTTATTTTTCTTTCCCGGTTTGTATTTTATTTGATAATCATATTCCGCTAATTTAAGCCTCCATCGCATTAATCTCGAGGTAGGATCAGCTATTGAATTTAACCATTCTAGTGGTTTATGGTCCATTACTAATGTGAATTTTCGGCCATAAATATAGGGACGAAAATGTTTTACTGCATAAATCAGTGCTAATAATTCTTTTTCTGTTGCTGAGTATCTTGTTTCTGCGTCGCTTAGAACTCGAGAAGTATATGCTATTGGAAGATCATTTCCTATTTTTCCTTGACTTAATATAGCTCCAATTGCATATCCAGATGCATCTGTTGTTATAATAAACGGTTCATTAAAATTTGGATACTGTAATATCGGTCTGAACATAAAGCGTTCCGCAACTCATCAAATGCTTCTTGTTGTTTCCGTTGCCAATCAAAAGTAACTGATTGTTTTGTTAAATCAGATAAAGGCTTAGCAATCTTGGAAAAGTTTTCAATAAATCTTCTATAATATCCTGCAAGTCCAAGGAACTGTTTAATATTCTTTCGTGTTTTGGGCCTAGGGAAATTTTTCACAGCGCTTATCTTTTTTGGATCTGGCCGTACGCCATCTTCAGATATTATGTGTCCCAGATATGCTACTTCTTTCTTCAAAAATTCGCATTTATCAGGTTGCAAATATAAATTAGCTTTAGTAAGTCGTTTCATAAGTCTATGAAATTTTGTTTCATGTTTTTGAAGTGAGCGGGCGTAAATTACTATATCATCAAGATATACGAACAACTCTATTCCTTGTAATCCTGTCAAAACTTGATCCATTAGTCTCTGAAATGTAGCAGGAGCATTCTTTAGTCCGAACGGCATACGATTATATTCAAAATGTCCATATGGCGTTGAAAATGCGGTTTTATGTTTATCTGTTTCGTCCATAGGAATTTGATGAAAACCAGATGCTAGATCAAATACAGAAAAGTATTTTGCACTTCCGAGTTGATCTAATATGTCAACGATATTTGGAAGAGGGTAAGCGTCTCCGATAGTCTTTTCATTTAAGGCACGGAAATCTATTACTAGACGCCATTTTTTATTTCCTAGGGAATCATTCTTTTTGGGAACAATCCATAATGGAGAATTGTAAGGCGAACTTGATGGTTCTATAACACCTTTATCCAGCATCTCGTCAACCTGTCTTCGTATTTCCTCCTTGTGTATTTGAGGATAACGATATTGCTTGACATTAATCGGACGATCATCGGTGGTAAATATTCGGTGTTTAAAAACATTTGTCGCGCCTAAAGGTTCTCCTGGCAAATGAAATCTTTCCGCATGGGATGTTACTAGGCTAGTGGCACTAGTGACTTCCTCCTCGTTCAAATGATCGAGACGTAGTAATTGCAATATTTTATTAACACGTTCATCGTCGTTATCTCGTTTATTACTAAAATTTTCCTTAATCTCTTCTCTTATCTCTTCGAATGGATATATCTTTACAGTAGGGATCGCTAATTCTATATCCTCATTCGACGAGTTAACAGCATATAAATGCGCTATTCCGTGATGATTTGATACGACGACGTTACCTAAGTACACCTGCGGTCCTGCGTTTAACTTTGGAATATATCCATTTTTTATTTCTGGATTGGCGATTCGTACAAATATTTGTTTTCGCGTCCTAGCGGGAAGAATAACGGTCTCATCATTATGAAAATAATATGGCTTGCCATTTACGATCAGACTTGCCCTCGGGTAGTCTATGGTTGCTCGTTGGCTCTTAAAGAATTCAGTGCCCAAAATTCCATCCTGTCGAATAGGGAATTTATCCGTGACTACATGGAATAATATGTCGACGTCGAAAATGCGTACTTTTGTTACGCCTATCGTACGAGTTCGACCTTTAGTTATTCCACTTAGTTCAAACACCATTTTGGTATCGATGGGCATGTTTTTATGAAGGCAGGTTTCTTTTATTATATTAATATCAGAACCTGTATCTATCATAAAGTTTGCTCGTTCGTCAACCAAATTTTTGCTTGGTAGTATAACGGAAGGTGGTTTCCCAATTTTATTACATGCGACGTTTATTACACTGGCGTTTCCTCGCGGTTCTCGTTCGGAGTTACCAGGCGCACTCGCGGGCGTTCGTTCAGCGCTGCGCCGACTCGCTGTGCCCGCTCTCGGTTTCCCGGAGCTTCTTGCGGTCTGTTACGTTGAGAATTTTCAAGAATTCGATTTTCCAACATTCGGTTTCCGATTCGATTTTCTTGATTTCTCACATTATTGTTGTACTGCCTTTTTCGACATTGTTCCAAGCTATGCCCTGGTATTTTGCAATATCGACAAATTAATCCCATATTTCTTGAAGTAGGGAAATTTTGTCGGTTGTTTTGATTAATATTATAATTTTGATTACGCGGGTTTACATTGATTCCCGGATTTCGTGGATTTAAAATTCGTGGTTGTAACGTTCTGCATTCAGCTCGCGTATGACCAAGATTTTTACAAAAAGAACAGACCTTAGGCTGCCATTGTACGTGCGAAATCTGAGCGAGGGGATTAAAAGTACTACACGACTGAGAATTATGGCCATATCCAAGACAATTATTATACCTTATAGATTGCATTAATCCCTCTGTTATTCTCATACGTTGCATATGCTCGTTATATTCGCTTTCAGCTTTTATGGCAGATTCTATTGCGTTGTTTAATGTTCCCGGTTCTCGTGGGTGGATTCGCGTATATATATCCGTTTTTAATCCAGTTAAGAAATTTCTCACAGCATTGGTTTCTGCCGAATTTACGAATTGGATAGCTTGGTTCGGATTTTCGGTTTGGTAGCAAGATTTTAGTTGTTGTAAAATCATAGATACTCTGCTACCGTAATCTACCACAGTCTCATCCGGATATTGCGTTATTTTAGAAAGCTCTCCGTGCAATTGTGACGTAGAATAAACAGGTGCGAATCGCGTTTTCAAGACAGCCAATAAGGATTCGATGTCGTTATACTCTCCGCTTAAAGCCACTCTCAACGCTGATCCGACTAATTTATTTTTTATCATTTGAATCCATATTCCGCACTAGGAGAGACCATATTTCGAGCATGCAGACAACTATTAGCGAATTGCGATACAGGCATATTTTTACCATCGAACGGGAGAATTGTCTCGGAAGCATCACGTAAACTGGTATATGGCATATTCGCATTCGTACGACGGTTTGTGTTAACGTCATCGTTAACGTTTATACCGCCTATCTGACGAGTCAAAGAGTCTACCTCACGATCAACCATTTTTATTGTTATGTAATTAAAATTTTATAACGGATTTTTACAAATACCGAACGATTTCGAGTCTTGTTACAATTATAAATGATAATTTTGACTTACATGTGAGTCGTAGTAAAGTAAAGCAAGACAAGCGTACGCAATTCCATAATCGAAAGTTCTTATCGCAGTTCAATCCCCGCTATCACTTGCTTGAAAATCTCCTCTTCAATTCTTCGTGAGATGAGGAATATTCCACAAGATTCGGCTATCCCAGATAGTGAAGGATCTCGCCGAGTTTTGGATATCCCAGCAAATGAGGGAATCCCACCGCTGCCACCAAAAAGTACTTTGTCTTCGTGTGACGTCCTGGGAGGTCCTGGTAGATCGGACGGGGCCGAAGTCAACAGATCCTCGACAGCTACACTCACACGTTATTTGTGAGATTCTTTTCCATGCGGTTAAGAGGATAAAACCTCAGGATTAGATACTGCGAAGGAAATAGGTAACAGGAATGTCGAAATGACTTTTCAGGAAAGAGTTTTCGATTTTGGGAATAAGGAATAATATATCACACTTGTGGTATTTGAATTGGAATTTATTCACTGTTATAAATGATATATATATATATATATATTTAGCGAATGCGAGTGGAAGTACAAGTGCAAAAATGTACGTGCGCGTACAAGAATGCGAACAAAATGTAAGTGTCCGTGGATGTGAATCGCGAGTGGGTACGAATGAATGAATGCGTGAATGCCTGCGCGAAAAAGAGGCTCCAAGGTATCGTCGCTTGAGGTTTTTATATGTTGCCAAAACATGGAAGTAGGGGTGACCTAAATTCCAATGTTATGATTCTACAGGTCTGAATAAAGCCTTTCATTATGAGTCAGCTATGATTCACGCATTTAAGACCTTCTAGTTGTCCTTGACATAGTTTTCTATTGGTCGACTTAGTCTACATTTACTATGAGTCAGCGATGACTCGTGGTATTAAAATATTATGGCGCCCTTGACATTTAACGTTGGCCTACTTTCGCTTATAAACTGACCATGAGTCACACTTATGACTATTCGGTCGACCTATTTTGTTTTCAAAGAGTTATACTTCGTTATAATAATTCCTTTCATATAGTTTGCTTGAATTTAAACTTTTATCGCAATATCGTTTTAGATATACTTTACAATTTTTATAATAATAATGATTACATCATATAATTAGTATATCTAAAATATATCAGTATAACTCTTTTTACATTTGTAATACATTATTTATTAAATGTTTTTAGATACAAAATGGCTCTGATTGTGATTGGTTGAATTGTTAGGGTAGTTTTCCATGCATATTAATATTCAAGATTTTTGTCATAGCCATAGGATTAGTGTTAATGAAAAAAGGGAAGTAACAATTATAAATATAAGTCTAGGATGAAGGTTTCTACAAGTTGAACTGGTTTACCACTAGCGGACCGTATTGCAGAAATCTAGTGACAGACATAAATGGTTCGCAAGTCTCACATTCGTAATACGTCTTTCGAAATTTTAGATACATATCGTACAGTACTGCGAACTTGTTTCGCACGAAATTTAGATTCATATCGTCGTAGGGATAGAACTCGGAATTCAAATAGAGTTTTACATTAGTCAACTTACAATTGTCGAATCTAGAAATGTCTTCTGACGGTACGTTTTTTTTTCGGTCTGTAGCACAAAGATCACGTATCGCGGTTTCTTCAATTGCGTTGTCGCTTTTACCGCCCAGGAATGCTTGGTCGTGTCACGTCCCAGCGCCGAGAGTACCTCTAGTCATGTCTAATGTAAATTTTTTCAAAATTTTTAATTATTTATGACTGACTGTGTTAGGAGACAGCACCGTCAGGCCTTTAATATACACATAATAAAAGAATATACCGCTTAAAGTTATTTAAAAGCTTATACAAAATGGCCGCTCCTTACCACAACCGTATGGCGCTACTACAGCCTTAATGTTCCTAGTAAATTTTCCCTAGAACCTCACTAACAAAAAACAGAACATACTGAAATCACTTCTCCAGACTGTTCAGTAAAGAAAATAGAGCTTAATATCGCATCCTTATATAAGCATTTCCACATTAACAACAAAATCTCAACAAATAGTAAATAATGAATAAAAACAAATGTAGGAAATAAACCCTCGCCCACGTAATGCACGAAAACTATAACGAAACATTTACACAATTACACAATTATCGGTACATTGTAATATCTTTATTATCAATTAATAAACAAAATCATATAATTATATAAATAACAAAATACCAACCAATTTCTTTATATCGTCAAATATAATTTCAGAAATTAAGAAACTCTTGTATATCAAACACTTTCACTTTTGTTCCATTTTAATAATGAATATAAAAGTTAATAACAAAACTAATAACAATAGAAAGGATATGAATAAGGAATAAAAGTCATAATGACAATATAACAAAATCCATGACAAAACATTTATTCAACAGTTCACCTGATACATATCCTTATTTCAAGGATAAATTTTGTTGATGTCCTTATATGGATATCTTTTCCTTACATGAATACATTCTCCATCAAAAATCATTTCGAAAATATAATTATAGTTTGTGGTTACGATTCTTAATTCTCAAGATATAAACAAAATTAAGGGTATATGAAAGCACACACACATGTATACATATATACATACATTATACATTTCCTTATAAGATATAGTTTTCTTTATGAAATTATATAAACAACCCGGATAGAAACATATTTTATCTCAGAAAAGAAATTCTACGATTTAAATTTCGTTTAATAAAATTTATAAATAAATAAATTATTATATTAACAAATAATTATTATGAAAGATTTGGACAACACATAGGAAATTCTGCAACTTATCTCATTACACATACCTACCTAACTCGCACCGTTTAGAAGATATTTAAACAATTATAAACTTCCTTACATACACTTACTTCAAAAACTCAAATCAGTTCAGCAGGCAAATCTCCGTATATAAACCAGTTCTTGTAGAAACCTTCATCCTAGACTTATATTTATAATTGTTACTTCCCTTTTTTCATTAACACTAATCCTATGGCTATGACAAAAATCTTGAATATTAATATGCATGGAAAACTACCCTAACAATTCAACCAATCACAATCAGAGCCATTTTGTATCTAAACACATTTAATAAATAATGTATTACAAATGTAAAAAGAGTTATACTGATATATTTTAGATATACTAATTATATGATGTAATCATTATTATTATAAAAATTGTAAAGTATATCTAAAACGATATTGCGATAAAAGTTTAAATTCAAGCAAACTATATGAAAGGAATTATTATAACGAAGTATAACTCTTTGAAAACAAAATAGGTCGACCGAATAGTCATAAGTGTGACTCATGGTCAGTTTATAAGCGAAAGTAGGCCAACGTTAAATGTCAAGGGCGCCATAATATTTTAATACCACGAGTCATCGCTGACTCATAGCAAATGTAGACTAAGTCGACCAATAGAAAACTATGTCAAGGACAACTAGAAGGTCTTAAATGCGTGAATCATAGCTGACTCATAATGAAAGGCTTTATTCAGACCTGTAGAATCATAACATTGGAATTTAGGTCACCCCTACTTCCATGTTTTGGCAACATATAAAAACCTCAAGCGACGATACCTTGGAGCCTCTTTTTCGCGCAGGCATTCACGCATTCATTCATTCGTACCCACTCGCGATTCACATCCACGGACACTTACATTTTGTTCGCATTCTTGTACGCGCACGTACATTTTTGCACTTGTACTTCCACTCGCATTCGCTAAATATATATATATATATATATATATATATATATATATCATTTATAACAGTGAATAAATTCCAATTCAAATACCACAAGTGTGATATATTATTCCTTATTCCCAAAATCGAAAACTCTTTCCTGAAAAGTCATTTCGACATTCCTGTTACCTATTTCCTTCGCAGTATCTAATCCTGAGGTTTTATCCTCTTAACCGCATGGAAAAGAATCTCACAAATAACGTGTGAGTGTAGCTGTCGAGGATCTGTTGACTTCGGCCCCGTCCGATCTACCAGGACCTCCCAGGACGTCACACTAGGGGTACTCTCGGCGCTGGGACGTGACATTGCCGCGTAAATAATTCAGCTGCCGACAATTATCCTAATAGCGCCGAGTTTCTCTGTTATCGTTGTAAGGAATTAATACCCGAGGGCACCCTCTCTTACCGCTTGGAATTAACTCATTCATTTCAATTCGGATTCACCGGGTCCTAAGATTTCTGCGAGTGTTGTCATACCCCGCTTTCGTTAATCCGCGAAATCGAGCACTGCGACACGTGTTCCGAGATTTTCGTTGTTGCCCTAGAAGTACTTGAAGAAGAGGGAGAGGCTATCGAACACGTCCGCGCTCGATATTATCTTGACGATACTAACGCTGCTTCAGACATCATTGTCTCGCGCCGACTCACGAACTTTTCTGTCTCGTTGCTTAACGGTGAGGAATAATAGCTAGACGCGATCGCGCTAATACTAAAAATTAGATTCCCTGCTGCTCAATCGCACGTTTATTCTAGTGATCAAGGATTCGTACATTAATACTCCTTAACTCTTCCGAACCGCTGCTGGTGATTTGCCGCTCGATTGCTGGCAGCGTCGCCGAGAGGCGAGCGTATTCCCGCCTTTGTCCGGTGCCACGTGGTGATTTGCTTGGCAACATCGCCACCGCCCGCGACGTGACATATTCTTGGTGACAGCGGTGGGATTCCGTTAATCGGGTCGAACATTTCGGCGTATCTCACCGACCTACGCCACTTTTCGCATCGTAACGTCTCATATGTTACACACGTAAAAGAGAAGGACGGTAATATGAATACGCGTCATACAAAATCCTAAAAAGCCTCTTACCAAAGAAGAGTTAGAGCGGATTCGAGCCGCGCAGGAGAAACGCGCCGCGCAGTTAGCCGCCGAAACCGACGCGTTAAACAGAGAAAGAGAGAGAACCCGCGCGGAGAATGCCGCGATGTAGCGAGACCGCGCCGACGTCGAGGAGAATCGGGCGGCTATGCGTGAAATGGGCGACATGCTAGCGTCGCTGCGCGCCGAGTTACACAATATGCGGCGCGAGATGGATACGCGCCGCGACCCGCCTCTGCGAAGCCCTAGCATCCCGCCGGGCCAGCCGTTCGGCGAAACCTCTCCGCTGTTCGGAGACGATAACGACTCAAATATCGAGGGCCCCGCGGTACCCAAAATTACCTATCGAGAGGCAACCGAGTATGTGCCAATTTTCGATGGGTACAATATATCATTGTCGAACTTTCTCGGAGCGTGTAGGCAAGCCCGCGATATATTGTCCCCGCATTACGAAAAGCCCCTCACGCGACTATTAATGACCAAATTACGAGGGCATGCTCATTCCGCGGTCGCCGACGAACCTTGCAATACGGTGACTCAACTCTCTGATCTGCTTAATAGTGCCTTCGGGTCGGTCAAGAGCGTAGCTCAGTATCGGGGAGAACTAACCGCCGTGCACCTCCGAACGAACATATCCTGGACTATAGAGACCGCGTCAAAGAGATTAGGTCTGCGATAAGAGACGGGGAACGACGTGCTCGCGGCATCTTAAACCTCGCTATTACCCAAGAAATAGACGAGATTACAGCGCAGTGTTTCGGCGAGGGGTTACCCAGCTCTGCAGCTGCGGAGCAGTACCACTCGCCCTTCGAAGCATTCGCAGCTGCCAATATATCGCGAAGCGCGATGAAATTAAACGGCAACGCTACGGTCTGCCCGCGCGGCTAGGACAACCGCCGCCGCGACGACCGCCCGACACTCCCTGACGCTCACCCGAGCCAAACGCATGGCGTAACTCGCATTACAGACCGGCGTCACCGCCGGAAAGACGACGCTCACCCCCGCGCTTTGATGAATACAGGGGTCGAGAGCGGAATTACTCACTGCGCCCCGAATGGCCGGAACTCCGCGAAGAAACGCGATCAACATACCGTTATGAGAACCGCGCCCGGGCCGAGAAATGGAGAAGGGCCGCGTGACTCAGCACCGCCGCGGAATGACAAATGGTGCCAATACTGTAAAAACTGCGGCCACGAGATTGAGGAATGCTGAAAACGGCAATATAACAATAGTCGAATCAACGGTCCGGCAAACGGTCGGGATCCGTCTCGCAGGACGGACGCGGCGCGCGCGGATCCCCCGAGAAACCCACGTCCGGTAAATACGGTGAATACAGCGAGCACGGTGGATACGGCCCACGAAGAAGCGTCCGAATCGCTATCTTGAATCTGTCGGAACCATCTCACGCCCCGTCAGTCCTGCTATCCGCTAGCGGTTTAGTGGGACCGACCAATTTCATGGTCGACACGGGAGCCGCGCCTAACCTCATCAAGAAACGATCCTTACACCCAGATACCCCCATCGCGAGGGACGATACAATCCACCTTACAGGGATCACGAGTGGGCAAATAGAGACTCTAGGGTCTGTAGATATTCAGTTCAAAGGGAATAAAATAAATCTACATACCATTCCTGATAACTTCCCCATCGCACAGGAAGGGATCTTAGGATCCGACTTCCTTCGCGACGACGCCATCATCGATTTCGGTCGTGAAACGGTCGAGTGACGGGGAATTAGCTATCTTTTGCGCATCCAGGGAAGCTTCACGTGCCCGCGCGCTCACGGGCCACCTTTTACGTGAATGTGTCTAATATCGAGACTGAAGTCGGATACCTTCTGCGACTTAGCGTCGGAGAGAGGATTTTCTTGAGGGAAGCAATTGTTACAAACAGAGAAGGAAAAGCATACGCGCAAATCGTAAACACAACAGAGTCAGAAATTGCTATCCCCACAGTTCAGTTAGAAGAAATCGAATTAATCGCATCGAAACCCGCGCACAAGCGTCGTGCCGTCAACTGCGTCACTATGTCTCGATCAGAAGAAACACCGCGCGAAACCGATAGGGCTGCCTTGATCCGCGACTTACTTAGATTAGACCACCTCAGCGCCATAGAGGCGGAGCACGTTAACGCTCTCGTGGAAGATAACGCCGACCTTTTTCAACTCCCCGCAGACTCGCTGGGTCACATCAACGCAACTTCTCACACCATCGCAACGACGGACAACTCCCCGGTAAAACAATATATACAGATACAATAAATACAGATTTCCGCCGATGCACAGGGAAGAAATTACCAAACAAGTAAATAAACTTTTAAAAGATAATGTTATCGAGTATTCGAACTCGCCATACAATTCCCCCCTGTGGATCGTGCCCAAAAAACCCGACTCTCAGGGAAACCGGCGTTGGCGCATAGTGATAGATTTCCGCGCGCTAAACGAAAAGACAATAGGAGACGCATACCCCTCCCTAATATAGCCGAAATACTTGACCAGCTGGGGAGCGCTAAATACTTTAGTGTCTTCGACCTCGCATCGGGTTTTCACCGATACCGATGCATGAGTCGGACGCGCCGAAGACGGCTTTTTCCACGCCCTTCGGGCATTACCATTTTAAACGTATGCTGTTCGGACTGAAGAATGCCCCGACGACGTTCCAGCGACTCATGGACCAGGTGCTGACCGGCCTGCAAGGAACGGAAATGTTCGTGTACTTAGACGATATCGTTATATACGCCAGCTCCCTGCGAGAGCACGAAATCAAATTCAAGCGTTTGGCCGATCGCCTGCGAAACGCCTACAGCCTGCAGCCAGACAAATGCGAGTTCCTCCAGAGGGAAGTCACGTACTTGGGCCACGTAATTAGCGAGGACGGAGTAAAACCCGATCCAAAGAAAATACATGCCGTGAAAAATTTCCCGCATCCGCGCACGGCAAAGAATATAAAACAGTTTTTGGGCCTGGCCGATTACTATCGTAGGTTTATTCCAAATTTCTCAAAAACTGCTAAGCCTTTAACCGACTTGCTAAAAAAGGAAGTACGTTTTCAATGGGAAGACCCGCAGGAACGTGCATTCGAAACGCTAAGGGCGGCCCTTTGCTCCGAGCCATTATTGCAATACCTCGATTTTACGAGGCCTTTCGTTGTAACAACAGACGCTTCGAAATACGCCATCGGCGGTATTTTAAGTCAGGGACTATTAGGCAAAGATCTTCCTATAGACGCTTCTCGACTGTTGAGCCCACCCGAGCAAAACTACTCGACAATCGAGAAGGAACTCTTGGGCATTGTTTATTGCGTAAACTATTTCCGCCCGTATCTTTACGGTCGAAAATTTCAGCTGGTCACCGACCACAAGCCTCTGACGTGGCTACATTCGGTCAAAGACCTGACGTCGCGCTTGGTACGATGGCGCCTGAAACTTGCCGAACACGAGTATAAGGTGATCTATAAGGCGGGCAAAATGAATACAAACGCGGACGCGCTTTCGCGAAACCCCGTGCAGGCGATACCCCTAACGGCGATTCGAGAACCACCGATCGAAATAAGCGAAGCCGAGTCCGACGAATCACTATTTAATGGCTCCACGCCACGGAACCCGCGAACTTCCGCCGCCGTAGATAGTAAGGAATCAGGAGTAATCACCAACAATAGCAGCGATGAGGAAGATAGCGACAGTGATTGCCCGACTGAAAACGATTTTGAAGCAGACTCCGACAGCGATGTCGACGAGCGCATGAGCGACACGACGGGAAGCGAAGATTTGTTCGATGGTGATAGTGTGCCATACCAAACACATCACCTTAGGTTAAAGGAAATCAGGGATAGCTTCGCGAATCGCAGAGACAATCTAGTAGTGTTTGTCGACGCACAGAAGAAACCGTGCGACCTGGGATCGAGGATCCTAAATAAACAAGGCCTCTTGCCTGAACCCTGCGACGTTATGGGGCGCGGCAAGACGCGTAGGCAATAAATATGTTATCGCGTTGCCGATCGAGAGGAATGTCTCCTCTCTTACCGTCCTCGAGGGCGTCCGAGAAGCATTAAAGTCGCTAACGGATATAATCCAGGAGCTAAATCTGTGCACGATCTCAGTCTATAAGGGCGACGTTAATAACGTATCATTCGCGAAAATAGATAGGGCGCTCCGTACCGCCCTGTGAGATCAAGACCTGGAGGTATCCGTCTGTACAAATGAAATCGTGGTACCACCCGCGGGCGATAGGACCCGGATAATCGAGGAGTATCACGCGTTAGCTGTGGGAGGCCATAAGGGCGTGACGAAGACGCTCGCGCGAATTAAAGAAAGGTACTCCTGGCCCGGAATAAAAGAGCAAATCGGTCGGTACATAGCAAGCTGCCAGAGTTGCCAGCTGAATAAACTCAAACGGGTAAAAGTTAGACAGCCCATGATGCAAACAACTAACAAACACGCCAGATAGAGCATTCGATAAAATATCCATGGATATCATGGGGCCGCTCTCCACTACGCGCTCAGGCAACGCATACATCCTGATATAAGATCTCCTGACTAAACATTCAACCGCCGTTCCCCTCAAAGGCATCTCCGCTATCGACGTCGCGGATGCCTTCGTAAACGATACATTTGCGCACATGGTGCCCCTAAAGCAATCCTTACGGATCAGGGTACACACTTTATTAACTCATTGATGAGAAATATCGCGCGAAAATTTAGAATCAAACAATTCAAAACTACTGCGTACCGACCACAATCCAACGGGTCAATCGAGAGGTCGCACCACGTTCTGTGGGAATACCTCAAGCAGTTTGTCAATAAAAATAAAAACTGGGATGAAATACTAAAATTAGCCAGTTTCTCGTATAATATCAGCGTGCACGAAGGTACTCGTTTTACACCCCACGAATTAGTGTACGGGAGCGCGCATACCCACTAACGAGTCCGGAGAGATCGAGGAAAACAATGAGAATTACGCCGGGTATTATGCCGACTTGTCCGCGAAGCTCTGCGAAGCACAAACGATCGCGCATCGAAATCTCAATGCTGCTAAAACTCGGTCGAAGAAATATTACGATCAGCGCGCGAATGCATGCACTTTCCGCGAGGGCGAGCGAGTCTACCTACTCAAAGAGTCTCGGAAGGATAAATTAAGCCCGCAATATACAGGGCCGCATACTATTGTAAATGTACTCGATAATAACAATGTAAGGTTAGAATTAAGTTCAAGTAAACTGCGCACAGTACACGCAGACAAACTGAAGAAGATAGGGAGTCAGAGCCCCACCACGCGTCATTCCCCGCCATTATCGCCCGAACCGGAAGAGAGTGAGAGACATCGACGCGACAGTAAGGCGAAGTCAACCAACATGGAACTACGCCGACTAACTATCTTCCTAATCCTGCCGGTCTGCCAAGCCCTCCTGGGCTACGATTGTGGAGGCAGCGGCCTAAACATCACTACACTGTCTCTTCTGGATATTGGAACGTGCAACGACAGACTAGAAAGCAATATTGAGACCTATATTCAACTAATGCAGTCTTCAGAGTATAACAGCGTCACCGCCATCCAGTGCAGGTTAGAGATCGACCGCACTATCTATTACTGTGGAATGCACTCCTACGTCTCGATCGTCTCTGATGGCCATAAGGAATACGTCAAAGAAATCGGACGCAAAAACTGCCAACGCATCCACGACACCGGGACGTCGGGATCGCGATCGTGGATCGCCTAAAAATAAACGCCACAAACCACAGGAGTGTTACCATGGTCGGTCAGACTCACATCGATGGGCGCCGGAACTCAATATTCAGATGGATTTGGGATTTGGGAGAATGTGATGGTGCAAGCCACGCTGAGAGTGATTCTCCGCTCATTCGACGCCTCGTACAAGCGATCAATAGGTGCAATCATCCTACCAACAGGAACGCGGTGCCAGGAGCAGCACGGGAGCTGCATCGATTACGATGGGACCGAGACCTTCTGGATCGTGGCACCAACAGACAGCTGTCATTTCGATCAATATGACGTACTATACGAGGGCATCGCCACCAAGCTATCTCCCAGGGAGAACCAGACGACGCCAATCGTCTATACAGTAACAATCAAAGAGACGACCTTTGTACTAGCGAAAACTACTGAGTTCAACCTCTGTGGATATCAACTCTATCGAACAGAGCATCCAAAGCTGATTATATTGGAGACACAAAAGGGAAAAACGTTCGCTGCCAGATCACAGATCCCTGTCAATAACCTAAATATATTTGCCTACGTGAACTCGAAGTTTGTTTACGTAGAAAAACATGTGAAGCATCAGCTCACCCGGCTCTATCATGATATTATGGAGCAAAAGTGCGCACTGGAGAGGCAAATCCTGCAGAACGCCTTGTCCCTCTCCGCGATAGCTCCTGACGAGATGGCCTACCGAGTGATGAAGTCGCCTGGGTACACCGCTGTGACCGCCGGTGAGGTCATCCATATCATTCAGTGCGTGCCAGTGACCTGTAAGCTGAGACACACAGAGACATGCTACAATGAGCTCCCGGTTACATACAAGAACACTACGTATTTCTTGCTGCCCCGCACTAGGATACTTACCCGCAAGGGTACGCATAACAGCTGCAACAAACTATTGCCTAGCATGTATAAATTGAATGACGTCTGGTACAGGCTAACCACTAAGCCATTAGAGTCACTCCCACCTCCAATTATACAGTCGCTCTCCACATCCAAATGGAAGTATGTAAGTCCGGACGCGCTTGCGACGAGCGGGATCTACTCCACTGACGATCTCGACCGCCTAAGGGACCATATTATGTTCCCGGTTGAAAAACCGTCCACGTTGAATATAATAGCGCGGGGAGCGCTGGGGCAAGACATCCCGGGAGGTAACATCTCGCTAGTCAATCTACTCGATGAGGAAACCTTCGACAAAATTGCAGAGAGCGCTGGAAAGCGAATCTGGAACGGGTTCATAACCTTCGGCTCCGCCAGCGCTGGAGTCCTAGATATTCGTAATAGCCAGAGTAATCAAGCTGGTTATAGACACTATCATTCACGGATATGCGCTGCACAGCATATACGGTTGGAGTATCCATTTGGGAGCCGTTTGGTCCTCAATCACCAACCTGTTGTTGCACATGGGCAGAGCCGATGACTCAACACGACGCACACAGTACCGAGTGCCTCATGCTGCCTCGACGAGAAGCTGGTGACGAATCTCCGCCAGCCACCGCACCAGGAAAGGACGACAAGGATGAGCACACACGTTCCTACAGTGAGCTGTGGAAGTACTTACGCGAGGACATAGTATAGAGACAAATAAGTGCGATAACTACTTACCAGTGCTAGCATATAAGACGAATAAACGTAAGTAAAACAATTGTAGCTCAAAACTTTCGCAACCTAACCTCTAGTAGAGCAGGAGAAACGCAGGACACCTGGCCATATATTTCTTCTTAGGGGGGAGGTGTAACGTCCGGAGAGCCGCCATATATTTTTTTCCCTCTTTTTCTTCCTACCGCGCATGTAGTATCGCCTTAATGTAATTCACCGCCGGGCCCACGACGGAGAACGACCATTGGCTCTCCTGCCGTTCTGCCTAATATGGCACGCCCCATCATTATTATGCTATATAGATGTAATATTATTTTAACCTTCTTCGATAATTATAAGCATTAACATTTAACAACACATATTCGATTATGCTAACCATTTTCCTAGCCATAAACAATAGTATTTATTATAATGCATGAAAAGTTTTATAATTATACTTTAAATATAATGTTCCTTAAACCTACCTAAACATAATGCCTATATCAATAATGGGATTATATTAACGACATCAATATTGCAATAATGCCTGCATCGTTGCTGCCGCGCATCATCTCCTGCCAGTCGCGTTCTGATTGGCCGATTAATGCACGACATAGACATGTACATCTGGCTTAGCTGCATAACCCGCGCCACGCCGGCGCCACGTGCATTGGCGTACCTACGCCATCCGCTATCTTACTCCACAGCGCCGCCGCGGCCGAGCGCTGCAGTGTCCGTCGAAACACCGACACTCTTCTGCGCGTCGTCGAACATCACAAGCATCTTGCTCCGATCTCTGGTATGTAATTCAAGTTCAAGTTGTTTATTCAATTTCTAGTTCGTAGCCGTTCTAGCTCATATTCCGCTACAATTTCTAGTTCTAACTAATAAGCGATTTTGATTGTTTATCTCGTATTAGTGAGTAAAGTTTCGTGAGTGTAACCTTTAGTTAATTGTTTAAATATATTAATATTAAATTCAAATTGCCACATGTTTGCTCTTTCATATAGTTCATCACTGCGTCTATTAACGGAAGTGTTCGCGAGGGCACGAGGCGACTAGGTGTTAATAGCAAGTCCAATATTGATTAATCGATTAGTTCATAATTAAGGCAAGAATTCCGATTGTTTCTGGGGGCAAGGTGTTATGCGTCATCCGCACTTACCACGAAGGAAACATCGGACTTCAAGCACGTGGTAGCTCCTGCATTCCGATGCGACGCCGAACCAATGCGTAATTGGTTCGCAGCCGAATGTGATATCCTAATCCTAACTTTTTATTAAATATAATATATACCTAAAGCCTCCATCGAATGCCTAAGGCACGGAAAAATCGCGCGAGGCGTAGTAACGCTATACGACATTTCGAATACGATCTTCATGTGGCCGATTTTCGATCACAACGCAATTATCGGCGAAGAGGTAATCTTCGACGGGGAGTACGAGCTTCTGGTGCACGACCGTCTCTGGGGCGCCCTGCCCGCGCAGCCTGCACCAGCCAGCACCACCCAAGAATTCCGCTCCCAGCCGCGAATCTCTCTCCAAGACTACTTGCAGAGAGCTTTCAACGAAAGGTAAGTAGCTAAATTGTTATAACAAATTATTATAAGATATATGTATACGCGTATATTTCTCGCGCTATTTTCCCTGTTGCGTCAGCCGAACGTGTCCGTGCAAGTTCAACGATCGCTTCTACAAAGGGAAAGTCTGACCGGAAGGGTTTACGACCGACCCCTTTGTTTTTTTGGGCATAGTTTTTGCCCCGTCCGACGACTTCACTCGGAAAATGCACTCTTAAATGCTTGTTTCAAACTTTCTAGCTCCGATAATATTCCGTAATATTATTCAACGACATGCAGGGACGCGTTTTACCTTCGCGGATACTATTAATTAATTAGTGTAATGTGCTTCCTTCGGTCTGATGCCCGCGGTTCGCGCACGCATCCAGCTGCCGTACTCCAACATCGCGTCGGTTCAGTGCGCTGCATTACTTCCTTCGGTTATCGCCGCGTAAATAATTCAGCTGCCGACAATTATCCTAATAGCGCCGAGTTTCTCTGTTATCGTTGTAAGGAATTAATATCCGAGGGCACCCTCTCTTACCGCTTGGAATTAACTCATTCATTTCAATTCGGATTCAATTCGGGTCCCAAGATTTCTGCGAGTCGTACCCCGCTTTCGTTAATCCGCGAAATCGAGCACTGCGACGCGTGTTCCGAGGTTTTCGTTGTTGCCCTAGAAGTACTTGAAAAAGAGGGAGAGGCTATCGAACACGTCCGCGTTCGATATTATCTTGACGATACTAACGCTGCTTCAGACATCATTGTCTCGCGCCGACTCACGAACTTTTCCGTCTCGTTGCTTAACGGTGAGGAATAATAGCTAGACGCGATCACGCTAATACTAAGAATTAGATTCCCTGCTGCTCAATCGCACGTTTATTCTAGTGATCAGGGATTCGTACATTAATACTCCTTAACTCTTCCGAACCGCTGCTGGTGATTTGCCGCTCGATTGCTGGCAGCGTCGCCGAGAGGCGAGCGTATTCCCGCCTTTGTCCGATGCCACGTGGTAATTTGCTTGACAACATCGCCACCGCCCGCGACGTGACAATGGATTGCAGTACTGAGGCATAAAGAGCCCTCTTCTTCTGGCCCGGGCCTCTCAGATTCGGCATCAATCGACCCATACCCAGAGAGATCTTCTTGATTCTAGGAATCAAAGCATGAAAATGTTCCTTAAAACTTAGTCTCGCATTAATTATAATGCCAAGATACTTGATCCTACCCCCGATTGGAAACCTCAATATTAATCCTTAAGGATTTAGTACCAGGTGTGAAGGAAAACCGCCCGTCAACAAAGATAGTAGCCTCAAACTTAGAAGGAGCTACAGTAAGTCCAATACTCTTAATTTTGTTACAATGATGGTGAAGGCTAACTCTGCACGTATTTTGGCCATTTTAAAATCTGCCACAACCAAAGTATCGTCTGCGTAACAGCATATTGAGCAATCCGGAGAAAGGAAACTCTCGAGTATACGATTATAAGCTATGTTCCACAAGAGTGGTTCAAGAATCGACCCCTGTGGAATATCGTAGTACACCTCCATCTCGACCAATTCGCCACTTCTGTTGACATAGACAATTTTTCGATCCTTCAAATAATCATCTAATACATTAGTACAAATAGGCAGGAATATCGAGTTCTTTTAAGGCATTCAGTATCTCATTCCATGGAATCGAATTGAAGCTGTTCGATATATCAAGGCTAACCGCGACCACGTAATGATTATTTCTAGAAGCCCTTCTCACTATTTTAGTAAACTGGTGGATAGCGTCGATTTCAAATCTGCTTTGGCGGAAGCTAAACTGCCGCGTTGATAATAGTTTTTTACTTTTTATAATTAGTGAGAGTCTATTAGCTATGATTTTTTTCAAAAATTTTGCCAAAAGTGTTGAAAAGGCACAAGGGCCTATACGAAGAATGCAAATCCGACGGCTTGTTTGGCTTCTTGAGCAGAGCCAGTCTGGCATATTTCCATCCAAGTGGAAACATACCGCAAAAGACCAATGAAAAGTGAGCAAACTCCATCGCCACAATACTCCCGCCAAACGCTCCCGCCAAAATTTTGTAGGTTATGCCATCAGGGGCCTTTCCATTACCTCCAAGTTTCTCGACAACTAATTATAACTCAGTCAATGTAACCTCG